>NC_079224.1:19297394-19605611 GCF_029633865.1 Lampris incognitus
ACTGACTGAACTTGCCATCTACCCATTTGTAAATCTCTGTCTGTCACTGTCAGAGCTGCTGTCATTCTTTGCTTTTGACTGTTTGTTGTATCATTCAGGGGGATCTGGGAAGACCTGGTTTCAGTTATCCCGGACCAAGAGGACCTTCGGTAACATAAACACACACTCGCTTTGATTAGAACAGCTGGGTGGATGAACACACTGAGGTGACAGTCTTTTATTTGCCCTATAGGGTGAGAGAGGAGAGAAGGGCAATCGAGGCCCCAGGGGCAGCCGGGGGGACTGTGGTCCAAAGGGAGGCCCTGGAGAAAAGGGTACCCCAGGAGAGCCAGTGAGTGAAACCTTATCTGAAGTGCTTCTGTCACAAAGATGACTGCACACACTCTTCAATGATGTATCGCTGACTTTTTTGCTTATCACAGGGTGAGACAGGGTCACAGGGTGAACCTGGACTAAGAGGACCAAGAGGAGAAGTCGGACGTGACGTAAGTATCTGCCACACAAACAAAACATGCTCACCTTTGATACTGTGGGGCTGAATCAGACTTGGCCCAAAACGTCCTCTAGCTGCACATAGCTTGGCTAAGCCAGATGAACCACGGCAGGCATCTCCATAGTCTCACTTGTATACCAACAACTAACATTCACTGACTGTCACAAAGCAGACTTTTCCTTTTAAGTACACGGTTGAATTGTCACAGATGTCTTTTTGTCTCCTCCTCTGCAGGGAGATCCTGGCCCCGAGGGAGATCCTGGTCTCACCGTAAGACCTTTCAATCTGACCACTGTTTTGATCATGTCCCAAAAAAATGCAAACAAATGGAGCTTTGAACATGAAGTGATGTTTTCTTATCTGATTGTAGGAGTGTGATGTCATGAACTACATCAGGGAGACCTGTGGTTGCTGTGGTACGTTGGCTCACTGTGTTACTGTGGTGATCGAAGCATGTTCTGCTCATCTGTCAGTTGTCTTACCATCTTTTTTTTTTCTTGGTATGTGTGTCTGCAGACTGTGAGAAGCGGTGCGGAGCCCTGGACATTGTGTTTGTGATTGACAGCTCAGAGTCGGTGGGTCTGACTAACTTTACCCTGGAGAAGAACTTTGTCATCAACACCATCAACAGACTGGGCTCCCTTGCCAAGGACCCCAACTCAGAAACAGGTCTGTTTCCTTGCTTTCCACATCTTACACATTCCTTAGAGTTGTATGATCTTCGATGATGTCAACGACATACCTGCCAGGTGTCGTGTTCTGTTTTTTTTCCAGTGAGACTCAAGTACCACCTCCTACTTTTTGACCAAGTGCATATTATGTTCTCAGAAATGTTTCTTTGAGAAAGCATTGTATGAATCAGACATGACTACTACTGTCTTATTTTAGCTTTTATAAACAGATTGTTACAAAAATGGACAAATTATGACACCCATAATCCATTTTTAATACCATGCTGTTCCCTTTTCCTCCTCGAAATTGATGTGCCCTGTATTGCGCATGATTTCATTGTTCGATTTCATTGTACCATCATGGACACACAGGCTGTGTGTTATCTGGTGTTGCATAACTTAGCTTGCTATATGTGCGAACGAGCGCTTATTACTTTGTTACGAAGGAAGAGAAGGCACTGAAGCCCCGGAGATATTTGATCTAATTCTCCCCACAGTGGACTGCCAATGTTGAGTCAATTCAACCCTCAAAACTGAGAGAACCATTTGCCTACTGTAAGGTGTTCATCCTACAGTATGAAATCGCTGCATTGGTAATCCATACTTTGGAGGGGGACTTCTGTGAATGATGATGATCATCCCTATTAAGGTGGCTCTGCACTTCCAATAGGTAGTAATGCTACATGGGTTAAGGGTTTGTGTAGTATAGTGGTCACCCACTATACATATGCATCTGCACATTTTAGGCAAAACAAAGTGGAGTTTATTGACTAAATGTTGATTCATTGGTCCATTTGAGAATGTTTTTGGTAAAACATAACTTTAAATGAGCATTGTGGCCCGATGATTAAAAATTAGCACATGATAATGTCAGACTTAGTTGAAAGTCAGTTGCAGGTTTTGAGTTTTTTGTGACAACTTGTGTTTCTGTTGAAAGGTACAAGGGTGGGAGTTGTTCAATACAGTCACAGTGGAACTTTCCAGGCCATCCGTCTCAATGACCCCAAGATTGACTCTATGTCTGCTTTCAAGGTCTGACACACTCCTGCCTACACTTGTGCACGTTCGCTGTCACTCGTTCACTCATTGACCTATTCACGCAAACACACAACCCCTCTCCCCCACACAAACATAGACAGTGTACTTTCTCAGTGGTCCTCTTTCTATTTCCCTGTCAGTATTATGTATGGCTTCCAGATGTTTCTTCATACATCAAGGTCAAGGTCTGCAGCCTTTGCATTAAGCTCTGGATAAGCTACTTGTTTTTTCTCTCTCTTCTCCTTCTCCTTTCTTTTATATTCATTATCTCCCTCCTTCCCTCCAGATGTGCTCTCAGCCCAGAGTAGCAAATGCCCCTCACTGCACCTTGCTCATACCCCATCAATTGTGTATAGACACAAATACACATGCATTCATCCACATTGTATTCTCTCTCCCATACGTTTGGTCCTTTATTGGTATGTATAATCTAATCTAACTACTCCTGTGTGCTGTTGAACTATTAAGCGTCTGTGTCAAAACCCTATTTTGACGTGGATGGAGGTGGGGTAATGATGGAGAAAGGGAGGGCTGTTGAATGGAGGGTTGTCGCAGGTGTGTGAGAGCACATTTTCCACTGATGCAATCAAGTTAGCCACAGGTCGCGATTGAAAAATAGTCGAAACAGTGGTACCTAACATGCCGCCGTCCACTTTGCGTAGGATGCAGTGAAGGGCATGGAGTGGATTGCCGGTGGCACATGGACCCCGTCTGCTCTGAAGTATGCCTACGACAACCTGATCAGGGACAGCCGCAGAGCCAAGGCCAACGTGACGGTAGTTGTGATTACCGATGGACGCTTCGACCCCAGAGATGACGACTCTCTGCTCACCTATCTCTGCAGGTACAGTAACAGAGACATGGCTGTTTGTAGGCTTGGAGATTCTGTGTGTGTCTGTGTATGTGTGTGTGTGTGTGTGTGTGTGTGTGTGTGTGTGTGTGTGTGTGTGTGTGTGTGTGTGTGTGTGTGTGTGTGTGTGTGTGTGTGTGTGTGTGTGTGTGTGTGTGTGTGTACGTGTTCATATGAACCAGATGACATTCTGAAACATCATTTAGAATATAAGGCAAACCTTTCCCTTGTGTTTACTGGGTGTTCTAAGGTGCTGTTTCAACAATTGGACCTAGGTGACCGACACCAAATCTTTCATTTTTGTCATAGTTTGGACGAGTCGTGCTTTTGGCTGGACTGCTGGCAGTGTTTAATTGCTGCCCTGAATATCATTTTATTCGGGATATTCAGGATCGCATGCAAGGTACCTGACACTGGACCTGTGTTTGGAGATTTATAACTCTCATGTGTCAAAAAGTCTTTTTTCTGATTGTCATGTAGTGATCCCAGCGTGGATGTTAGTGCCATCGGGATTGGGGATATGTTTGACCAGACTGAGGAGAATGAGAGTCTGAAGAGCATCGCCTGTCAGAGGGACGGCAGGGTGCTGGGAATGAGACGATTCGCTGACCTGGTCGCTGAGGAGTTCATTGACAAAATTGAGACCGTGCTCTGCCCAGGTGCGCGCACACACACACACACACACACACACACACACACACACACACACACACACACACAGCATACACTCCTGCGTAGACATATATCATCCTCACATGAATATTCACTTACTAAAAGAACTCAAAGATTGGTGGCTTTTTCTGTACTCATATAACATTGACTCTCTGGCTTGGTTGCAGATCCAGTTATTGTGTGCCCTGACCTCCCTTGTAAATCAGGTAAGATTCTTAAACATTGTATATCACATATGGTAAGGTGAACCTTAATGTGGCATCTACATTATTTTCTAACATGTTGTTTTTAGTAATCTAGCCCGGATGACCAACACCTAGCTATTCATTTTTGTCAAAGTGGTGGTTTGGGTGTGCCTAGGCTTAGGCCGTTTTGCCCTGCCTTGCAGTTCAGTTAAATAGTTGTTGCCTCTTTAGCCTGTTTTGCGATTGATTTCTGTGGCCATAAAGCAATTACACAAGACCAGAGTAGCACCCCCTTTCTCTACAACACTGTGGGGTACATCCCTCCATTTTAGCTGGATGTTTTGATGCGCCGTGTTTGGGGGACCCCGCCCACTGTTATTCCACCCACTTGTTGCAGGAGGGGGCGCCACTGCAGGGCAAGCCCCTCCCCCCTGGGGGCCCCTGGCTGAGGAAGGGAGTCCCTCATTGGTTCCCACCTCTTTGGAGGGTGTGGCCAACCTGCTGAATGGTCTGAGTGAGCAGCAGTACGGGGTTGGCGTGGCAACCATGGCCTACACAGCCCAGAGAGCCAAACTCGCCCAGGGAGTGGACAGGCAACACTGGACCCAACTGTTCATCGATTCCTTCAAATACGTATATGGAGACATTATGGGGGACCCAGAGAAAGCCATAGGACTCTGCTAACGCTCACACGCTAACCATGCTACCTTGCCATCAGACTCCTTATGGGTGCCAATAACTAATAAGCTTACCGCTGGGCATAGAATACATATTATTAAAATCGAGCACTTTGTTATCTTTGCCCGTGTAGTTTAGTCCTGGGCTGATGCATTGAATTAGCATGATTAAAAATTGGTCCAGTTCGAAAACTCAGAGTACTAAGCATTTACAGAGGCTATTCTGTATATGTAGTTATGTGGTGGGCCAAAAAACCTAGGATGCATGACGCTCCTTCTCCTGGTTATTAATGAATAAGCAACACATTGTTCATTAAAAAAAAAAGCATGAAAGTGAAAAAATTAAGAACCTGAATATGAAACATATCGTCCTTTCCGCCCTGGGGAGGATGTTATTTCCATTTAGATGGAAAACTAATGTCATCCTTGCATTGGACAGAGGGCCGTCTACAGAGCTATTCATTTAACTCTGTACAGTGGCTCAACGCTGAAGCCTCATTTCCACGGTGAATTACTAACTTGCTGATTCACCCCGATGATCGTGTTTTGCTGTTTTGCACATATCCATGGTTACAAAGGTCACTTCACTTCCTGTGTCCTGTGAATGACTCATGTACGTTTGAAAGGCCATTACATATGGTCTGTCTTGGTGTAGGAATATAACAGTATGAGAAGCTGACTGGTTCGCTTGATTGCCTCAGCACGTGAAGGACTTATTGTATATTTTAGCATTGTAAATGACCAGCTGCTGAGTTGCATACCATCAGCTGATTTTAGCCTTTATCACTGCATGTTTTATATGTAGCTTACCTTGTTTTTGTTGGGCAGTGAGTACCACAGAGATGATTTCCAGAGAAGCTGTTACTGTATTATGATAGCTGTGCGACTGCAACTTGCCAATGTGAAATATTTCAATTTGAATGGAACAGAATGTGTTTTTCCTGTCTGCATAATGTCCTCTCAAGACAATAAAATATTACAGCAAACTGAAACCGTATGATTCTGATGTAGGGGCAATTGATACAAGGGTGTTTTGCTGAAATCAAAGAGCTCTATATATATAGTCTGAAACTGGGCTGTTTGTCCATGTTTTATTTAGGGGGGGGCACTTTGACTCAAGCATCTGTGTGCAAGCTGTAGCTCACCGAATACCAATCTTAATTTACAATATGTGATGCTTTTTTTCGCTTTTTTCATGCTAATATGAATGTGTTTATGTATGTGTGTGTGTGTGTGTATGTGTGTGTGTGTGTGTGTGTGTGTGTGTGTGTGTGTGTGGATGTGCATGTGTCCATCTGTCTGTCTGTCTGTCTGTCTGTCTCCCTGTCTGGCTCTGTGATTTTGTCTTTGTGGATTCCAGAGCCTGCTGTGGCCAGCTGTGTTCAGCGGCCAGTAGATATTGTGTTCCTGTTGGACGGCTCTGAGAGGATGGGCCTAGAGAACCACCACAGGGCCAAAGAGTTCATTGAGCATGTGGCCGACCGCCTCACTCTGGCCAGCAACCAATCAGATGAGAGGAATGCTCGCATTGCCCTGCTGCAGTATGGCAGCCCATCAGAACAGAAGGTGGAGTTCCAGCTCACACATGATATGACATTGATCTCTGATTCGTTGGCGCAGATGACCTACATGGACTCCTCCTCCTCTCTGGGCAACGCCATCATCCATGCTGTCAACAACCTGGTGGTGGTATGGATGAACACAAACAGATCTAAAAACACCCACACATTTGTTATGATTTATTGTCCTTTTTTTTTATACAAAACTTGTGATAAAAAAACAAATATTTCCACCAAATATCAGCTTCCCATTATGTCGTACTATGTTGTGAGCTATCCAACAGAGTTGAATCAAGTGCAGATGGACTTGGTATATATCCGTGAAGACGTTTCGCCTCTCATCCAAGAGGCTTCCTCAGTTCGTGCCTTTCTGACTAGACCAAGCTAGTCTGACTGGCTGGTGATAAGACTCAGAATTTATCCTCTGAGTCTCATCACCAGCCAGTCTTCACGGATATATACCAAGTCCAGTTGCACTTGATTCAACTCCTTTGGATAACCATGACCTGGATGAATGAGAACATTCACAGATATGTTGTGAGCTATATTCATGTGTGTGTGTGTTGGTTACAGGGCAGCCAACTGGCTCGTCGTAATGCCGAGGTGTCGTTCGTCTTCATCACCGATGGCATCACTTCCAGCGAAAACCTGGAGGAGGGCGTGTCCTCCATGAGACGGGCAGAGGGCGTTCCCACGGTGATCGCCATGGGACGTGATATAGACCAGGAGGTGCTGCGTAAGGTGGCCCTTGGGGACATGTCGGCCATCTTCAGAGGCGATGATTACGCCATGCTGTCCAAACCCTCATTCTTTGAGCGTTTCATCCGCTGGATATGCTAGTGAGGGACTCTGGGGTTCAATGCCATAGAATTAGGATGCATAGAATAAAAGATGGACCTACTCCTTATGTGCACATGTGTCAAGCACAGGGCCCTCGTTGAAATTGCTAACGTCATTACTGCTATAAATAGGGCACTGAGATTGAAACATATCACTTGATATGGATTAAACTGTAGCTACTCTCCTCAAAACATTCAGTGTGGGACCAAATCAGGTTACAAACATAAACGCGCGCACAGACGTACACCATTACATATCAGTATTAACAAGGGCGTTCTATTCATTTTAAATCTATCATCAGCACTTCCAACCAAAGACACTCCAAGCAGAGAAGTGTGCAGATATTGAATGAGTAAGAGTCAAATTACAGGTCTTATTTTGTGTTTCTTTTGTTTTGTATTGGTTTTTTAAATTGTAAAGTCTCTCTCACTTTGTCAGTATTCACATTAAAGGTGCTAATGTAGAAATCAAAGCTGTTCTATCGATCTGAAAACCTTTTATATGTCAAGTAATAGTTTTTATTACTGTAGTTTGTTCAGGTAACAAGACAATCATTTACATGTTTTCTCCAGAGAAATGTTCATGCCCCAAAATCAATGTCAAAGTAATGTCTTACTTGTATACACGCACACACGCACGCACACACACACACATACACACACGTGCACTAATGAACAAAAGACAGACAAATGTGTATACATGACGTTTAATAAAACTGAATGTGGTGAACCCAAAGATGTACTCTGTTTGTTTGAACACATGCTTGATCGATCCATGCATAACTGTCATTACAGCTTTATAACCTAAGAAGGCAGGAGTTGTGCTAGCCCATTTTTCATCATGACCCATAAAAAAGGCCATGATGTTGCAGTAACAGACTACATGTCAGGTAAAGTAAACTATGACAGCAAACAGTTGTAGGCTCTCTAGCTATTTGTTCATCTGATTTACATCTCAGATAACTCAGAGGCAGATTGGTAGGCACAAACAACCTCTTTGTGTTTAAATAATCTCTCTCTCTCTCTCTCTCTCTCTCTCTCTCTCTCTCTCTCTCTCTCTCTCTCTCTCTCTCTCTCTCAATTCAATAATGCTCAATTGGCATGACTGTATACATTACAATGTTGCCAAAGCAGGTGACAGTAAAATAGGTTAATAGAGTATAAAAAAAATTAAATGGAAAAAGGAATAGGTAAAACTGGTTGTAGGAGAGATTTGAGCAGTAATTGGATCGCTCTCTCTCGCTCGCTCTCTCTCTCTCTCTCTCTCTCTCTCTCTCTCTCTCTCTCTCTCTCTCTCTCTCTCTCTCTCTCTCTCTCTCTCTCTCTCTCTCTCTCTCTCTCTCTCTTTCTCTCTCGCATAAATCTGTATCTCTACTGCCCTCTGCTGGCGAGGGGAAAATAGCATGCATATTCCCGCGACACTGTAGCAGACCGTTTTATCATTTATTCATGTCAATGCGCTCGTCACTAAACATTTGACACTAGTACTTTTTTTTAACACTAGTCGCTATTGTAAAGTGACTAGTTGCTAAAATTGGAGTTAGTTCTGTTAGAATAAGCACTAGACACTCATTTCATCATGACGAGTAACTTTTCTCTTTTACTTGTGACAATAAACACTTGTTCTTTTACTTTATTTACTAATCACTAACTTAAAAAGCACTCACTATTCTAATAGTACCTATCTTTTTTTTAGCATCCGGTAACAACAAAAAAAGTGACTAGTGTTTAAGTGCTAGTGTCTAATAGTGACTAATGCCTTCAAATCAACAAACGATATTGCCACACAACACTCATTTATCATTAGTTTGCCATGCAACCAAAACGACGAAAAGAGTGTTGTCCAACCACATGAGTTTGTGGACGTGTAATCGTGGAAGAAGAAAACAAGTGTTATTATGAAGAAACGCTAAACCAGCTAATTTCACTGATTATCATACCCGAGGAAACGGTGAAATCAGCCGGTGGAATATCGACTATTTGACAGAAAGGAAATTCTGCCTGCCATCGTCTTGTACTTTATAGTACTTATATTAGTAAAGAACGGACCGGAGACCAAGGCATAACGTTTACCTTCTACTAGGCATATCTTCAAGGCTCAACACTCGCGCATGCGCGCTCAATACATATCAAAACCTGCTCACTACAGCCATGGCATTATTATCGGGCACTTTAACCCAATGATACCTTTTGAATCGGTATTAAAGTGTAACGACGTCACTGACAACATCTCAGAGTATACCCCAAATGTAACTTTATTCGACCTATAAATAAGAATTGGGTGAATCGAAGAAAGCCCAGTTCAAAAAATAAAAATAAATGCAAACGATAGAAAGTGGAATCCGCAAATTCAATCGTAAAAAAGTTAATACGCATTTTAAATCACTGCAAGTTTCGGAAGGCTGTTTGACCGCGCGAGGACGCCGTAGAAATAATTGCCCATTACAGGAAACAGCGATCACCGAGTGGGGCGGCGAGCTACAAGGGTTCAAAGTGCAGATATTTGAATATTGAACATCTGCCGATCGGAAGTTTGACTCGGACCCCGTGCCTTGCGTGAGTATGGTTTTAAGTGGGTTGTTTGGAAATAGATTTTTTTAAAAATGACTGGTTTTACACATTTATCCAGATTGTTCTGTGAAATCATTCATGCACGAAAATTGAATTGCATGAGAGTATGTGCACTTATGTCATGTTTTCCAGGGCCGACATAATGGAGGGAGACACGATAACAGACCTGTGTACCCCTGCTCTGGTAGTGGATGTGGACATCGTGAAAAGAAATGCACAGAGGATGACAGAGCGCTTTCTGAAAATGGGAGTCCAGCTAAGACCGCACATGAAGACCCACAAAACCCTGTATGAATTTACAGCACACACACACACACACACAAATATATTCATGCAAGGCAGCATGTGAAGTAAATGCTAATATATGTGTGTGTGCGTGCGTGTGTGTGCGCATTTAAAGTGAGTGCGCTGACATAATGACAGGTGGATCACGGCGCTGTATAGTGGTGTCCACGCTTGCAGAAGCCTCTTTCTACGCTGACCATGGATTTGATGACATCCTCTATGCATACTCTGTTCCCTTTGATAAGGTGCTCTCGAACACTGTCCCCTGAATATTTCTTCCCCTAAAACAACTCAGTAACATCGCTACACCTCCCAGATCGTCTCAATGAAAAGATTACCTTGAGTGCTGAATACTGGCACCCCAACTCCATTAACTCATTAACTGTGTGTGTGTGTGTGTGTGTGTGTGTGTGTGTGTGTGTGTGTGTGTGTGTGTGTGTGTGTGTGTGTGTGTGTGTGTGTGTGTGTGTGCGCGCGCGCGCGCGCGCAGGTGGAGCGCTCTGCAGCCCTCTCAGAGAGACTGACTCTCTTTCAGGTTTTACTGGATCACCCTGATGCTCTGGAGCAGCTGAGGAAGAGACCACTGAGAGACAGACGGCCGTGGCACGTCTGGCTGAAACTAGACTGTGGCAATGGGAGAGGTAGGCAAGGAGTGATGAGAGCAAGTTTGCGCTGACCTGTAGAATTCAAGAATATATTAAAAAGCATTTATTCTCTCCAGCTGGGATCTTACACTCAGAACCAGAGGCTATGCAATTGGCTCAGGCCATCTCTGAAACAGAGGGTGTGGAGCTAACTGGTGTATATGCACATTGTGGGAACACCTATAACTGCAGAGGCATTGAGGAAATACAAGCTGTTGCCCAGGAAACTACCACCTTCGTTCTACAGTTTATGGATAAGTAAGACAAAACAACAAAAACCCACCATACACAGATTTATGTATGTGTATGCTGTTTTGCCACAAGGACATAAAAATTGGCCATCGCATTTGTTTCCTGGGAAGTTTTGTATTGACCGAGTCATCTTGTGAACACCTCTGGGTTTGCTTCTCCCTAGACTGAAGGCTGTTGGCATCTCCTGCAAGTCCAGTATTGGTTCCACCCCTTCCTGTAGCCATCCAGTCAAAGACATGGCCTGCCTTAGTGAGGTGCATCCTGGAAACTATGTCTTCTATGGTGTGTGTCTACACACATGCACAGAGTCTTGTAATAGTCTCAGTTTGTAAATGTGCATGTTTGCAAGAATGTAGACCTCAAAGACGGCATAATGACAAAAACGTAGATCTTCAAAGGTATTTTGTCTGATGGCTGTCAGATGTGCAACAGTCCGTGATAGGCTCTTGCAGCCTTGAGGACGTGGCCGTGCGAGTTCTGACCAGGGTCATTGGACATTGCCCTCACAGGAACCAGCTACTGATCGACTGTGGCTGGACTGGAATCAGGTACAACAATCATCCTACTGTCAGTTTTTTACTGATATTTTTACCAATATTTGGCTATTTTGACATATTTTTGTCAATACCTGATTCAAAGTTTGTTTTTTGTTTGTTTTTTTCATCAAAACCTTTAACCTGTTCTCACTCAACCCTGCTCAGTCTGGATGGAGCTGGAAAACTTCCCACTGGATACGCTATGATTGAGGGACAGCCTAATCTTAAGTAATGTTTTCCGCTTCACCTTGTGGCACTAATTCAAAACTGATGGCTAAACATGACTGATACATGGACGAGTGACTCTGATCTGTTCTGTGACTAGGTTGGTGTCCATGACCCAGGAACATGGGAGAGTGGAGCCCATCTCAGACATGCTTGACCACAGCAAATATCCTCTGGGTTCTTTGCTCACGTTGATCCCGTACCATGTTAGTCAACACAATGTACAAGTGAATGCGGAATCTGTTGCCTTTTATTGTTTGTTTTTCTTTACATTTTTCCCCTTATTTTCTATAGTCGTGTGCAACGGCATCGATGCATCCTGTCTACCACATCCACTCTGGAGGACGTTTGGTGGGGAAATGGTTGCCCGCACGCGGATGGTGAAAACCCCACCTTGGACTGACAATGATTTTATCCTCTTCACAGTATTGGGTATAAAAGTAGATGCCACAGGCAAGCACATTGAAACGATTATGTCTTCTACAAAAAAAAAAGATGCAATTTGTCCCTTCTAATGTAATATGACAGAATTTTTACTTATCGGCAAACTAAGTATTTAGGTACCTTTATAATAATAAAAGCTCTTTATTAAATTTACCTTGGTCTTTGAACATTCTTTTTTTTTTCCTTTCAAGCAACACACATTCCTAACCAGTGAAATGTAGGGAAGGCGGAAACCACTAAACTAAACAAGAAGGAGACTTTGGACGAGTTGGCGGAGATGTGCTGTGGGACAGCAGGAGGGTTGCCGAGTACACTGTTAACCAACACAACATGGCAGCCGAGTGAAGCGATGTTCCCTTTCATAATCTGGTCTTCTTACCTAAAATCCAAAACTGGGTTTAATAAAACTGATATTGATTTTTTTCATAAATATATCAGTAAAAAAATAATTTCTGTAAATATATCAGTATAGGGCAGCATGGTGGCACAGTGGTTAGCGCGGTCACCTCACAGCAAGAAGGTCCTGGGTTCAAGCCCCCGGGGTAGTCCAACCTTTGGGGTCAACCCAGGTTTTCCTCTGTGTGGAGTTTGCATGTTCTCCCCGTGTCTGTGTAAGTGTCCTCTGGGTGCTCCAGTTTCCTCCCACAGTCCAAAGACATGTAGGTCAGTTGAATTAGCCATACTAACTTGTCCCTAGATGTGAACGTGTGTGTATGTCGGCCCTGTGATGGCCTGGGGGCCTGTCCACGGTGTCTCCCCGCCTGCCGCCCAATGACTGCTGGGATAGGCTCCAGCATCCCCGTGACCCTGAGAGCAGAATATAGTCTAGTCAGTTAAGGCAAAATGGCTGCAAAAAGTCATTCACATTTGAGCCTATGTTTTTCTGTTAATTTAGAGTCCAATAAAGAAAAAAATGCAAGGAGCCCAAAATTTTAGGTGGGGGAAGTCTCTGAAATGGCCACGCCCACTTTTTAGGCCTGGAAATCAGTATCTCGGCTCCTGAATGTCGCAGAGAGCTGATCATGGGCTCAAACGAAGCAGAAGCACCACATTTATATAAGCATTATGAACAAACATATACCCCAAAACCTTTACTTTTTCAGATATTGTAAGAAAACTAATTTTTACTGGTCACGTTTCACGTATCAGCTCCTGAAGGTTGTAAAAAGCTATATTTGACATGAATCTCATTCGCTGCCTATGTTATAAAGCATGAAGCACAATACACACACGAATCATGAGTTTAGAAAATATCTTAGTTGTCTGTGGTTCTTCTTATCACTTGGGATGTAATGCCGCCTCTGACCACAATTACAAATTGGCGCTGTTTGTTTATCAAGTGGTTGATTCTACAGGAAAGGAAGCAGAAGTGCACATGTTTCAGTAAAGCTAGTTTACTGTAAACATTTGCCAAAATATGACATGCATGCCTCATCTGGCCTTCATATCAGTGAGTTAATTTGTTCCTGACCTCGTGGATGGATGGTAAGGAACAGTGTTGTTTTATTTTTGTATGTTTACCTTGTAAAACATTATTTTCACCTTAGCTCATATGTGTAGGCCTAACTAGCCTTGCAAGCATGACTTGCTCGCTACACTCGACAGCACAGTTGCACAGTTGTAGTATTTGGCTAAGGCATTACCTACTTTTGGACAGTTGGTGTTTGTGTGTCTGCTTGCTCTACACATGTTGGTTAATTTTGGGCATTTTTAGTTGGCTGGTATGAAAGGGTGAAAGTATTTGTAGTAACAACACTTTTATTATGCTATATTTGGACACACTTTTATTGGACTATATTTTGTATCTATGCAGAAGAATAAATAACATTGTTTATTGCATGCTATTTTTGTGGGAGGGTGGATGTATTGTGCCATACCAGTGAAACATCACTCTGTTACAAACTTGTGTACAGAAAAATCAAGTTTAAATTAGTTCTGATTTTCCATGATCAGATGATCCCCCATCCTAACTATGGAACTAGGGAACAAGACCCTGTGCATTGTCTGCAAGGTTAGTTTTCACGTGTGTGCTTCAGTAGTATAATGTTTATGACATCAATGAGTCCAACAGTGTTAGTTTTCATGCGTATTCCTTCAGTAATGTAATGTTTATGACAGCAATGAGTCCAACATTTCATTTCTAAATTCATGACAGGAATCTGGTGGAAGGGACATAACTGCTGTCACAGCTCCTAAGCTGCTTCACCAAGTAAAACTGTTTGAGGAATCCGGACTGATCACCAATGATGCGGATATCAATCTTTCACAGAGACTGTCAGCTGTCAATGCAGAAACTTTACAGGATGGATATAAAATCCACAAGAGTTGCTATGATCGCTATAATAACAGCCATTTCAATTGTGCGAAGGATCGTAAACGGAAAAGAGAACTGGACCTTGCAGATCACCAGACTATTGGGGCAAACACACGAGCAAAGGCTGGGCCTAGTCTTGCGTTTGGAGCCGAACTTTGCTTCTATTGTGAAGAGCCAGCCATTGAGAACCCTCGGAAGAAGGACAAATCAGAACCATTGTTAGCTGCTGCGGGAAAAGAAAAGTCAGCAAAACATGTGAAGGATTTCACAGACAATCTAGAGATGATGGCCAAAGTCCTGAATGATGGCAAAATACTCAGATTACTTGAAACTGATGTTAGATCACGGGAGTTATTCTATCACAGGAAGTGCCACTCAAGATACCGTAACAGGTGAGCCAGCACAACATACCCTTTTAAGTTCAATTCTTAAGTTGAGCTATAGTCGGGCCATATATATATATTTTAATAATTTGATTATTTCTTCTTACTAGATACAGTTCAGCGAGCTGCAGGATAAAGCAAGAAAGAACTTCATCACAGAACTCCCCAGACATGATCCAGTATGCTGAATATATCGCCATGGAGGAAGTAGGGAACTTCATTGATGACAGCTCAGAAAATGTTTTTGATCTTCACAAACTCGAGAATATTTATCTGCAGAAAGTTGAAGATTTGGGCTTCGACCGGCCCAAATCTCACTCTACACGATTTGCTGAGAAACTCTCGAACAGCTGTCTGGACATAAATGTAGTGCAGAAAGAGACAGGGGCACATTACAGGGTTATTAAGAAGGGTAGTTTGGACAATGTAAAACAGCCTGCTACAACTCCCTTGTCCCCCTGTCATTGAATGGGGTTGGACTACCGAAGGAGAGGAACTCTTCGTCAAGTGGAGCACAGTTTCCACAAGAGATACATTGTCTCAAGTAACAGGGGTGTGTAGTTGCAGATCTAATAAGTGTACCTCATGTTCTTGTGCTGGCAGAGGGATGAAATGTCTCATTTATTGCAAGTGCCTCAGCAAGTGTTTGAATCCAGTCTGATGGGATGTGTGAGGTTAAAATAAAGATTTTTTTGGACCTCACATGGTTTGCTTTGTTTCTTTGGTGGTTACTGGGTTCCTCCTCTTATAACAAAGAGTCAACTTGAATACTAGCACTCCATGAGTAGATGTAACACTTTTACTCAAACAAACTGTATAGCCTTCTTGCACAGATTTGGCTAAAGTTGATTGCATGCTGCTGATCAATTCAATGGAAAAAAGAACATGTTCATGAATAGCTCAAAACGTGAAGGTTTTAGGGCATACAGTATATTTGTTCAGAGCACTAATATAAATAGTTATTTCCACATCTTTTGAGCCCAATATCAACTCGGGGCAACCTCCGAGAGCTGAGCCTGAGATATAGTCCCAGGGCTAAAAAGTGGGCGTGGCCATGTATGTGACCAGTGAAAATTAGTTTTTTGTAAATACCTGAAAAAGTAAAGGTTTTGGGGTATATGTTTGTTCATAATGCTTATATAAATGTGGTGCTTCTGCTTCTTTTGAGCCCATGATCAGCTCTCTGCGACATTCAGGAGCCGAGATACTGATTTCCAGGCCTAAAAAGTGGGCGTGGCCATTTCAGAGACTTCCCCCACCTAAAATTTTGGGCTCCTTGCATTTTTTTCTTTATTGGACCCTAAATTAACAGAAAAACATTGGCTCAAATGTGAATGACTTTTTGCAGCCTTGACCCCATATTTGCCCTTAACTGACCAGACTAATAAGCATTTTGGATGATGGTTGGATGGATAAATATATCAGTGAACACTTTGAGCTACATTTTGACGAAATGGGAACTGTCTCTGAGGCCATACTTTATTTCTGATTATTTCTGTCAACCAAAAGGACATCAAAAACTAGTTTTATGCAGCACCGCTGCTACGTACATGCACTGTGTGTAGGGCACCAAGTGCCAAAGGGGACAACAAAAAAAGCCTAATGATCATCATAATTATGAATTATTCGAATTTAAGATGAAGCACAACTAAATAGGCACCATTAGACCATTATAGGTAATACAAGATATATATCTACTACTTCTACTATTTTTGGCTGCTCCCGTTAGGGGTCGCCACAGTGGCTCATCCATTTCCATCTCTTCCTGTCCTCTGCATCTTCCTCTGTCATGCCAGCCATCTGCATGTCCTCCCTCACCATATCCATAAACCTCCTCTTTGGCCTTCTTCTTTTCCTATTCCCTGGCAGCTCCATATTCAGCATCCTTCTCCCAGTATACCCAGCATCTCTCCTCCACTCGTGTCCAAACCATCTCAATCTTGTCCCTCTTGCTTTGTCTCTAAACCGTCCAACCTGAGCTGTCCCTCTAATATATTCGTTCCTAATCCTGTCCTTCTTCGTCACTCCCAATGAAACCCTAGCATCTTCAACTCTGCCACCTCCAGCTCTGTCTCCTGTTTTTCATCGGTGCCACTGTCTCCAAACCATATAACATAGCTGGTCTCATAACCATCTTGTAAACCTTCCCTTTAACTCTTGCTGGTACCCTTCTGTTGCACATCACCCCTGACACTCTTCTCCACCCTGCCTGCACTCTCTTCTTCACCTCTCTTCCACACGCCTCATTACTTTGAACAGCTGACCCCAAATATTTAAATGTTAAACTCGTACACCTTCGTCACCTACTCCTTGCATCCTCACCATTCCACTGTCCTCCCTCTCATTCATGCATATGTATTTCGTCTTGCTCCTACTGACTTTCATTCCTCTTCTCCCCAGTGCACCTGCTACGTTACGACTGTCTGTGATGGATTAAAGTGATTTGAAAATGTAATCTCTGTTAGCGTTAATAGATGGCGTCACCTTTGACAAAAGCCACAGATGTAGTACGAGGGGCATCTTGGGATATGGCGTTTTAACGGATACGACGTTTCGATTGGCCACCTTCTGACCAAGTGTCACATGGTTTAAAAGTTTGGAGGATGGCGCAGAAATTGTCTGCCCATGCAGCTGTTAGTTAAGCTTTCTATTTGTTAGTTTTCTTAATGTTTGGTGGACGGGCTATTATTCCAGCAGGTATGTAACCATATGCCATCTTATTGATGCTTCTAACCTCTATTTGAAACTCAGTTTACAATCGTTGGCAAGGTTTTTTTTAACATCTGTCCTTGCCGTCTGTATGCTAGACGGTGTTCCTGGCTATCTATGGAGGTTGGCTACTAGTTGGCTAGCTAATGGTACAGGTTGCTAGTCAGCATCTGTAAACAGAGTCGGTTAACGTAAGCATCGATTCCTCAAAAGCTAAACCTGTGCTTGTCTGACTTCTCCCCCGTTAGACACGTTGTGTTTTGCGACCCAAGTAGTTCGTGTTTTCGCATATTGCTAGGTGTTGGGGTTGGTGTGTGTTTGGCTGTCGTAACGCTAGCTGTGTGCTAGAAGTGAAGTTCGTTGGAGAGGAAGATGATGATCATATTTATTGTTAAATTTATTTATATAGCACCTGTCAAAACTACCGTTGCAAAGTGCTCCACAAAGACAAATAAAAAGCAGGAGGACAATCAAATACAAGGTCACAGTCAACAAGCAAATGACAAATAAAAGTTAAAAAGTAGGGATAAAATAATGGGTAAAAGTAACGGATTAAATTAAGAAAAAGCCATACGGTAAAAGTAAATGTTAAGAGACGCTTTAAAAGAAGGCAGTGCATTGTCTAGTCTAAGATCGTAATGTGTCCTGGAACAACACATTGTGGACAAAAAGGAGGGTATGGAGAACCGTGTAATCACTGTTAGAACCAAAATCGCAGTTTCTGTAGAACAGGATGCACCTCTCCAAGTGTTTTGTCTGTTCAGTTTCACAGACTAGTGACCCTTCTTTCGATGTATGAAGTCTTGCGTGCCAATGGTGGTTCTGTTCTGAAGATGGTGACGTTTAGAAAATCAGCCAGCCGGCAGGCCAAAGAGGAGGAGGATGGTGATAAAGATGAGGCTGAAGTCATAAATGAGCAAAGCTATGTCCAGGCTCTAGGTACAGACAATAAAGAAGGTATGTGAGTAACAGAAAGAATCTTGAAATTTTCATTTTTCTACATTTTAATGTTTTGTTTTTTTAACTCCTGACATTAAAGCTCCATGTACTGGAATGTAGTGCTCCTGAACTGCATTGTAGCAGTTCCTTGATTAATAACATACAAGCATGAATTCTTCTATAAACCCAACCAGCAAAATATACACTAGGACAGCATTTCCCAACCAGTCCTCAAGGAACCACTATCCTGCAGATTTTCATTGTAACCCTTCATAGGTAGCCCTGCTTGTACTTACTCAACCTATCATCTCACAGCACTTAATTATGCAAGGTGTGCAACATAATTCATTGCTGATTGGTTGAATAACTACAAACAGGTACCTATTCAGGGTTGCAAAGAAAATCTGCAGGATAGGGGTTCCTTGAGGACTGGGTTGGGAAACACTGCAGTAGGATATAAAGCAGGGGTGGGCAATCTTATCCAGAAAGGGCCAGTGTGGGTGCAGGTTTTTGTTCTAACCAAGCAGTTACACACCTGATCCCACTAATCAACCAGTAGAGTCTTTGCTGAGGAACTTGAGTAGGAGACACAGGTGTGTAACTGCTTGGTTGGAACAAAGACCTGCACCCACACCGGCCCTTTCTGGATAAGATTGCCCACCCCTGCTCTAAATGCTACTGAAGGGATGAAACACCATTCTTCCAAAAGATATTCGCTTATTTTGTGTTTTGATGACGGTGGTGGAGAGCGCTGTCTAACGTTTCCCTCAGGTGTTAAATTGGGTTGAGATCTGGTGACTGCAAAGGCCATAGCATATGATTTACATCATTTTCATACTCATCAAACCATTCAGAGACCCCTGGTGCCATGTGGATGGGGTAATTGTCATCCTGGAATAGACCACTCCCATCAGGATAGAAATGTTTCATCATAGGATAAATGTGATCACTCACTCTGAATAACTTTGTATTGATTTGCAGTGACCCTCCCCTCTAGGATACCTGATTGCTACACTTTGATTTGTGCATGACATAAGCAAATACACTGGTCTGTCAGTCTGAAAACAGAAGCGATGTGACATTTATACCTGGGCAACTGATATTGAGTTAAAATATGTGGAGTGACAGAATGATAAATACTATAAATCTTATAAATTTCGTATCTCCTAAGTGGTTACATCTCAGTAAAGGCACACATCAGAAATATTTTTTTCCTGGTCCAACAGATGATGAGGAGAGTGTGTGTGGCGTGGCAGGAGCTTCTGTTTTTACCTTCCAGAAAAACAAACGTGCCCATGGAATGGCACAGACAGGTACAATGGGCTTAAGTAGACGCACTACTCATACTACAATTCATACTTTTATATGTGTGCTCTTTACACGTTTATATATAAGAAGAATATTGTCTTGATCTCCAAGGTATTACACATTTGTTGATTTTGTTTGTCTGCAGCAAATGAATTAGCACGAACCCCCGGGAAAAGTGTGACCTCCAGCCCAGAGCCTTCCACTCCCAGCCGAACAGGCCGCAGTAAGGCCAACACTAGATTTTTGTGTGTGTGTGTGTTCCAAGTATCTCAGTTTAACACACATATGTTGTTTTTCTTGCTCTGTTTAGACTGTCGAAACAAAAGCAGGACATCACAGAGGGTGAGAGACCAATGATAATTATATATATCGAAAATATTATAGACCCAAGTTAATTTTTGTGACGTCAGCATTTACCCTGAGCCAGATATCTAGATGGAGTTGCTCTTTCCGATTATTTCGATAGGACAAGAAGGTGCGGTTTGTCTCCACAACACCCCATAGACTCAGGAAGAGACTGGCAAGTGAGTTAAAATTTAACAGTGACCATTCAATTTTTCTAGTATTTCCAAAGAATTTTTGTATGTACAAACCCCAATTCCAATGAAGTTGGGACGTTGTGTAAAACGTAAATAAAAACAGAATACAATGATTTGCAAATCCTTTTTGGCCTATATTCAATTGAATACACTACAAAGACAAGATATTTAATGTTCAAACTGATAAACTTTATTGGGTTTTTTTGCAAATATTCACTCATTTTGAATTTGATGCCTGCAACACGTTCCAAAAAGCTGGGACGGGCATGTTTACCAGTGTTACATCACCTTTCCATTTAACAACACTCAATAAGCGTTTGGGAACTGAGGACACTAATTGTTGAAGCTTTGTAGGTGGAATTCTTTCCCATTCTTGCTTGATGTACGACTTCAGTTGCTCAACAGTCCGGGGTCTCTATTGTTATATTTTGCGCTTCATAATGCGCCACACATTTTCAATGGGAGACAGGTCTGGACTGCAGGCAGGTCAGTCTAGTACCTGCAGTCTTTTACTACGAAGCTATGCTGTTGTAACACGTGCAGAACGTGGCTTGGCATTGTCGTCCTGACGTCCCTGAAAAAGACGTCACTTGGATGGCAGCATATGTTGCTCCAAAATCTGTATGTACCTTTCAGCATTAATGGTGCCTTCACAGATGTGCAAGTTAGCCATGCCATGGGCACTAACACACCCCCATACCATCACAGATGCTGGCTTTTGAACTTTGCGCTGATAACAATCTGGATAGTCCTTTTCCTCTTTAGCCCGGAGGACACGACGTCCATGATTTCCAAAAACAATTTGGAATGTGGACTCATCAGACCACAGCACACTTTTCCACTTTGCGTCAGTCCATCTCAGATGAGCTCGGGCCCAGAGAAGCCGGCGGCGTTTCTGGGTGTTGTTGATATATGGCTTTTGCTTTGCATGGTAGAGTTTTAACTTGCACTTGTAGATGTAGCAACGAACTGTGTTAACTGACGATGGTTTTCCGAAGTGCTCCTGAGCCCACGTGGTAATATCCTTTACAGAATGATGTCGGTTTTTAATGCAGTGCCGCCTGAGGGATCGAAGGTCACGGGCATTCATTGTTAGTTTTCGGCCTTGCCACTCACGTGCAGAGATTTCTCCGGATTCTCTGAATCTTTCGATGATGTTATGGACTGTAGATGATGAAATCCCTAAATTCCTTGCAATTGTACATTGAGAAACATTGTTCTTAAACTGTTGGATTATTTGCTCACGCAATTGTTCACAAAGTGGTGAACCTCGCCCCATCCTTGCTTGTGAACGACTGAGCCTTTCGGGGGTGCTCCTTTTATACCCAATCATGACACTCACCTGTTTCCAATTAACCTGTTCACCTGTGGAATGTTCCAAACAGGTGGTTTTTGAGCATTCCTCAACTTCCCCAGTCTTTTGTTGCCCCTGTCCCAGCTTCTTTGAAACGTGTTGCAGGCATCAAATTCAAAATGAGTGAATATTTGCAAAAAAACAAAGTTGACCAGTTTGAACATTAAATATCTTGTCTTTGTAGTGTATTCAGTTGAATATAGGTCGAAAAGGATTTTCAAATCATTGTATTCTGTTTTTATTCATGTTTTACACAACGTCCCAACTTCATTGGAATTGGGGTTTGTAAGTAAACATGGGTTTTTATGATCATCCCAAATCACTTGATGTTTTCAGCCCCCAGTCTCCGCTCAGATAGTGACAGTGAGCTATCGCCTTCGGACTCTGAGGAAGAGGAAGAAAAAGAGGAGAAGGGTGAAGTAAAGCAAGAGAATAAGGAAGATTTAAATCATTCTCGAAATCTCAGTAAATCCCAGTCTGCAGCTCTCTATAAGACCCCTGCCAAGAAGAGCAAGAACACCCCAGAACCCCTCAACCAGGTAGGTGTGTGTGTGTGTGTGTGTGTGTGTGTGTGTGTGTGTGTGTGTGTGTGTGTGTGTGTGTGTTGCAATTCCTTAACTATGTTGTACTGTAATCGCTCCCTTTTAGCCCAGTCTGGTTGAAGAGTATTTCGAGGCTCACGGTAGTTCAAAAGTCTTGACATCTGACCGCACCCTCCAGCGCTTACACACCCCTCAACTTGACAGGGTACGAATGCAAAACCCAATGCATATGCTCAATTTGTTTGATATACCATAATATTTAGAAACATTCTTATTTTGTTTGTGTGTGTGTGTGTGTGTGTGTGTGTGTGTGTGTGTGTGTGTGTGTGTGTGTGCGCGCGCGCGCACACGTGCGTGCAGGAGACATTGTTGCAGCTTTTAGACAACAAGCTGTCCTGTTACTCATCAGAAATCCAGCAGCTCCACAGCAAACACAAAAAGCACTTTAGTAAATGGATGCTGCAGCTACAGTGAGTGTGGATTAAACACATCTGTTACTATGTAACTAACAGTGATGGTGTTTGAATACTTGTATAAGACATCACATGTGCACAGGTTGGGCTTCAGTGTGCTGATCTATGGACTGGGCAGTAAGAAGGCCCTGCTGGAGGAATTCCGCCAGTCTGAGCTGTCCCAAGAAATTCACCTGGTGGTCAATGGATTTTTCCCATCTATTACTTTGAAATCGGTCAGTATACCTACATGAATTTTAATGAGCTTGCTAGAGTTTTCTGTATTCATTTTGCAGTGAGGACACAAGACCTCAACCAACAACATAAATGCAAAAGTTGCTTCTTGAAAAACCAGGATATTATAAGAAAAATCATTGTCAGTTTCAATCAAAACAAAGAATATGACCCTTATATACACCTAGTATTCAAATAGGAAATTTACAGAACTACCAAGGACATCAAAATTGCAAACAACCCTTGCCACCATTATAGGGAAAAAATTGGCACAAGATACTGCTGAAAATATTGTAATTATACTTTTCATGATCTTAATCCAGCTGTTTAATTTCTCTCCATAGATCTTAAATGCATTTACGTCTGAGGTTCTAGAGCACCAAGGAACTTTCCGCACCCCCTCGGACCAAATCCAGTACATCAGCCAAACACTCAAAGACAGTGAGTGAATATGTAATGTAGAGAATGTGCTACAAATATAGTTTCTATGATTAAAAGGGATAGTGGTACAAGGCTCAAATGTGTTAAGGTTTCACACTGCATGTCCTTAGGCCCAGATCTCCATGTTTACCTGTTAATCCATAACATTGATGGACCCATGCTTCGAGGAGAGAAGACCCAGAGTGCACTGGGGCAGCTGGCATCCCTTCCCAACCTGCACCTTGTGGCTTCCATTGACCACCTCAACGCTCCACTAGGTACATGGTTTGGTGTGTGCGTATTGCAGTGTCATAGTGTGTCAGTGTTGCCATGTGCCTGTGACACAATCTTGATGAATTTCTGTGTGCTTCTCAGTGTGGGACCACTGTAAGCAGAGTCAGTTCAATTGGCTGTGGTGGGAGTGTGTGACATTCCAGCGCTATGCAGAGGAGACATCATATGAAAACTCTCTCCTGGTGCAGCATACTGGGGCTCTTGCTCTGTCCTCCCTCACACATGTTCTTCGCAGCTTAACACCCAATGCTAGGTAACACACAAAGCATCGTAACTGGAAAAACTACAAAAGCGTTAATGGCACAGTGAGTTAGTTTTACACACTTTACATTTTAATGACCATGATTCCTATCTCTTTGCAGAGGTATTTTTAAACTGCTTGTGAAATTCCAACTGGAAAACGAAGATAACCCCACATACACAGGTACACACATTACAAAACTCCCTAACTGCTTTGCAGATGTTTTTTTATAAATATGACTGCCAAATTGATGCTGTGATTTTATGGTTTCTTGTATGTCTGTGTATACTGCTTTTAGGATTGTCTTTCCAAGATTTCTACCAGCGCTGTCGAGAGGCCTTCTTGGTGAACTCTGATCTTACTCTGAGGACCCAGCTGACTGAGTTTAAGGACCACAAACTGATTCGAACACGCAAGGTGGGGCACACTTCAGTATTATCATTACAGTAGACTTTTCTCACACAAAGTATTGCTCAAGTCCTATTTTGTTTTATGTGATACCTCTGTATGTCCCAGTGCTGTTTAGTTTCTCTTGCTGACTTTTATTCCCATGATTCACTAGGGTGGTGATGGAATTGAGTACCTCATAGTCCCTGTGGAAACAAATACATTGATGGATTTTTTGGAGAAGGAGGCGGGTGACTGAGAAGAGGGGGTTTGAGACTAACCTGAACAACTGTGTGAAGACTGGGCTTCTGTGGGACTGCCAACAATTTTTTTGTATCCCATTTCAGCACTGCGTGCAGCAAGCTACTAGATGAAAATTAATCTGACATTGCCCATTAAATTTTTACTTGGTTAGATTTCTCTTTTAGAAAAGCCCACCTATGACTTCACTATGATCCATGTGAATCTTAACTATATAAGCCTTCATACAGTAGTTGCAGTAGTCTAAAACTGTCTCTGTAGCACTGTCTAATTCATGTTGTTGAAATGTCTATCCACACACGTGCATTTACCAAAAAAATAACAGTAAAAACTTAATGCATTGATGCTTTTTCTTCTTTATTAACACAAATAGATCTTTTTTCTTATTTACATTTTGTAAAACAGTTTTTTATTGGGCATGCTGCTTTAAAAATGCAAGCCAAGGAAATTATCACTTGTCCTCCACATTTAAAATTGCAGTTGACCAATAATTAAGTGTCACTTGAACAGGAAGAGTATAAATACATGCATGTATGATTATAATGGGATATTGTTTTACAACCAAAACTGTTTAGTTTACATCAAGGTGAGAGGGATTAACTTGGATTGGGGACATTTAGGAACATATCATTGTTGGATGTCAGTAGTTTTCTGTGTCTGCAGTGAGTTCATTAGGGTTTCTGAGCTGAGTGTATGTTTGAAGTCTGTTCTGGGTAGCGGTGTGTATGATGTGTAGCTCGTCTTCATCCAAATCCTTCAGTAGCAACAGCACTGCCTCGAGAGTATGTGTCTGAAAATACAGTAGAATTTATTAGTAAATAGAAATAAAAAATTTCCGGATGTGAATCAATAGTGTTTTCCAAATCTTGCCCCGTATCGGATATTGTATCTGTATCAGGAACTTGTGTAGAACCCAAAAGCATTTCTTTTGCACTTAACAAAGGTAAGGGGGGGGGGGATAGCAATTCAAAAGCATGTTTTTTGACAGTTTTGATTTACCATGTAAGGGCATAATTAAAGATGGGAGTTGCTCTCTGTATGAGTGTATTGTTCACCTACTCAGTTAGTGCTAGCTGCAATGGGTCTGAGAACTCACATTTGATAGCACTTCTTGATATGGTGCAAACATTCCTTGACATACTTGAGAACTGTCATGCTGATTATGAAAACAATTTTTTACCCATGGAAGTTTGTTGGTGTGGGACAGTACAACATGGGGGAAGCAGTGAAAAAGGCCAAAGGATGGATGTTAGTGCAGCCATGTAGCATGCAACCTACAGTAATGCAGTTAAGCATGATTAACTGGCAAGTTTGGGGGGGGGGGATTTGCCAATACTTAAGTTCTGAGTTTAAATTACCTTTTTGACAACTGGTATGCTGTCTCTAGTCGATGGGGATGAAAGTGATGGGAATTTATCTCTGGGAAGAGGCTTCATCCCTAACTGTTCCCTGATTTTACTACAGAAATGTAAGAAAGGTTATCTTTGTTGAATTCCAATGACCATAACATATCAGCCATAGAAGAGATCATTATGAGACTTCTGAGTTCCCAGAAAATATAACGTTCCATAAGTATAACTTTGTTTGTGGCTGTGTTCCTGGGACTCACTTGGTTTCCTCCATGTTGTAGTTTAGGGGGTCATTTTCTGTCTCCAAGTCTGTCAGCCCGTTGGTGGAAAGCTGGTTCTGGAAACTGGCAGGTGGTGTAGTGACCTCCTCCCCCTCCATGAGAGCAAGTGCAAGCTCCTCTTCTGTCACCACTGCAAATGAAAAACCCAACCAAGAAGTGCAGGAATATGACATTCCATTTCCATCTCATCTGCATTCACCCATCATTCTTTTCCCTCTGGTACGACTTCTCCATCTCGGTATTTGGTGTAAAGACTTTTTTTTTTCTTCTGTGCAAGCTGTGGACCAAGACGAGTCTTGGGTGTGTTCAGCTGTTGTCTAAAATAAACACCGAATAAATCTAATCTCGGGTTCAGAAAAAGAAACTGCAAGCTCTCACCCTGGTTGTCCAGCTTTTGTAAACGAGGTAGACAGCGCAGTACATTTAGCCGGTATTGACTGGGGTCAGTTCCACAACAAGGGTTTTCGGCTAACCAGAGCACCTTCAGACGTGTCAGTGGTCGTAGGTAGGAGAGTTCAGAAAGAGAAGGAATCATGTTTCGTCTCAGGTACAGTTCGCACAGAGACTGGCAGCCAGCAAGTGGAGAGAGCGATGAGATGCTGTTAACACTGCACAGAGGTAAAGGGAGATCCGGAGGTATGATTCGAGTATATTCACTGAAAAGCTTCAAAATATTCTGTGTAGGCGGGGGAGGGAACCTGAGAAGGAGTTTAGGTCTGGGTGTTATGCTGACCTGAGTGTCAGCACCTCAACGTTGGGTATTTGAGAGAAGATTGAGATCTAACGAAGAAGCAAACAACGGTAAACAAGTGTTTAACCACAACATTAAAACAAATTTAAAACGGCAGAAGTTGAGATGGAGTAGTGTATTCAGGATCTGACAGTCTTGTATATACTCACATCAGTCAGGCTGCAGCCCCTGAGCAATAAAGTGTGGCAAGAGAGTGTTTAAACATACTTTAAATATTGACTTCCATGTCGGCATTTAAACGTTATCTCAAATGAAAAGCAATAATAATAATAAAGTCTAAAAATATTGTCACTTACCAACAGTTGAGTTTTTTCACGCTGTCTAAATCGGAGGCCTTGGCTTTAGCGAGAACCAACTTCCGTGTAAGCTTCATTTTATATCATCTGAATTTGTTCGTTTAATTCTTAAAAAGCTGTTGATGATTCATATCCTTACAAATGAAGTTCAATAAAACATTGTCCAATTAACTCATTTAGCGGAGAAACCCTAGCCGCTCACGAATGCAACGCTGCAGTTGCAGCAGGGAACCAGGGATGTTGACGTCTACCGCGCATGTGTATCACTGGTCAACATATTATGTTGATTTTCATTTTATTGTTGTGCGGTAGGTGCGCTGACAGGCGGTTGAATGTCATTTTCAAAGTGCAATTTAGCAGCTCCGAAGTTGACACGGTGTGTGTTTTTTATTTTTATTTTGTATTTATTTATTTTTTGTAAAACCCGGCACAAAGTAAGCCAGCTCAAAGTCCCGTAAGGCAAACGCAACCAACGCGGATAATCCGCGCATGCGCGCTGTCCAATCCCTCTTTGGACCTACGTCTCCACCGATATCATGGTGAGTTTTGACGTCCCCCTTCCCAATCTGTGTTAATCTATGTTTTCTAAGTTATAAATGACATTTTCACACATTACAATACCTCAGGGTGTTTGTATTTGTCAGATCCAATGCATTATTTGTGAAGGGTTGGCATTTGTGTAAGGAAAAATAACGATGTTTTCAAATCACGTAGAGACTGAGCAATGGCAGTGTACAACGTACGATATAGCTTGCCTAGGCCCGACCGAAGAGAGGCTCGTTACGTTAGCTTGCAACCAGCAAGAACAATTACTTTGAGGGTGCCGCGGCTGTCAAGGTGGCTTGGTGCATCACTCTGTGTGACCGTATTTTTGTTTAACATCGTTAGATTTAACATTTGGTCATTCGCTGTGGTTAGCCTAGCAAAAGTGCTAATTTAAGCCGGCACGAGAGCTGTGACGAATCCAACCGAGGATAGCTGATGCTGTGCGGATCCTCACAGCTCCTAGTCGGCTTCTTGAATACATTTGGCATTTTAGAATGGTGTTCACCAGTTGCACTATGTTGGACTTGCTTGTAATATGTTAAGTGTCAAAGTTATCACCATACTTAATGTTTGAAACTTGGCAGCACCTTCATAGCAAGGTAAACACCCCGGGTTGACTTAATGTGTGTGTTCACTCACCTTTTGCACAATTGTACTAATGTTACATGTTGTGTACTGTAATGTTCTCCTCAGGCCAAGCGCACCAAGAAGGTGGGGATTGTTGGTAAATACGGCACGCGTTATGGCGCGTCCCTCAGGAAGATGGTCAAGAAGATTGAAATTAGCCAGCATGCCAAATACACCTGCTCCTTCTGTGGCAAGGTAAGAAGGACACTTTTGAGTGAAACCAGTAATGTCACTATTTAGTAAGCGGCATGTGCCTATTCTGCTGTGCACTAAAAAGCCTCCACAGGAAGGAACACTTGGCATTTCTATAGCAGATGTCAGATTTAAGCGTATGAGTAAACAAGATCGTGACGTTGCACAAACTGGTAGAATTTTAAGGTCTGTTATTGATGCGCTGTACACCTTTGTAGACTAAGATGAAGAGGAGGGCTGTGGGCATCTGGCACTGTGGGTCCTGCATGAAGACCGTGGCTGGAGGAGCCTGGACATACAAGTAGGTTCTACTTTGCATGTGGTGTTTTTTTTTTCTCTTCATAACTAGTAACGATTATCACCATTATTGCAATTGTAATAAAAAAACTGAATCCAGTCGTAAGTCCTTGCTTATATTGACTTGTAATCTGATTCCATCTGTTCTCAAACCTGTGGGTTCAAGCAACACTAAGCTGTGACTTAAAGGCTATGTATGAAGGGAAACTTCTTTCCCAACAACTCAATGCTCCAATCAGTTTGGCTGAACACGATACAAGCATTCATGTTTGCCACCACTGAGTATGCTATATGCTAGCAGTTGAAATTGGGGTTTCTGTTAGATGTTAATTGTTTTGGGGGGGGGGGTTTCTTCTTCTTTTAACTAGTAAAAACTGAAAACTATAAATAGTAATCTTCCTGGCCATGGTGTCTGGCAATAATTCCACCTAAATAACAATAAAATAAAAAAAAATCCAATTGATCCTTCTCTTGAAAGGTAGAGCTTCAGAATTATGTAGGCGTATTGGGCAGTTAAATTACTTTTCGTTCTCATTTTATCACTTAGGCCTCAGCAGCTCATGTACTCAGACTGGCCTGTATGAGCTGAATGAGCTGCTGTAGCTTCAATGCCATTTGAGGCTAGTACGACTGTGAGAGAAAATGTGAAAACGGTCTACCCCTTGTCATCATTTCTGTTTTTCAATATTTTTTTTACATTGGAGTAGCCACAAGGTGTAAGCAGCATCCCATCACTCTTAAATTTCTTTTGTTTTTAGAATTTGGCTACGTTCTTTTTTGAAAATGCACACAAATCAACTTTACTTTGTTTTGAATATTTTTAAAAGGCACAGATCTTTTTGTTTAAAATGTTATGTAAATTCTATTCATGTTGTCAAAGAAGGTTGAATCAGTTCATCTGGCTACAACGTTAATAGAAAGATACGTTTCATCTTTCATCTAAGTGACCTCTTCCATCTAAACTGACTGCAGGTATCCCCACCCTTATAAACGATACAGTTGCCTAACGACCGAAACCAACGACCTGTTTCATATGCAAATATGGGCGTGACCATTAACTGCAGTTTCAATGGCCATATGTACTATTCACAGAGGATTTGGGAATGTTTACAATCACAGCATTGTAAGATGGCAAGAGATGTACTCTTAGCCCCCCTCCCCCGGTTCAGGGATGGTCATTCCCTCTTAACATAGATGGCCTCTTTGACTCCCCGTTCAAACCAGTGTTTCTCCCTATCAAGGATGTACACATCTTCATCCTTGAAAGAGTGGCCACTGGCCTGTAGATGGGTGTAGACTGCGGAGTCCTGGCCTGACACGTTAGCTCTCCTGTGTTGTGCCATTCTCTTCGCCAGCGTCTGTTTAGTTTCCCCAGTGTACAAGTCACGGCAATCCTCCTTTCACTTAACAGCGTACACTATATTGCTCTGTTTGTGCCGAGGGACCTGATCCTTTGGGTGGACCAGCTTCTGGCGCAGCATGTTTTGGGCTTTGAAAGCAACTGAGACGCGGTGTTTGGAAAATACCCGTCTCAACTTTTCTGACACTCTTGCCACATATGGCATCACCACTGGTTTACACTTTGGCAGCTGTTATCCTTCTCTCTTCGATTGGCTGGTGCACTGTTTGGGCGTCTTCCTGGCTATGACAAACGCCCAGTTAGGATAACCACACTTAACCAGGGCCTGTTTAATGTGGGATTTCTCCCCTTCCCTGGCCGCTGTGTCGGAGGGGACGTTGTCAGCTTGGTGGTACAGTGTGCTGATGATTCCTAGTTTGTGAGCACAAACTTAGGTTTGATGGTTCAAATGTATTACTTGAGAATTCTTCTAATAGGTCATCACTAGGGTCTCATTTTTATGTTACATTGGGCCTGTAGTTCAAAAGATTCATAATTAAAGGTCCCAGGTTTGATGAAAAATTTTAATTCTTCATGTGCATTTAAATGTTATAACACTGTTCTAGAAATTCACAAATATATTTCGTTTTATTTTTTTGTTTGTTCAATAAATGGGGTGCGAGATTGCGAGAAGACAAGTAATCTACCAGCGAATTGAAACTACCCAGTTGCATAATGTCTGCATTATTTTAAAATGCATGGCCATTATTGGTTGTTGGTTAAATAAAATTCCTTGCCCTTACAAAATCCTGCCCGACCATAATGTCTCACTCAGATATATGTCAAATCACAGCAGTTTGTGGTGCTTTAAAATGCCACTTCTTGGGACCTTTTTTAAAATCAGAATTCATGAGTCTTACATCATTGACTGTTATGAACCTGGTGGTGGATTTAATCAACACAAAGACAGGAAAATAAATCTCAGTTTTTAAGGAGAAAGGTGTTGTATTTTCAACATACTGAAACCCTTGTAAAAAATATGGTTGTGTGGAATGTCAGTTTCCTCATCACCTAGGCTTTACTTTATGTAATGCCAAGCTGAATCACTCACCCTGAGCACTTTCCACAAAGTTGGTGTGCCTTTCTGTCAGTGGACCCAGCCCCAAGATTACTTATGGGGTATTGTATCTGGTTTTGGAAAGGCAAATTCACTATTCAAATATCATTGAAATAATATTGATTGATCCTGTGTAAATTATATAGAGGCAGTTCCTAATATTTTGAAAGTACACTTTGGTAATGTATGATCCTATAAAGCCAGAGGTGTCACATTTTCCTGTACAATTTCATGAAATGTTCTTAATGCCTCTCGTTTTCTTTTTTTTCCAGCACAACTTCTGCTGTCACAGTCAAATCTGCCATCAGAAGACTGAAGGAGCTGAAGGACCAGTAAACTGGTGCAACGATCACTGGAAGATTGGGGACTTTTTTCTAGTTTTACTAACCTGGACACTGCATTAACATCCTGAAATAAAGTGGTCTGGAGCAGAATCCTGTGTTTGTGTCTTTGTGCAGCTCTTTATTATGCAATGTTGTGAGTACTTCCTTGGTGTACCTCACTGTTTGAGTCGTGTAATATTGACTTCTCTGAAGAATATGGATGCCAAGAATCGCTGAATGGTAACTTTCGAAACAAAGAATGACTCAACCGCTTCCCTGCTCCCCAAAATTCTGATATTGAAAACAGTTGGCGAGTTGATTTTAATGTCTGATTTGTGATTGTTCATGTCACTTAACATAAAGAGGTTAGCTCTTTGGTACAAATTATGCACGTATTCCGTTTTAAAGTGCTAATTCGGCACGGTGTCCCAGTGGTTAGCACTTGCCTCACAGCAAGAAGGTCCTGGGTTCGAACCCCATGCTGTCCCAGTTCCTTTCTGTGGAGTTTGCATGTTCTCCCCATGTATGCGTGGGTTTCCTCCAGGTGCTCTGGTTTCCTCCCAACCATGAAGAAGACATGCATGTTAGGGTCAATACTCCTGTCTGTGCCCCGGAGTTGGTCTCAATAGGATGGGTTAAATGCAGAAGACAAATTTAATTGTAACCTGTACAATGACAAAAATAAAGTGGCTTTCGTTCTTTCTATTGTCAGAATTATTGGTATGTTTTGACTTAACCGCCATGATTTCTTTCCCTCATGGAAATTACCCCAACTTTCTCTAGTAACGGTCGGTTATCAAACCTGTCGAAATGCGGGCTCTCAAAAGACACCAAGCACTCCGCACCGGCACCGTCCTGGTGGAAAACATGTCTTGAGCTGAACGAACAAATGGACCGATGGAATGCTAACAGTTAAATGTTTGTGAAACATATCAGGTGTTCCCACAAATGCTTTCCCCCCTCACTGCCTTAGTTGTGATAGGTAAACGTCAAGTTACATATGGTTTGGTTAAGTTAAAGAAGTAAATGAATTACTCTGTTAAAATCAAGCTGGATGGGGCATTCAAAGTTGCATCGTTGTCCATACTGTCAATGGAAGCCAAGGGTGTCATATCTGCAAGTGTTATTTGATTCTGGTCCGCTAGGTGGCGCAACACTGAACTCTGTTGAAAAGTTTACGTCGTTGTCCACACTGTCAATGGAAGCAAGGGTGCCATATCTGCAAGTGTGTTATTTGATCCTGGTCCGCTAGGCGGAGCAACACTGAACTCTGTGTTGGAAAGTTTAGTCATGGCGGCGTCCAGCGTATTCAGACCGGGATTGTTCAATAATAAAGTGGCAATTGTTACGGGTGGGGGGACCGGTATCGGCAAAGCGATTACTGCAGAGCTGCTGGACCTCGGTAAGTGATGGAATTTTTATGGCGTCGTGGTCTGCGCAGTTCTGAGTTAGACCCTTAATAACAGGTTAGTGTGAATAGCAAGCCAGTGACCGCAGTAGCCCACTTGAACTTTATTCCACAACTTGTTCATAAACGATGCAACCGAAGTTTGAACGTAATCAGTAGCACTGTCACACTACCTGCCCCCCCCCAAATCTTGTAATCACTTACAGTGTTACTTTAGCAATAACCAGCTCTGTCACTCCCACTGTCTGTATAGGCTGCAAAGTGGTCATCTCAAGTAGAAAGCTGGAGAGGTTGGAGGCAGCAGCACAGGAGCTGAAACAAAAAATCCCTCCTTCCAACCCTGCATCTGTCACTTCCATGCCATGCAACATCCGCAATGAGGATGAGGTTGCTCTACATACATTAAACAATGTTGTTGTTTTGTTTTTGGTTTTTTTTGTCGTCATACACATTATCCAAGAATGATTATAATGTATGCATCTCGACGTTAATGTGTAGCTGTATTGTGAACTACAGGTGAAGGCACTTGTGACATCGGCACTGAAGCAATATGGACGGATAGATTATCTGGTGAATAATGGAGGAGGACAGTTCAGCAGCCCAGCAGAGCACATGTCCTACAAAGGTTGGAAAGCTGTCATAGACACCAACCTAACTGGAACCTTCCACTGCTGCAAAGAGGGTAAACGACAGAGGGTGGTTAATGGCCAGGTTAAGTCAGCACTGTGTTTAGTCAGTGTGAGTTTGTGACGTTATTTTGCCTTGACAGTCTACGCTGCATGGATGAAAGAACATGGAGGAGTGATTGTCAACATCATCGCCGATATGTGGAAAGGCTTCCCTGGCATGGCGTAAAATAGCATACACACCCATGCCCTCTCAACCCACATCTCAAGATAACACTTACACATGCCCCATCACAGTAAAACATGGTGTTTCCTATCCCTGACAGCCACACAGGAGCAGCAAGGGCAGCAGTGGATAATCTGACCAAGACTCTGGCAATCGAGTGGGCAGCATCGGGAGTCAGAGTCAATGCCATTGCACCAGTATGTATAGTACATTTGAATGGAGCATAAGGAATAAGTTATTTCCTTGTGTGATAATTATACTCTTTGTGTATATGGACAACACAGGGTACAATTATTTCAAAGACAGCTGTGGAGAACTACAAGGAATTTGGACCAACGCTTTTCAAGATGTCCATTCCCTTCAGCCCAGCAAAGAGACTTGGAGTACCAGAGGAGGTGCGTATTCAATTGAGCCATTTCTAACCCTTAGTTTGTCTCAATCAGATAAAAAGACTATTGCTTAATTCTATCTGATATGTTAAATGGTCTAAAGCAGTCATTCTCAACCTTTTTGCCCCAAGGCCCCCCTTGTCCAAGCAAATATTACTGCGCCCCCATAGGAGACGTGAAACCCTGTCTGCCTGTCATCAATGCAACTCCATCTATACACACTCCAATATAGTTGGTCAAGCTTATACTATTTAAACCCACAAAAGCATAAATGTGATTTAAAAACATTTGTGTTGTAGAAATCTTAAAATATTTACCAAGCAAAAATCCTTTATTTCATATATTCATTTTTCCCATTCATAGCAAATATCAGTGACATCCACAGAAAGTAGAAATAATTCCATTCCATTATCCGAACCGCTTATCCTGCTCTCAGGGTCGCGGGGATGCTGGAGCCTATCCCAGCAGTCATTGGGCGGCAGGCGGGGAGACACCCTGGACAGGCCGCCAGGCCATCACAGGGCCCACACACACACACATTCGTGCCTAGGGGCAATTTAGTACGGCCGATTCACCTGACCTACATGTCGTTGGAAAAATAATTAGATTATTTTATATTAAATAATTGCACTTCATATAATATTGCTTGCTTGCTTTGTGTTATTTGTTTAGCTCGATAATTACTTGTGTCTCCATGAAGCCCCAGGGAACTGCCCCAGGAATGGGACATTCAAAGTGGTGGGGCATGCAAAGCATAAATGGGTATTCAAAGTAGAAAATTAAGACATTTAAACCTAAATGCGGTAAAACATTGTGCCTGTAGTGAATTTGGTGAGCAAAAAAATTGCAGCATCCTTTGCAATAAGAAAGCAGAGCTAAAGATCATGCATGATTTATTTTTTGTTCTCTTGTAGTGAGTGGCACAGCAGTTTCTTTGTCTTTTCTTTGTGTGTGTGTGTGTGTGTGTGTGTGTGTGTGTGTGTGTGTGTGTGTGTATGTATGTATGTGTGTTTATTCAGATCTCCCCGGCAGTATGTTTCTTGCTTTCTCCTGCTGCCTCCTACATATCCGGGGCCACCCTAAGGGTTGATGCAGGACAAAGTCTTTACCACTCCGTATGGGAGATACCAGGTATGTAATATTTTAATTTTTCATTTTCCTTTTCATTATTATTTACTCCGCTCATGGTAATTCACAGCTCCAGAAAGAAACAAGCGATTCATGATCAAACACAACTCAATTTACACATCCCATGATTGAAAAGGAGCAGGGAGAAGAAAATCTTATTTTGCCTGCCCCTTACTCAAACCTAAATAAACAACAGAATAGATGGTCTGTCAGTCAGTTACTCTACAAATAATACTTACAGCAACATGAGAAATCAAAAAGCCATACACAATAATTCACCATCAACTGAAAACCCATTACCTGACAACTCCATATTGTCTAATTATTCTTTCATTATACATTTTCTGGAACTGAAAGATATTTATACAACCCTTTAGATCCTTCTCTATAAAATTCTACAGTTTGACGCCACATACTGAAATACACATCTGCTTTAAAGTATTATGTGCATACTGATGTTTAAAATTAAATTTCCTTCTATGGTCCTCATCCTCTGAATTAATAACAAATAATTTTTGTAAATCTTTTGGTAATACTCTGCTTTTTGCCCTGTACATAACTAACAATGTCTGTAACTCAGCTAAATCTTTAAGTTTCATTAATCCTGACTTAATAAACCGTCCGTTGGTGTGTTCTCTTGGATCCACTTTATGAATAATTCTTACTCCTCTTTTCTGTAATACAACCAATGGCTTTATGTTGTTCATGTATGTGTTGCCCCACACTTCCACACAGTAACTAAAATATGGCAAAATAAGTGAACAGTATAGAATTCATATTACCTTGTAATCTAACACATACTTTGCTTTGTTCAAAACAGAAATATTCTTAGACCCCCTTGTTTTTACATGTGCTGTATGAAATTTCCATGTCAGTTTGTCATCCATTATTACACCCCAAAATCTAAACTTAGATACTCTTTCAATATCAACTCCATCTATAGACAATTGTTCACATTTAATGATAACTTATTTTCACCAAACCATCTTTTCAGTTTGACCATTTCATTTACAATGCTTTCCGCTAAACTTTTTAAATCATCTCCTGAACTAAAAAAATCAGTGTCATCTGCAAACAAAACAAACTGCAATATCTTTGACATTTCACATACGTATGTCATTGATATATAAAATGAAAAGTTTCCGCCCCAACACCGAGCCTTGTGGGACTCCACATTCAATCTTCATGCACTCAGATGTATTGCCAACATCTGTACAAATTGTTTCCTGTTATCTAAACAACTGCTTAACCAATTTAAAACTATTCCTCTTACACCATATGTATGTAATTTATAAATTAATATGTTATGATCTATTGTGTCGAATGATTTTTTTTAGATCAATAAATACACCTAATGTGTATTTCTTACATTCTATTGCTGTTGTAAGCTCTTCCATTTTTTTCATTAATGCTAAAGATATAGATCGATTTGTCCGAAAGCCATACTGACTCTCACCCAGCAATTGCTTCTTTTCAAGAAAAGCATCTAATTTTTGTGCAAACAGTTTTTCAAGCACCTTGGAGAATTGTGCAAGTAGAGACACTGGTCTATAGTTAGTAAAGCTGTGTTTATCACCCGTTTTAAAAAGTGGAATAACCTTTGCTGATTTCATTCTGTCTTGAAAAATACCTTGCGAAAAGAAAGATTGAAAATATAGCTTAGAGGTTTGATTATACAGTCAGTCTTTTTTCACTATAATCATGTCGATACTATCACTCTCAGTTGATGTCTTGTTTTTGGATTTTGCTACAATGGATCTAATTTCATTTTCACTCACCTCTCCTAGAAACATAGACTGTACCACTTACTTCCCCCATTCTGGCCACCTTCTACTTGCCCATCATTATGTTTTTTTAATGGAATTTACAAGATTAAGCTCATAATTAACAAAAAAGGGATTAAATTCATTTACCACTTCATTCATGTTTTTTATAACCTTATTATTGTCATTGATTAAATGATTGGGCAGATCTGTAGACACGCTTATTTCTGATTGCATTGTTTAATATTTTCCAAGTACCTTTAATGTTATTTTTGTTATTTTGTCGATATGTGCGTCGTTATACTAACACATGTGTTTTTTACATGGGACATGATTGTTTTTGGTGGTGTGTGTTTCTGTGTCCAGACCACAATGCATGGCCTGAGGCTCCAGAAGGGGAGAACCTGGACACTCTGAGGGATCTGCTCAATCCAAAAAGCAAACTGTAACACTCTATTGCAACATAAGTGAAAGCTCACGCAAACAATGCAAATTGGTCTTATGGCTGTTGATATAGTCATTAGGTTCCATGACCACAAAAATATGGGACCTTTACCACTTTCACCTTGATTTAAGAATGTTTAACTCCTTTCAGTCATGTACATAACATATATTTAATTTGTTCAATATGTATGTGATTGCTCATTTCTGGTGTTTAAATTTAAAAAAAATGTTTCTCAATGTATGTGAAATTCAAGTGCCACAAAATGTATGGTTTCAAACATGTCTGAAGAACACCCCACTTGCCTTCGAACTACTCTGTTAATAAAGAGCAATGAAGCAATTATTGGTTTCTTCTGGTTGAATATTTTCTTTTGCACACCTACAAAACAGTTATTTGCGTTTGTAGAAGTATTCGGAGCAGCAAAATCTCAGTATGATGTACAAACGATCAAAGAAGGTTGAATCAGTTTATCTGGAATTCTGAATACAACGTTTATTGACAGATAAACGTGGTCAATAAACGTTGTATCCGGGTGAACTGCTTCAACCTTTGATAGTCTTACCTGGATTATTGAGCATGCATCAAGACGATGTACAAACGACGTACCAACGAAATTGTTTCGACATATCTTTTGTCCAAGTTGCGTACCGTAGTCTTTCCGTAAAGCAAAACTGATTGTCGCAATCACAGTCTAGCCCCGCAGAGGTCACAATCGTAACAAAATTGTCCAGGTGCAGTATTTTCTCGTTTATATTGTATTTTATTTGTGTATTCTGTCCACATTTGTTTTGATAATTGAAGTATTGTGTTATGTTATATGGCTTATGTTTCCTCTACGAGTCATTGTATGTTTCTTGAATCTGTCAATAAAGAAAATACTTTTCTCGTTTAAAGGTATTAATGCTTACTCTTTGTAGTTTAGCTCCTGTATCTAACGCTATATTTATTTGCTGAGCTATTCGGGTTTGTAACAGCTAACTAAAGCCTACTGCAGACCAACGTATTGCTAGCTTTATCGAAGAGTATTAAACCCGATCAATTGGCTAGTAGCAAGCCAACGTATGGCTAGTTTTGGACAGTGTAAGAGTGCACCAAATGTGAATTTATTTTGGTTTCACTGGGTTTAGTGGAAGATCAAGATGTTAATTGTGCTAAATGGGGGTCGAAGTGTACGAGGACTTCACTTGCTACTTTCGCTGAGTACGTAGCTAATACAAGTATTGTTAGCTTGGTTCTGTAGAACAAGCCTGGCCATAAGTTAATTGTCAGCAGTTGGTGAACCAGTTGATCTGCGGCAACGGAAATTAACTAAAATGTATACTTATAGTGAGCTGCTGTGTTTAGTATGACCTGGTGTTTTGTTGTAGGTAAAAGCTCTGTTTATTTGCGTTCTGTTTCTGCTTGTAGTATGGGAGGTGACCACGGCCATAATAAACCTACCTTGCCAGACTGGCGACAGTGGAAGACAGCGGGAACTCCACTGGAGTTCACACAGAAGAGACTTGCAGCAAGAGGTCTCAAGGATCCGTGGGCACGGTCAGTATGTACTTGAATGAACATAATGGCTCTGACATCTCTAAAAATCTTCCACAATTACCAGCTTCTCTACATTGTTCACCTACCTGTGCGACCCGGGAGCAGCTTGTTTGCTGACTGTTTGTCTACTGTTAATGCGCAACATACACCCTTTTAATTTTTATCACATTGGCGCTTATGTGGTAGTGTTTTTAATCATGAGGGAACTCTACTTAGCTGATTTGCCTGTGGACACCATGATGGCAGCAGCGATGCTGTCAACATGATCACCTAAATTCTGCAGTAACTGGAACATTGGCGAAAATGCATCAGAGGAAGAGAGAGAGGAGGGGAGGCGTTCCAATGCAGACTGAGTTTCCTCAGTCTGCATTGGACTAAGCGACTAGATACTGCATATGGAATAAGCAACAGACACTGGCTCCCTCCACTCCCAACTATTCTTGTGAATGTACAATCCATTTACAACAAGTACGATGAACTGGAGACTTATGCCAGATGTGAGCGTGATTTTAGAGAAACATGCCTGCTGGCTTCTACCGAGATGTGGCTTGGAGACGCAGATCATAACAAGGATCTACACATAAGAGGCTTTGGGTACCATTTTCAAATGGATTGGTCACCTCTCATTACAAACACAAATTCACTGGAGGCGGTGTATGCCTTTACATTAATGAGAGGTACTGTAACACTGTCGTGGTATGGGAGAAAATTTATACCCTCGACCTTGAACTGCTATCCATCTCAATTCGCCCCTTCTACCTGCTGAGGGAGTTTCCCCAGCTCTTCTTCACCCTTGTTTACATTCATCCGTGGGCAAATGTCTCTTCAGCCACTCAGCTGATTGCAAAGGTGAATAACAGACTGGACACTCTTTCACCCAATAAGCCAAAATTTATTTTAGGAGATTTTAGTCACTGCCAGGCACACAAGTCACCGAAAACATATGAACAATATGTCACCTGTTCAACTACTAAGAAGAACTCCCATTATTGGCCTGTGTGCAATGACTCAGTGCCTGGCGCTTTCAGATCCCTGCCTAGGCCTCCCTTTGGAGCATCCTACCACAGTAGTGTACTACTTCTGCCGATCTACAAACCCATCTCTAAACAACAAGATCAAATAGTAAAAATGGTGAAATGCTGGACAGAAAACAGCATTGCCACCTTACAAGCTTGCTTTAATTGTACAGTTTGGGATGTCTTCTATAGCTTATGCTCTGATTTAAATGAACTGGCACAAACTGTTTCTTCCTACATATCTTTCTTTGTGGACTCCCACCATTTCCTGTAAAAACATTACAGTCTTCCCTAATAACAAACCATGGGTTACTAAAGTCAAGTCAAGTCACTAAAGAACATAAAAATTTCATAAACAAGAAGAAAAAAAATTTTTCTACAGGGAACAGCCGGGAAAAAAAAGGAAATTACCAAAGAAGTAAGGAATGAAATAAGAAAAGCTAAAAGAATGTATGTATGCTGCTGTACTTATGTTCTATAGGATAGAACATAAGTACAGCGGCGTTGATCTGCGGACAACTTGGAGGGGAATTAAATCTATGTCCTCAGTCACTCAGAGAAACAGTGACAGGAAACCTCTTAAAATTGAGGTAATAAACGATACCAATCTCCCAAATATTTTTAGCAACTTTTATTCCCACTTTGAAAAACACGACTTTTCTGAAAACATCTCACTCCTTAGAGCGTCTCTTTCTTCTGACCGTGATATTGTCATTAGTCAGGAATGTGTCAGAGGTCTTTTAAAACAGGTAACCATCAGGAAGGCCCCTGGTCCAGGTCACATTTGTGGACGCACATTGCAATGCTGTACTGACCAGCTTAGCGGTTTCCTCCAACATATCTTCCAGATGGCACTTGACTGTAACCAAATCCCTGCTATCTGGAAATCTTAAATCTGTCCCAAAGTACACCAGTCCTAGGCAACTTGATGATTTTAGACCAGTCACGCTAACATCATTAATAATGAAAATCTTTGAGAAAATTGTGGAAAAGGCTTGTTTTGTGAACTGTGAATGGAAAACTTGATCCGCTGCAATTTGCTTACAAGGCAGGGAGAGGTGTGGAGGCTGCATAGCTTTTATTTTTTTAAAGTTTTTTTTCCCCCTTTTTTCCAATTTTCTCCCCAATTTGTATCCGGCCAATTACCCAGCTCCTCTTGAGCCGTCACGTTCACTGCTCCACCTCCTCTCCGCCGATCCGGGGGTGCCCCGACCGACCAGAGGAGGCGCCAGTGCAGCGACCAGGACACATACCCACATCCGACTTCCCACCCGCAGACACGGCCAATTGTGTCTGTAGGGACGCCCGACCAAGCCGGAGGTAACACGGGGATTCGACCCGGCGATCCTGCGTTGGTAGGCAACGGAATAGACCACTACGCTACCCGGGCGCCTGCATAGCTTTTTATACTTAATAACCGATATAAGCACTAAGAAAAGCCGCAAGCCCATGCCAGGCTTTTGTTTGCTGACTTTTCATCAGCATTCAATACGATATAGACACTTTTTTGTCTCCCTTTTTCTCCCCAATTCTATCCGGCCAATTACCCCACTCTTTTGAGCTGTCCCGGTCGCTGCTCCACCCCCTCTGCTGATCCAGGGAGGGCTGCAGACTACCATGTCTCCTCCGATACATGCGGTGTCACCAGCCGCTTCCTTCCACCTGACAGTGAGGAGTTTCACGAGGAGGATGTAACGCATGGGAAGATCATGCTATTCCCCCCAGTCCCCCCCCCCCAAATAGGCGCCCCGACCGACCAGAAGAGGCGCCAGTGCAGCAACCAGGACACATACCCACATCCAGCTTCCCACCGCAGACATGGCCAATTGTGTCTGTAGGGAGCCTGGCCAAGCCATACGTAACACGGGGATTCAAACCAGCGATCCCTGTGTTGGTAGGCAACGGAACAGACTGCTACGGTACCCGAGCTCCTGAAGGCACATCTTTTAATAGATAGGTTGCTATGTGATTTTAATTTGCCTCACCAAACTTGTATTATGGATCTTGGACTTGTTGACTGACAGAGAGCAGAGGGTGTCTGTAAATGGCTGTCTCTCCGAATCTGTAGCTATGTCCACAGGCTCACCACAAGGATGCGTCCTTTCGCCCTTATACTTAATAATGTACACTGATGGATGCAGGAGCACTCAGGAGGGCAGCTACTTGGTCAAATGTTCTGACAACACTGCTTTGCTGACCCTTCTCTGGGGTTCAGAATCAGTCCATGGGAATGCGCTCACTGATTTTATTTCTTGGTGTGATAACAACTTCGTGGACTTAAATGTTTCTAAAACCAAGGATCTGATAATTGATTTTAGATGTAACAGAGATGCAGCCAAAGCGTGCGTCATACATAATGAAATTGTGGAAATGGTTACATCATACAAATAGTATATTTGGGTACTACTATGGATGAGCACCTTAAACTTGATGTGAACACTGAGGCTATTGTGAAGCAGGGACAACAGAATTAACCTTCTCCACAAACCAAATTCCTTTTCTGTCAGTCTCATCATCCTGTTGCCTTTATCAATCTTTTATTGAGTCTTATGAGTTTTTCTTTTATTTGCTGGTTTCACAGCCTCACGGTGAAAGACAGAAACACCCTGAACAGCATTGGTAAATTTTGTTCCAAGATCACCGGAGTGAAACAAAGAGATCTGAATTATTTTTGCAAACAACAAATCTTACAGAAAGCAGCAAGTATTTTGGCTTCTTCTGGACATGTTCTTCCAAGGGAATTTTCTCTGTTGCCATCAGGGCGGCGTTATGTTTTACCTGCTTGTAAAGCTAACTGTTATTCTAAATCATTCACTCCCTCTGCAGTTCCACTACTGAATCATCCGTAGTTTTTTTTTTAATATTATTATTATTATCGGATCGTTTTTATTGTGTTTACCAAGTTTATCTAGCCTATAAACCCATTTAGCTCCCTGGAGTGTTACTATTTATTGTTTGTGTTTGTTTGAATGTTACTGTGTTTTGTGTACAACAAGCTGCTCCAAACAAAATTGTCCCTAGCAGGATTAATAAAATTGTTTGTATGGTATTGTACATTATCCCAGAAAGTTGAATCAGTTCATCTGGACATAATGTGTAGTAAGGGAAACGTTTCATCACTCATCTCCCACTGTACTTTTTGTCCAGATGAACTGATTCAACTTTCTGGGCTTTCCTTAACTGGATTATTGAGCATGCATAAAGACATTCTCTACATTGCTTCTTGTCCCCCTGCAGTAACGAGGCATGGAGGTACTCGGGTGGCTTTGCTCGCGCTGTGACCTTCTCAGATGTTTTGCTGAGGGGATTCAAGTGGGGCTTCGCTGCTTTTACTGTTGCTCTGGCTGTTGAGTATGCCCTGTTTCCCCCAAAGAAGAGTGACCACTGACGTTAGATGATGCCTCTCGCATCAAGAACATACCGTAACTGAAAAGAATGAAATTATGTATTTTCTGTATAATAAATGTTTTCTTTGATCACCCAGTGGATATGACTTGGACTCATTTTTCCGACATTGCTGTTGTAGATTTGCTGAGTATGCCCTGGGTTTGCAGAAGTCAAGATTGTTCACCTTATTTTTCACTTTATTATTCACCTTATTTTCTTTCCCTTTAACAGGGGTATGGCTGATTTTTACGCATGCATTCATCTTTAAGCATTTCCTCTGACTGCTTTTAGGTTATTCCTGTTTTCTCTTCCTGCTTAATCTGGAAAGGCACATTCTCATTGATTTCACTGTCAAAATGACTACAACCGCCATCAGCATAACTAATAGAAGTATAACATCCAGGCTGTGGTACTGGAGCCAGTTGAGATCATGGGCGGCAGGTCTAAGATGATGCGCCCCTTTGTGCCTCATCACAAATTCGGTCCAGTACACTGAAAGGTCAAGAGGGTCAATGGGACGATCTTTATGAAGAGCTGAAAGCTTCACCGCACTGTCTTTATACCTAGAGTTTGAGATGCACACAAACAGAGGGGAGGAAGGGGATCGAAACATTTTAGCAGTTAGTCTTGGAGCTGTTGACATGAAGGACAAAACCTCAAACTTAGTTTCATTTTCAACAATTGTCACGACTACAAGATTTCGTAAGCTCTGCCTGGTTTACTTTAATAGGTCAGCAGTAAGAGATCCACTGAATTCAAAATCAAAGCCTCAGACTATAGAGCCTGTTTTGTGATGGACTTGGAAGTAGGACTGCCAATGAACTCTGACTTCTCACCTGGTGTCATTGATGACTTCATTAAGTCCCAGAAGAACAGTGTCAACACTGATGGTAGGAATATCCAAGACCACACCCATTCCCCTGCTTGCCATCGCATAAGCATTGCCAAACTGGTCCCCATTTATTGGCAACATCACCATGGGAACACCATGACACAACCCTTCATAGATACCGTGTGATCCAGCATGAGTGATGAAAGCCCGAATTCCACGATGTGCTAACAGAAACAAAAAGTGTTTTATAGTTGCTGCATATGAACAGGTTGTTGTTGAACTATGATAGATGAGTATATATGGGTATGGGTACTTGAAGTTAATTGGGAATACTGTTGTTTTGAATATAAACTGTGTTAATCCATTACTTGAATCAGTTCAGTGACAGTGAATTTACTGTACTGAATTTACTTTACCCAGTAGGTCATTCTGTGGTACCCATTTCATCAGTTTCACATTTTCTGGAATGTTTTCAGGAACTGGCCCAGTGTATCGCCATACTACCTAAACCATCAAGAGTTGTTAGTTGCAGTGCTCACTGCTGTATGTTATGCAGTATTTTCCTGTACCTTTGAGTGAATGTCTTTAAACAGGTATTCTTGCCTTCTGTGGAATCTGTCTGAAGGCTTCTAAGAAGATAGCATTTTTGTCCTCTGGTAGAGCTTTTATCATGGAGCCCAAGGTAAACACCACAAACCCATACTCGCCTGACAGCCATGACTCAAGATCCTACACACACAAACGTATACATCCAGTGGGAACAAAGTGGCATCTCTCTCTCTCTCTCTCTCTCTCTCTCTCTCTCTCTCTCTCTCTCTCTCTCTCTCTCTCTCTCTCTCTCTCTCTCTTTCTCTCTCTCTCAGGCCCCACCTCAGGCAGCGGGTTCCTCATATTGCAGTTGATCCCCCCAACCAGCACCACATTCGGCATGAGAGGACGTGGGAACTCTAGTATGAAGTCAGTCCTGTATAAACAAAAACAACAATATCAATCAGTGCATGCGTGGGAGATAGTGTGAATGTGCTTGTAGGATCAAAATATGACAGCCTCTTTGCATGTTACCTTAGCAACCATATTGCAGAGTCTGAGAGCACGTCAGCTATGCTTACATCCTCTCCCAAAAATTGATAGGCTATCTGGTCAAAGCGCCAGTACAGTAGTCGGCATAGCAATGGGTCCATTAGACTTATCTGTAGAACAGTGCCATTGCAGGCGAAGAAAAAACTGTACGTAAGCAGTTGATAACAATTTAGAACTTAAAAAAGAGTACTTAGCATAAATAGCAAGGAGTTATAGTGTAGTTCAGTTGAATATTAACAACGTTGAAGCTAAAGTTGTCTTTTGTACATATACTCAGTACAGATTATTTTGTAAACTATCCTGATGGTGCTTTTACAAAACCAGACTAGGTCAAAACCTAGTATGGTGCTGGACCGTGTATGGTCAGTGTTTGAAATTGTGGCAAATTTGTTACAGGGATGGTTAGTGGTAGTGTCTATAATGTGAATTCCTGGATATTAAATGTTAATCTATAATTTTCTGGAGTGTTCCCAGTAACATTTCCTCACCTTCTTAAAATAATGGCCTAAGTCATATTTTCAAGTTAAAAAAAACAAACAATAAACTGACAAATTTTGCTTCAGTTTCAGTTTATTCTATGTCTAGTTGGTACCGCCCCACCTCTCACACCAGCTCAGGCTCCTTCCCTGCCAGAATAAACTGACAAATTTTGTTTCAGTTTCAGTTTATTCTGTTTTTTTAAAAACTTGAAAATATGACTTAGGCCATTATTTTAAGAAGGTGACGATTTGCTGTTCAAGTGTAGCATATCACACGACATCGTTTAGCTACGTTTGAGTAAAAAAAAAAAGGTCATAAATGCAGTTACAAAAACAATACTTTCCATCTTGTGATGTTTTGATTTGAAAGAGAACTAAATTTAATTGTAAGCGTACCTATTCTGATTACTTGTTAACGCCCCCTCCACTTTCAACTGTTTCTATCTGCGCATGTCTCTCGTTTTTCTAAGACTCACTCTGTATTAACAGGTGAATTCACAAAGAATGGATTGTGGCCGCTAATAGCACCATGAATTGCCTTGATGCATGCTAAATAATCCAGGTAAGAAAATCAAAGAAGGTTGAATCCGTTCATCTGGATACAATCTTATCCAGATCAAGGCTGGATTGCGGACCGGGCATGTCGGGCGAGTGCCCCGGGTCCCCGGACCACGAGGGGCCCCAAAAGGTCAGAGGCGATGCTGTGAGCTGCTATCTCATCTCTGTTTGTTTTGTGATTTAAAATTGTGTTGTACTTTGTAGTCGCCATCCGAAACCCATGCAGATTGGCATAGCGTCGACTACCATGTTGGGCATTTGCATTAGTTTTAGATTTAACAATGTTATTGTTTGTGTAGCCTATCTGACGGGGCGGGGGGGGGGCAATGGACGTGCGTGCCCCCGGGCCCCATGGTGGGTTAATCCGGCCATGATCCAGATGAACTGATTCAACCTTCTTTCACCATGAATTGCTAATCACTTCAAGGTCCGATTCACAAAATATATTGTGCTAATGACATGACAGCGCAAACACGGCCATAAAGTTTTGGAGCCGAGTGCAGTTATCCATGTGGCATAGTATTGGTGGCTTTGCACCAAGCACTCAGTAGGCAGGCTCAATGTCATCATTGATGTCATCAAGTATAGCCAGAATTGTTAGACCCCGGCAACCTGTATCTGCGAATGATTTCGGTCTCAGTTAAACCAAAAAGTGATTCCGCTCGCGAGCACGCCTGGCATGCCTTCTTCGCCTGGCTACATTCACTGCTGCCATGATCACTGGAAATCCTGGGCGTCAGTTACGACCAACTCTCTGAAGACGCTAAAAATGTTCACTACGCTGGTGTTTTGCAATGAGGCTCACGTGCATGGAAAGGGGTCAATTTTGCGCCAAATGTATGCATTGTGGAGTTAGAAAACAACGAGACAGGAGACGTGAGAGTAGACGTAGTCCAGGTAGTTTACTAGCTCCAACTTTACATGTCATATATTCGACAACGACACTGAACTCTCTGGACCGGAAGCGGAAGTGCATTCTCTCTTAGGTGAATGTCTCTAGTTATATAGATGTGGGTCACCACAGCATATTACCCAATTTTAAATACGTGCAAATAGCACTGGAGTACCGAGACGCTATTTTCTTGGCAACACAGTTAGCGGTACATTTCACCCTTTGCGGGTGCTTTGAGAATCAGACGGTTTCGTTTTGTCTTATTTGTGTAGGTTTAGCTGCAGCAAACGCAACGCTAACCTTTGAATTCACCAGTGAGCGTTTTGTCAGGGCGATTGTTTTTGGGGCGCTTTAGCTTTGCGCCCTCCCCCATGCCGCTCAACGCTTAGCCGACCAATCGTGTAACTTTCAGTGACATCGTTGGTCACCTGATCCAGCGGCCCAATCGTGTCAGTCAGCTAATCAGACGTCCGCGTTTGTTTGGCCCGGTCCAGCCAACGAGCGGGCAGGCAGGGAGGGATTTTACTGTTCAGCTGAGCGTTAGATGGGGTAATAAGCGACCTAAATGATGCATAATAGGTGCGTGTATGTCCATCCAATAGATGTAAAGTGTACCAAAGTGTTGATAACTCTCTGCATGAAGTTCATTTTATCTGTGAATCCGCTGAAGAAGCGAGGGACGTATGAGGGAGGGGAGGGGCAGGCTGCAGACGTCACATGCATGGAACATGGGATTCCTCTCAGCAAATTGACAGTGGGGAGACCTGAAATGGTTTAAGAGAGAAGTTTGCGAAAAAGTATTGGACACACACACACACACACACACACACACACACACACACACACACACACACACACACACACACACACACACACACACACACACACAGATTTCCAATTATTGTTGAGCTTTTTCAATGTTTAAACCCATGCTTTGGCAATATGTAGTGTTATGTCATGCCAGTAAAGCCATTTGAATGGAACTGAACTGAATTGAGAGACAGAGACAGAGACAGAGATAAACCCACTATGTTTTGAACCAGCAAAGAGAAAACTCACCTAGCTTTCGAGCTATGAGTGAGCCTGTAGGTATGAATGGATCTGTCAAGACGGCATCAAAAGACTGCAGGAAGAGAAAGGATGCAAGGGAAAATGTGATAAGTAATACATGGGGGGGGGGGTCGTGCACAGCTGTCCCAGCACAGATTGTCATCCGTCCTTCTCACAAGCAGATAGTGTCATCAACACCACACCTTCCACACACAAATACTGTCTGTCACCCACCCGGCCATTCCACACACACGTGGGCTTTAATAATAGATCACTTAAATTATGAACGCTCATATTTTAGTTACAGTCTACAGGCGGGCCTGTAGAATGCCAAACGACTCTGACCATATTTTCTATTGTTCTGTTACATATCTGTAGCTGACGAATGTAAGTGTTAAAATAGACTCATAAAATATCACCAAACAAATTAACATAGTACAACTTGGTCATAATATTTACATGCATAAATGATACCCCGAAAACATTCACTCACCTGCTGCGCTAGATTAGCGATGAGGCTAGCATTGAACAGAAGGCTTTCGGCAGTGGTATGGATAAAGCCAACGATTTTCTCGACTTGATAAATGCGACTGCTTATCTTCTCCTTGAAAGATTGGGAGGACTTTCGTATTACCTCCGTGTCTAAGCCCAAAACAGAATCGATCTCTTCCTCCCCATAAGGGACGGGATATGTGAGAGTACTGTAGTGTTTACCAGGACCCATACGTATGCTGACCTCAGGGATCAGGACGGTGACCTGGTGTCCACGACGACCCATTGCTTGGGCAATAGCCTTTATACCAATCCAGTGACTCCCATCCATGGGCACCACCAAGAGGTGACCAGAGAAACCAGTCGAATTCCTTACATTATCAGAAATGCTGCCAACAACGCCAGCCTTTGTTTCTGCCGTCCTCAGCTCCCATTCAGGTCTAGCAGACAAGTTAGGCTCATTTGTGGCCCCATTCAGCTCCAAGGCAATGCTGAAGAGCAGACATACAAATACCATTGCTTTCCGCATTTCTACCCCTACCTCTTTTTTCCTCTGTCCCCCTCTCCCCCCTTTTTTATACTGTCGTATACGGTTGTATATTGTACCGATTGTAAAGCCCTTCGGGACTACCTTGTGAATTTAGCCTATACAAGTAAACTTGACTTGACTTTTACTTCTTGTATATTGATTCTGTAGTCTATCTGATTTCCTTCGCCTCTGCTCTTGGTTGTTGAGTTTCTCTGTGAATTAGCAGATTCCTTTGAGTGGATGTGAGTTCAAAGTCATACGTTTGTAATAACTGTGACGTTGGCAGCTCTCCCACTTTTTTTTCTGGGAGGGACAAACTATCCAGAGTGTGTGTGTGTGTGCGTGTGTGTGTGTCTGTGTGTGTGTGTGAGAGAGAGAGACAGAGAGAGAGAGAGAGAGAGAGACAGACAGACAGACAGACAGACAGACAGAGACAGAGAGATATTTACAGCTGATCACCACTGCACCGAAAAAGTATACAGATAAAAAAAAATGTTGTTTGGAGATAAACATTCTCTCTAGCAGTGTTTACCGAATAAGGTATGGTTTGAAGATGATGATGTAATTTGTGCTTTGAAAAATTATTATAAATGATTAAATTATTATAAATGTCATCCCGACATTAAACCAAACATTTTCTCTCTCTATTTTTTACAGTCTTTTATAAACTCTACACTGTAGATCCTCTTCTGTAAGCTGGTGCTTGAAGAAAGGCCAAGGGTCACAGTTCAAATATAGTTAGAAGTCCATAAGCAGTCCATAAGCAGTCAGTGAACATAATTTTGATCACCAGTCCATCAGTTTCACTGATCAGTATGAGCAGTCTGCAAATTGTCCATTACCACAGGCTGTGAAAAAAGTCTACAAGTTGTCCAGGGCAATAGTCGAACATGTCACCCCTGTAGGCTCACGCTTGCTGGTGTCCATAACATACAGGGTGGTTGAAGGTAGTATGGCTGTAAGGGTGGAAGCCATGGAACCAGTCCTGGTGCAGGGTAGACAGGTAACAGCTGCTGTGGTGGCTGAAAGGATACCCAGCTGTGTTATGGCTCGCCCACCCCGCGCCGTGGCCCGCCCACCCCACGCCGGCAGCCAATCGGATCGTCAGGGCCGGGCTTAGTCATCAGGGCTGGGCTTAAGTTTGGTGGCCTCCCACGTGCCCGTTGTCAGTTCGTGTTGTAACCTCCCCGCAGTAGCGGCGACTCTCCTCTCACGGTCCTTTTCTCTACGAACTCATCCCAGCCCTTGGTTCATGTTTTTCCCTTGCAAGGTTTCCGCGTGGAAGTATCCTGCCTTGTTCACGTTTGGATTACCCGCGAGTTTTTTTCCCCCTTGGACTTTCCGTTTTTCCTTGTCGCTCATTGCCTTCCTATGTTTGAATAAAGTACGCCAGTTTTCGGCTAACCCCATCTCTGTCTGGTGTCGTGCGCTTGGGGTCTTCCACAAACCCTAACAGTACGAACTGACCATGACGACCCCATCCGACACGGAGAGCGTACCGGCCCGCCCGCTTCGAGCAGCCCTCATCGAACAGATCCACCTGACTAACTCCCACACCCAGCAGCTAGATGCGGCCTCCGCCGCGGTGAGAGATCTTCAGACTTGGGTTCCGCCCCTCCAGGCCTGTGTGGGTAACCTAACGAGGCAGCAGGCGGCGTTGGCGAGCCAACAAGCAGAGATCCTGCGGCAGTTGCAAACCATCACGGCAGCTTTCACCATCCAGCCGCCGGTCAAGCCTGCCCCTGGAGTCGTGGGTAACCCGCCCCCTGGGCCTGCGGCCCCGGTTAACCCTGTGGGGCTCAACCCAGTTCCCCGGTAGCCCTGCCTCTCCAGCCCACGACCGTTTGATGGCGACTTTGAAACCTGTGCCACGTTCATCATGCAGTGTGAGCTTGTCTTCCTGCACCAACCCAGCATGTTCACGTCTGATGCTGCCCGGGTCGCTTACGTGACCAACCTGCTCACAGGCCGAGCAGCTCAGTGGGCCACTGCTTCCTGGTCCATGAAGGCCAGTTTCTGCCTCACCTACGAGGCCTTTGAGGCGGAACTACGGAAGGTTTTCCACCATCCAGTCGGTGGCCAGGACCCTGGTGCTCGGCTGAGCAGTATCCAGCAGGGCAGTGGCAGTGTCACAGACTACTCGGTGGAGTTCAGGCTGGCCGCAGCTGAGAGCGGCTGGAACGACCGGTCACTTCGGGTCACCTTCCGGAGAGGTCTCAGCGAGGCTGTTAAGGACCAGCTAGCCACCCGGGAGGAGCCCACCTCCCTCGAGGACCTGATCAAGCTCGCCATCCGCATTGACGGACGCCTCCGGGAGAGGAGGCGCGAGCGAGCCCTGCGTGGATCCCCCTCCATTCCCCAGTCGTCCAGCACTCCTAACAGGATCCCTACTCCTGTTCACCCCACTTTCCCCCAGACCACAACGGGGGAGGAACCTATGCAGCTGGGGCGCATGCGCCTTAGTCCGGCCGAACGGGAGGCCCGGTTCAAGGCGGGTCAATGCCTCTACTGTGGCCAGAAGGGACATCTGATCAGCGGTTGCCCCACTCGGCCAAAAGACGGCTCACTGGGGCCCTGGGAGATCCTAGTGAGCCGACTTTCCTTTTCCCGCCGTCCTGCCCCACAGAACCATCTAGTTAGCGTTACCCTGGCCTGGGCTGACCAGCAGCTCACGGTGGGTGCACTCCTCGACTCGGGGGCTGATGAGTGTTTCCTGGACTCGGAGTTTGCGGCCCAGGCTAACATCCCGCTAGAGACGCTGGAGAAGCCCATGGAGGCCTTCGCGCTGGACGAGCGCTGCCTGGCCAGCGTCACCCAACGCACCCACCCTGTCTCTCTCACCATAGCAGGTAACCATGTGGAGAGACTTCGGTTCTACATCATCCAGTCCCCGTTAGTCCCTGTGATCCTAGGGCGCCCCTGGTTCGTGCAGCATGAGCCACACATCGCCTGGGCCTCCAGTACCATCATGGAGTGGAGCTCCTCCTGTCATGCCCAATGTCTCCAGGCTGCTCCCGCCCCATCCCCCCGACGTGCCCCTAGTACCCTGCCGCCCGACCTCTCCTCTGTTCCCCCTGAGTACCATGAGTTAGGTGAGGTTTTCAGCAAGACCCGGGCCCAGTCTGTTCCTCCTCATCGACCTTATGACTGTGCTATCGACCTCCACTCTGGGGCACCCCTTCCCAACAGTCGTCTGTACAGTCTGACCATCCCCGAGAAAGCTGCGATGGACGAGTACATCTCCGAGTCCTTGGCAGCGGGGCTCATTCGGCCCTCGTCCTCCCAGGTGGCAGCTGGATTCTTTTTCGTGAAGAAGAAGGACGGGGGCCTCCGACCCTGCATTGACTATCACCAACTCAATGAGATAACTGTCAAGAACAAGTACCCCCTTCCTCTCATGAGTTCCACCCTTGAGCCCCTCACCCAGGCTACAGTCTTCACTAAGCTGGACCTCCGGTGTGCCTATCATCTGGAAGGGGGACGAGTGGAAGATAGCCTTTAAGGCGCCCCGGGGTCATTATTAGTACCTGGTCATGCCGTTCGGCCTCACCAACGCCCCGGCGGTATTCCAGGCTCTCATGAATAACATTCTCCGTGACATGCTCGACGAGTTTGTGGTGGTGTACCTCGATGACATCCTCATCTTCTCCAGGACCCTCGAGGAACATGTCCAGCATCTCCGCCGGGTACTCGAACGTCTCCTCCGGAACCGGCTCTTCGTCAAGGCAGAGAAGTGCCGGTTCCATTCCCCTTCCGTTGACTACCTGGGCTTCGTCGTTGAGAGGGGACAGACCGGGGCCGACCTTCGCAAGATCCAGGCTGTGGTGGACTGGCCCGATCCCACATCATGGAAGGAATTACAGAGCTTCCTCGGGTTTGCGAACTTCTATCGGAGGTTCATCCGGAACTATAGCTGCGTGGCAGAACCTCTCACCAGGCTGACCTCCCCCTCCCAGCTGTTCATCTGGTCCCCGGCTGCCCGCTCTGCGTTCCAGTCCCTCAAGGAGAGGTTCACTAGCACCCCGGTCCTGCTCCACCCCGACCCCAAGAGGCAGTTCATCGTAGAGGTGGACGCTTCGGACACCGGGTTGGGGGCTGTCCTCTCCCAGCGGTCAGCGTCTGACCAGAAGGTCCACCCATGCGCCTTCTTCTCTCGCCGGTTCCTCCCCACCGAGGAGAACTACGATGTCGGGAACCGGGAGCTGCTGGCAGTGGTGGCTGCTCTGGAGGAGTGGCGCCGTTGGCTGGAGGGGGCGGAACAGCCGTTCACCATCTGGACGGATCATAAGAACTTGACGTTCATCCGGGCAACCAAGCGCCTCAATGGTCGGCAGGCACGGTGGGCCAGCTTCCTCAGTCGGTTTGACTTCACGCTGACTTATCGCCCTGGGTCCCGCAACACGAAGGCAGACTCCCTGTCCCGACAACACCTGAGGAGGGAGCCAGCTACAGAGGAGCCGACTCCCATCCTTCCTGAGGCCAGGGTGGTTGGCGTGGTTACCTGGGGCATCAAGATCGTGGTCAGGCAGGCGTTGCGCTCCCATCCCGCCCCGAGCCACATCCCTCCACACCGCCTATTCATCCCGGACGCAGTCCGGCCCCGGGTTCTCCAGCGGGGCCATGCCAGTCAGTTTGCTTGCCATCCCGGTGTCCACCTCACCTTCACCTTTCTGGCTCGGCGTTTCTGGTGGCCCACCATGAGGAACGACGTCAGGGACTTCGTAGGGGCCTGCTCCATCTGTGCTGGCCCTGGTCCCATGTGGCGTTGGATTTTGTCTCCGGACTACCGCCCTCCCAGGGTAACACTGTGATCCTGACAGTGGTGGACCGCTTCAGTAAGGGAGTGCACCTGGTGGCCCTCCCCAGACTGACATCGGCTTCTGAGATGGCGGACCTCCTGACGAGCCACGTGTTCCGTCTCCACTGCCTTCCCCTGGACGTCGTCTCGGACCGAGGGCCCCAGTTCGTTTCCCAGGTATGGCGGGCCTTTTGTAAGGGGTTGGGTGCCTCTGTTAGTCTCTCCTCTGGCTATCATCCACAGACTAACAGACAGACAGAGAGGATGAACCAGAGCATGGAGTCTGCCCTCCGGTGCGTGGCCGCCAAGAAGCCCAGCTCCTGGAGCCGGTTCCTCCTCTGGGTCAAGTATGCCATCAACTCCCTGGTCAGCTCTGCCACCGGCCTCTCACCTTTTGAGGTGTCCCTGGGCTACCAGCCGCCTCTCTTTGCTGCGCAGGAGTCGGAAGTGGCAGTTCCCTCCGTGCAGGCCCATCTGAACCGGTGTCGTCGCGTCTGGGAGGTGACCAGAGCCGCTCTGCTCCGGGCAGCTGAACGCGCCAGTCGGGGAGCCAACCGACGCCGGTCCCCAGCACTTACGTACCAACCAGGCCAAAGGGTGTGGCTGTCCTCGAAGGATCTCCCACTTCAGTCCACCGCGAAGAAGCTGAACCCCTGGTTTGTCGGGCCCTTTGGGATCAGGAAGGTTCTCAGCCCCGCGGCGGTGAGTCTTAAGCTTCCAGCTTCCTTGAAGACCCATCCCGTGTTTCATGTGTCTCGGGTTAAGCCTGTCTCCCACAGTCCTCTGAGGCCTCTGGCCCCGGCTCCGCCTCCCCCTGAGATCGTGGATGGGCACCCCCAGTGGAAGGTCCGCCGGCTGCTGGACGTCCGGCGCCGAGGACGGGGGTTCCAGTATTTGGTGGACTGGGAGGGCTACGGTCCGGAGGAACATAGCTGGGTCTCCCGCCAGCTCATCCTGGACCCTGGGCTGCTCACTGAGTTCCATCATTCCCATCCCGACAAGCCGGGCAAGTCGCCTGGTGGCTCCCGTGGAGGGGGGGGGGTACTGTTATGGCTCGCCCACCCCGCGCCGTGGCCCGCCCACCCCACGCCGGCAGCCAATCGGCTCGTCAGGGCCGGGCTTAGTCATCAGGGCTGGGCTTAAGTTTGGTGGCCTCCCACGTGCCCGTTGTCAGTTCCTGTTGTAACCTCCCCGCAGTAGCGGCGACTCTCCTCTCACGGTCCTTTTCTCTACGAACTCATCCCAGCCCTTGGTTCATGTTTTTCCCTTGCAAGGTTTCCCCGTGGAAGTATCCTGCCTTGTTCCCGTTTGGATTATCCGCGAGTTTTTTTCCCCCTTGGACTTTCCGTTTTTTCCTTGTCGCTCATTGCCTTCCTATTTTTGAATAAAGTACGCCAGTTTACGGCTAACCCCATCTCTGTCTGGTGTTGTGCGCTTGGGGTCTTCCACAAACCCTAACAAGCTGATTGTAGATCATACATCTAGGTGGGTGTCTCTCTCTTTGTAGCAGCTGGTAGATTGGTTCTCCTAGTTCAGCAGCAGCACTCGATGAGGGAGAGGCATTTGGTGGGTGGTTTTCAGGCAAATTTCCAGCAGCTAAGTTAATCTCCTCACCAGGCAGGTTTCCGACAGTTGTGCTGAGCTCCTTTTGCCGATCTCCACCAACAGGCTGTGCTGGTATAGGGACAAGGACTGCTGTTCTGACACTCTGTTCCATTGGTTGGGGTCCATGTTCAGGCTCAATCTCTGGTCCCACATGTCTCTCATTAGTCATGGCAGGCATTATGGGGACCGGAAGTGGCTCGTAATGGAGGTCATATTCATCCCAATTGTCTTCGTCAGACTCTTGAGGCTGCGATGCAGACTGGTGCCTCTTTCTCTGTTTACTTTTTCATTTTTAGCCATTTCTGGTTGTGTCTCAAAAGGTAAGTGATCACAGGACATGAGCAGATTTCTGTGAAGGACTCTGGAATATATCTTACCCCTTTCTGGTCTGACTTCATAAATCAGTAGTTCAGGCCCTATTTGTCTCACTATTGTGTGAACTGTGTTTTCCAAATAGTCATGGAGTTCACCTGGTCCTCCTTTTGGTGTCAGGTTTCTAATCAGGACACACTCACCAGGCTGTAACACTGAACTCCTGACCTTTGCATCATAATACTTTTTGCTTCTTTCAGCAGTTTCTGTGCATTCTCGTTTACAATGGCGTATGCTTCCTCCATACCTTGTTTCCATTTCTTCACATAATCTCGCTGGTCACTAGAACCTGACTCTGTGTACAGTCCGAAGAGTATATCAACTGGAAGTCTTGATGAGCTCCTGAACAAAAGGTAGAAAGGTGAGTAAGTAGCCTGTCACTTCACATCGGGTACAGTCATAAGCATACACCAATTTGTTCAGAGACTCCTTCCAGTTTGATTTCTGCATCTCAGTCAGTGTCTTTTTTCCCCCTCCTTTTTCTCCCCAATTGTACTTGGCCGATTACCCCACTCTTCCGAGCCATCCCGGTCACTGCTCCCCCCCCTGCCGATCTGGGGAGGGCTGATACACGTGGAGTCATCAGCCGCTGCTTTTCACCTGACAGTAAGGAGTTTTGCCAGGGGGACGTAGCGCATGGGAGGATCACGCTATTCTCCCAAGTTCCAACCCCGTCCCGAACATGCGCCCCGATCGACCAGAGGAGGCGCTAGTGCAACGACCAGGACACATACCCACATCCGGCTTCCCACCCGCAGACACGGCCAATTGTGTCTGTAGGGGCGCCCGACCAAGCCGGAGGTAACATGGGGATTCGAACCGCAGATCCCCATGTTGGTAGGTGACAGAATAGACCGCTACGCTACCCAGACGCCCCTCAGTCAGTGTCTTTAGCATCTGCAACAATGTTCTGTTCATATGCTCCACTTGACCGTTCCCCATTGGGTGATAGGGTGTTGTCCTGGATCCGGCCATGCCACTGAGTTTCTTTAGCCGAGTGAACAACTGATTTTCGAATTCTCCTCCTTGGTCGTGGTTGATGCGGGAAGGGAAACCAAACTTCAGGGCAAAGTCATTGAAAATTAGATTTGCAACAGTTTTTCCTGACTTTGATGTGGTGGCATATGCTTGGCCAAAGCGCACGAAATGATCCTGAATGACAAGGATGTACTCATATCCACCCTTGCATCGGTCGAGATGGAGGAAATCAATACATACCAGTTCAAAGGGCTGTGTTGTCACGATATTTTTCATGGGAGCTCTCGTTTCATGGCATGGCTTTTTCTGCTTCAGACAGATGCAGGTTTTAGTCACATAGTGCTCAATGTCGGCTTGCATATATGGCCAGAAAAAGTGGTCACGTACTAGAGATAAGGTGCAGTCAGCACCTTGGTGTCCCATGTTAATATGCAGCTCCTGCAGTACTTTTCCTTTGTACTGCTCTGGGAGGACTAACTGTTTGTGGCTGTTCTGAACAAAATGCCGTCGCTGTCTATTGTCAGTTTGTCCCATTCTCTGAACAGGCATTTTGTCTTTGGCCTGATTGTCTTTAGCTCTCTACTTGGCGGTCTGGAACCTGACAGTTTACTCTCTAGTACAGGATGAATCATGGGATCAGATTTTTGTGCCTCTTTTAACTGATCTTTTGGTATGAGGCTGACTGATGTAGTGGCTGTCTCACCTGCAACTGAGACTGACATAGATGCAGCTGAAAATTACAGCGTTGCAAGGGGCTCTTTTTGTACCTCAACAGATTGGATTGTGGCAGCAATGGTGTCAGGCGGCAGCTCCACAGAACATTCTCTCTTCAGCATCTCCACGGCCAGCGGCATCCTTTACAAAGTATCTGTGTCACTGTTCTCTCTCCCTGGCCTGTACTTTATCGTAAAGTGGAAATCAGCCAATTCTTCAACCCACCTGGAAGTGGTTGAATTCAGTTTTGCAGTGGACAGGATGTAGGTGAGCGGGTCATTATCACTATACACAGTGAAGGTTGGAGCATAGTACAGATAATCGCGGAACTTGTCAGTGATTGCCCACTTTAAAGCAAGAAATTCCACCTTGCCTGCATGGTAGCGATAGTTCTTCTCAGCTGCTGTTAATGTGCGAGAGCCATAGGCAATGACCCTAAGCTTGCCATCTTGCTTTTTGTTCTCTGGATATTTTGAGAAAAATTTACAAATTCCCAGTAAATTATCTATTCAGGGTGTACAACATATCTACTACCTTTTCCTGTAGCTCTTCCACGGTTGTCATCGTGTTGAAAGGGCAGGAGGGACTTTGACTGTGCAGGAGTCAACTCTGAACTGGGACGTCTTTACTGTCCCCAATGAGCTCTGAGTGGCTTCAGATGAAGTGTACTCAACCCCCAGCTTCCAGCTCTCCTTAAGCAGTAACACTTTCCTCACTGCAGCCTGCCTGGGTGAGTGTGGGGATTCAGGCTGTTCTCCTTCCCCGGTTGTAGTAAAATGTACGAAAAGTAATGCACAAAAATTCGTATGTGACGCACGTCAGGGACCTCACCCTAACCCTAACCCCTAGGGTTGCCCCCCCCCCGAAGAACAGCCACACCCCCGGCCCCCACAGCCCTGCGCCCGTCTGCCTCCAAGTGGTACCTTCCATCAAGCCATAGCTGTAGGTTGCACACCAATTGCTGTGCTCATTTGCAGGCATTTCCTCGCCCGCATTTTAGTAGTTTGGCTGAAGTGGCCGCACTAATTGGTTTTCCAAATGTGGGCAACACTGAAATCAGTGCACTGTTGGTCGTAATCTTTTTATAAGAGGAGACAAGAGATTTTATGGGTGCCTGGAATGTTTCATCCTGTCTCCGTTTCTCCAACAGCCCCTCAAACATACTTTTGAGGCGATCCTCAAGGTGCTCTCTTTGACTGACTGATCCTTCTCCAGGTGGTGAGCCTTCTCCCGGTGGTGAGCCTTCTGCAGGTGTTGCGCCACTTTGTTCTTGGTTGCCTATTTGACAAGAGCAAAGAGTCTTAATCTCAGATCGTATTTGTATATGTTACATGAAACAATGCATATTACTCATAAACACTGCACAGGTCTTGACATTAAGGCAAATTTGTATCTGGCAATTTGTGTCTTTTACTGTTTTGGATTGGTGTATTCCCTGCCTGCCTACTGGCCCTACCACTAAACAGTTTAATCATCTGGCTCGAGGTGGCCTAGAGTGTTGAAAATGGTAATGTCAAGCCCTGCTGCACAATACTCACTTGCAATGGATGGAGTTTGCTCAAAGATTTCCTCCCTCTCAAACTCTAACCTCATGATGCGCCAGTATCCCCAAATCATCTTGTTTCTCGCAAATATGACACAACTTAATTGGCATAGCTTCCTCCTCTCTCTCTTCTTCTTCCTCTCTCACCTCTCCTTCTTTCGGTAGTCTACCTTTATTGATATGAAAGTATAAATGTTAGACATGCTCGTCCCATTACGGAGAGCTAGCATAGCTAGCATAGCTCGTCCAATTATGTTGGCATGACTACAGAGCTGATTGAAGCTAGAATTGACTGTGTTGGTAATAGCTGATGTAGAACGTAGGCCTTCTCTATTCCTGTTACGTTATACAAAAACATTCATATAACATTATCAGTTCATAAACATTAAGGTCTTAACGCTCGCAAAATTCGTATTCGTATAACTATACGTTAGCAAAAGTTAACGTATTAACGCTTGCTTACCTTTTATGCTCGTCTATGAGCCTTCGAAGGCTCGTTAATATTAATAAAAGAAGTGCTGCCTGATTGGCCGGTGAAACTTCGCTGCTCGCGCTTGTCAAGACATCCTGAGGAGACGAGCGTAAGCAGAGCGGTTGAAAAACAGAGTGGCGATACTCCCATAGGCTCCCATTTTTAAAAATGGCGGATACTTTTCCGGCCAGATTCCGGGTTATTGGGACCATGAATAGTTCCAAACATTGATGTTCACAGCATTGCTTTCCATTGTGTATCAAGCCATTTCAGCGGTAAATTGATCAGTTAGGAGGCAGGATTTTTGATAATTCCCTCCATTTACTGCATTACCTGTCATTAGTATAGTAAATACTGTTATAAAATACTAATAAGACACGTTAGTCCCTAGCTAACGAGTCTGACCCTTTAGCCGAGCGGTTAGTGATGTCGCCTTGTGGTGCAGTACACCTCGTATCGAATCCCGCACCGTGCAAGAAAATAACCGGTTACATTGGTGGCAGCGGTGGGATCCGGAAGTGTGCAGATTCTCAGAAGTCTCTTCGGAGCGCGGGAATAACAAAGCGCGAGGGCGCGCTTCCGGGGAGGGTGACGACTGTAAACTACTAATAAGACACGTTAGTTCCTAGCTAATGGGTCTGACCCTTTAGCCGAGCGGTTAGTGATATCGCCTTGTGGTGCAGTACACCTCGTATCGAATCCCGCACCGGGCAAGAAAATAACCGGTTACACTATTATTTTATAACTTATTATTGTTAACGTAATGACCGAACTAGGTCAGCTACCGGGCTAGCATGTTTGACGAATTTCTGTCAAATCAGTTTTTAATATGTCAAGGAATGAAGGTTAACGTTAAGAAGAAGTGTAGGTTTATGATTACAGGTTGTTAATGATTACAGGTTGTTAATACACCTGTGTGGTGACCCACATCTATATAACTAGAGACATTCACCTGAGAATGAGAGAGAATGCACTTCCGCTTCCGGTCCAGAGAGTTCAGTGTCGTTGTCGAATATATGACATGTAAAGTTGGAGCTAGTAAACTACCTGGACTACGTCTACTCTCACGTCTCCTGTCTCGTTGTTTTCTAACTCCACATTGGTGACCCCGACGTGATCGAACAACTAATACGAGTATGTTTGACAACGACGACGCCGGTGCTAACAACATGGCTATTGCTAACGCTAGCATTTACACCGCTACTGTGAAGCTACCCTACTTTTGGCAGCATAATCCACGGCCGTGGTTTCAACATGTGGAAGCCCAGTTCCAGCTGAGAGGGATAACGCAGGATGCAACGCAGTACTTCCACGTAGTGGCGGCGTTAGACGCATCGACAACGGCGCGAGCAATGACACTGTTGGAAGCTCCGCCAGCTGCTGGCAAGTACAATGCTATAAAGACATTCCTCCTGAAACTATTTGAACTGTCGGAGCTGGAGAAGGCAGACCGTTTACTGTCCCCGAATGGCCTCGGCGACGGCAAACCGTCTGATTTAATGGAAAAAATGCTGTCTGTGCTGGGATCGGCTGATCCGGCCTTTCTTTTCACACACATTTTTCTGAGGCAGCTCCCCGCACCTGTACGCACAGCACTGGCCAGTTCTCCTCTCGCCGCCTCCAAGGACTACCGTTCTCTGGCTGCTGAAGCAGACAGGGTTTTCCTGGCCAACCGGCAACAGTTTGTGCATGCCCTGCTACCCCACCAGACCGCCCCACCACCACCTGTGTATGACTATATGGACACCGCGGCTGCGGTGACAGCCCGCCGCCAACCTGACGACGGGCTCTGTTATTACCATGCCAGGTTTGGGGCAAAAGCAAAACGGTGTCGCAAACCCTGCAGTTACAGGGTTCAGGGAAACGCCAAGGCCGGCGCTTGTTAACGGCTATGGGCGCCGGCCGTGACTGCAAGCTGTTGTTCATCAGAGACTCCTTGTCGGGCCGGCGGCTGCTGGTTGACTCTGGCGCTCAACGCAGCATACTACCAGCACAAGCTGTGGACACGATGACCGACAGTCACGGCCCCCAGATGGACGCCGCCAACGGCACGTCCATTCGGACGTACGGTATCAGACATGTGGACGTGTGTTTTGGCGGCCGACGTTTCGGCTGGGACTTTGTGATGGCTGCTGTATCCACCCCGCTCCTAGGTGCGGATTTCCTCTGTGCTTTCAACCTGCTGGTGGATGTTAAAAACTGTCGCGTGATTGATGCCGTCTCTTTTGCGTCATACCCCTGCACGCTTGGGGGCGCTGGAGCGCTGTGCCTCGCTAACACACTCTCCACCGGGGATCCATACCAACGCCTGCCCGCAAATTTCCCCGAGCTGACCACACCCACCTTCTCCTCGGCGGTGGCCAAGCACGGCGTGGAACATCATATCACCACAGTGGGGCCCCCAGTTTACGCCCGGGCCCGACGCCTCGACTCGGCCAAGCTCGCAATAGCCAGGGAGGAGTTTTCGACTATGGAGCGCCTCGGCATTGTCCGCCGTTCTGACAGCCCGTGGGCTTCCCCTCTTCACATGGTTACTAAGGCCAACGGGGGTTGGCGCCCGTGCGGGGACTACCGTCGCCTAAACAATGCCACGACCCCCGACCGGTACCCCATACCGCACATACAAGATTTCTCTACCCACCTGGCGGGCGCTGCCATCTATTCCAAAATCGACTTAGTGCGGGGGTATCACCAAGTGCCGGTCCACCCACTGGATGTCCCAAAAACGGCTGTCATCACACCCTTTGGGCTCTTTGAGTTTTTACGTATGCCTTTCGGCCTTAAAGGGGCGGCGCAGACGTTTCAGCGCGTTATGGATTCTGTGCTCCGTGACATGCCATTTTTGTTTGTGTACTTAGACGACATCCTCGTGGCCAGCGCGTCGGCGGAGGAACACATGACACACCTCAGACAGCTGTTTGACAGGCTCAGCGAACACGGCCTCATCATCAACCCAGCTAAGTGTCAGTTCGGGGAGTCGTCCATCACCTTCCTCGGGCACCACATCACTCCACAGGGGGCCGTTCCCCTCCCTGCCAGGGTTGAGGCTGTCACCATGTTCCCCCGCCCCCGCACTGTACAGTCGCTGCAGGAATTCCTGGGCATGGTGAACTTTTATAACCGTTTCCTGCCCCGTGCCGCCCACATCATGCGTCCCCTGTATGAGGCCCTGCGGGGTAAGAAGTCTAAGGACGAGCTGCACTGGTCTTCGGGGATGGACGAGGCTTTTGTGGCCGCCAAGACCGCGCTGGCCAACGCTGCGCTGCTAGCTCACCCGTCGCCTGCCGCCCCCATAGCCCTTACAACGGATGCCTCCGACTACGCCGTGGGGGCCGTGTGTGAGCAGTGGGTGGGGGGGGGGGGCTGGCAGCCGTTGGCGTTCTTCAGTAAACAACTCCGTGAGAGCGAGCGCAAATACAGCACCTTTGATAGGGAACTACTGGGTCTCTTCCTCGCAACCAGACACTTTAGGTTCCTATTGGAGGGCCGACAGTTCACCGCTTTCGTGGACCACAAACCGCTGACGTTCTGTATGGCCAAAACCTCAGAACCGTGGTCTGGGCGTCAGCAGCGTCATCTCGCGGCGGTTTCCGAGTTTACCACGGACATACAACACGTGTCGGGCAAGGATAACTCCGTCGCCGACTGCCTTTCACGGGCGGTTGTTAACGCCGTTCACTTGGGACTCGACTACGCCGCTATGGCAGCGGACCAAGCCAAGGACGCGACCGTTCAAGACTACCGGTCGACCCCTACGGCGCTACGGCTGGAGGACGTGACGTTCGACGCGGCCAACACCACCCTCCTCTGTGACATCTCCACCGGTCAACCGCGCCCCCTGGTGCCTACTTCCTGGCGGCGCCGAGTTTTCGACACCGTCCACGGCCTTTCCCACCCGGGAGTGAAGGCCTCGACCAAATTGGTGAGCGTCAAGTTTGTTTGGCCTGGGCTCCGTAAGGATGTTAGAGCCTGGGCCGGCTCTTGTGTGGCGTGCCAACGCGCCAAGGTGCACCGCCATACCAAGGCCCCTTTGGCGCCGTTTGTGGTTCCAGAGAGGCGGTTTGACCACGTCAATGTTGACCTGGTGGGTCCCCTGCCCCCCTCCCGTGGTTATACGTTCCTCCTCACTATTGTGGACAGGGCCACCAGGTGGCCAGAGGCTATTCCCTTGTCCTCCACGACGGCAGCAGAGGTAGCACGGGCGTTCATCGGCTGCTGGGTGGCCCGTTTCGGCACACCGGGTGACATCACGAGCGACCGGGGCTCCCAGTTTACCTCGGAGCTCTGGACGGCGGTCGCTGAGCACCTGGGGATGAAGATCCACCGCACTACGGCGTACAACCCGCAGAGCAACGGACTTTGTGAGCGGTTCCATCGGGACATGAAAGCCGCTCTGCGGGCAAGCCTCACTGGCTGCGACTGGATGGACCGGCTCCCATGGGTCATGCTCGGCCTGCGTTCGGCCCCGAAGGAAGACCTCCAGACCTCCTCCGCTGAGCTGGTGTATGGCCAGCCCCTGCGAGTTCCGGGGGAGTTTCTTCCGGATGCTACGACTCCCTGGTCGGCCGCCTCTCACCTCAGTGCGTCCCGGAGCGCTGCCGGTGCCTTCGCTCCCGTTCCGATGTCTCAACACTGCCTCCCCCGGTCCTACGTCCCCAAGGATCTGCCATCGGCGAGGTACGTCTTCATTAGGCACGACAGCCATCGGTCCCCGCTGCAGCCCCCATACGACGGGCCCTTCCGCGTCCTGGAGGCGGGGGATAAGAACTTTGTGGTGGACATGGGGGGCAGGCCGGAGCGGGTCGCTATAGACCGTCTCAAGCCTGCTCACTTGGACATTGGGGAGCCAATGCAATTGGCCCTACCCCCGCGGCGGGGACGTCCTCCTAGGTCGGCCCCGGCACCTGCCTCTGTTCCTGCTTCGGCCCCGCCTATGGCCCGGGTTTCGGCCCCATCTGTTTCCCCTCCTGTGAAGCGCAGCCGTTATGGCCGCAGGGTCCACCCCCCGACTCGTCACTTGTTTTCCCCGTGACTTTGCACTATGTCATTGACTGTTCTGTTGTAGAGTCTATTTTTATGTTCATGAGTTGCGCTTTTGCTGTTTTGCATTGTTTTGTGTAGGTGAATTCTGGGGGGGCCTGTGTGGTGACCCACATCTATATAACTAGAGACATTCACCTAAGAGAGAATGCACTTCCGCTTCCGGTCCAGAGAGTTCAGTGTCGTTGTCGAATATATGACATGTAAAGTTGGAGCTAGTAAACTACCTCGACTACGTCTACTCTCACGTCTCCTGTCTCGTTGTTTTCTAACACCACACCTGAATGGAATTATTGTATGAATACAATGTATGGACAAGTAGGACTTTGGCTATCTGATACTTGCTAGCAGAGCCGGCCCAAGGCATAAGCGAACTAAGCAGTCGCTTAGGGCCCCTGCGCCAGCAGGGGGCCCCCAAGAGTGCTTGAAATGTCAAACACGACAGGTTGATAAATATATATTTATATATTTGTGTGTGTGATATATCATATCAGTAGTAATCACCTAAAAACAAAAACTAAATATTTTGATATCATGTTGTTAACAGACTGACAAATTAATGCTACTGGCTTAATCATTTCCGCTTCCTATGTCAGAGCTGGGGTCAGGTTCATGCGCATTATAACTGTAAGCAAGTACATCGCGACAGTATGTCACCTAAAAAGGTTTATTCATCTGGCACAGAGAAGCAAAAGAGGAGGAAAGCAGAGGAGGACAAAAAACAGTAGGATAAAGGTACTGTTCTGCACTTTTGCACAGTTCAAAAGCAATTCAAATAGTTAACTTGTACAGTAAATGCATTGTCTGCTGGTTTATTTTATGACTTTCCAGCACAGTAGTAAGTCATGACAATGGTATGGTAATGATCAAGCATGGGCATAATATTGTCGGTGGTGGGAGGTGGGTTTAGCATGGGGGTGGACGGGGGGGCCCAAATCTTAGGGCCTCATAAAGATTTGGGCCGGCTCTGCTTGCTAGTTAGCGCGCTAGTTTTAGACAAACTATGAGGAAAATCCTACACTACATATAACACTGAATTCAGTTATTTCCATTGGGGAACATTATAGATTACGGTGTTCTCGTTATCAACGGGTCTGTGATGGTAGTTTGCTGTACTGCTATATCGTTACACTTGAATAAAATTAATGTTACTATATTTGGCTAACCTGTTATTAATTTGTTAGCTCGCTATCGTAGTTTTAAGTTGCCTTGAAATGGAACTCGTGAGAAGGACATGCCCAATCGTGTACAGAACTCGTGAACTCTGCGCTCTCAGCAAATGTCCACTTTTGAGGTTTTTAATATCGGTAGGGCGTTCAACTGGTGAACAAGGTAAACTCACCATATGACAACAGCAGGAGAAGGTAGGAGGTAAACCAAGAATGTGTTCTTTCTGGAATACATTTCATTACCATCTTTTTCCTAATTAATTTGTGGTGAACATTGCATATGTTGAGAGAGGTTACCATGGTCATTGTGTATAATTCAGGTGGACATTTTTTGTGAGTGTGCATGGTTATTTACTCTGATATATGGATTATTGTATGGATAACTAAAAAGGACAGATTGCTCATATTATGACCGAGTTGTAAATGCCACTGCTCAGTTCGCACTCTACAATATATGAGAAATTAGACTTCTGACACAATATGCCACACAACTTGTGCAGGCTTGGATAATTACTTTATCTATCAAATACACCAGGGGTCCCCAATTACTTTTCATAGCGGGCCACTTTTAGGGCCACTTTTAAAACCACGGGCCACTCAACCTCCAGCAGCATGTTGTTCGTTAGTTTGTTTTGGTGTCGATACGTTGCAGGCATTATAATTTAAACAGAGATTTTTCATCTATTTTTCGATATATTACTAGTCTTACTTTTACTAAGAAATTAAAAAAAATTTTTGGTAGGGAAATAAAAAAAAAATTCTGGCATTTCTCCAAAAATTCTCGCGGACCATAAATCAACCCGTCACGGGCCGGACGTGGCCCGCGGGCCGCCTATTGGGGACCCCTGAAATACACTATCAAAAGTTTGTGGTTCTTCTTACAGATCGCTACAATGCATTCATTTGTTATTTCTGCAATAGCAGAGCAGCTGGAGCAGAGGACACAATGCTTTGGCCGGGTATAGCTTCACTGTTTGCTCATAGTTCATTAATTAGGCATATATCTTGTCATAAAACAAACAAACCAAACAGGTCTTGTAAACAACTTTTTATGTCTATAGGCAACACCCAAAGAAATTCAGGGAAGCTTGCCCTTTATTCAGTCAGCAGACAGTCTTTTTACAATAAGTATGGCATATTTAGTGTGTTATTTAATTTGACCCAGTATGGATAACTCAAAAAAGCAATCAGGTTCATTATATTATGAGAATGAAGATGTTCCATCCATTGAATACTGTTTATTAACAGTTAATGAACAGAGATTGGAAGCAATTAGATTGAAAGGCATTGAGGGTAATTAAGCAGTTAGGAATGTATTTTTTACAAATATTTAAGTTTATACTTTGAATTAGTGAACAGATGCTGCAAGTGTGAAGGAAAAACCCAGTACATCCATGGCAACCAGTAGTGTGCTTGGTAGTGGTTTGGTGGTTTGATTGTCACAGGTGCAGAGGTAGGTGCTATGGGTGCCATAGCCATGGGTGCCTTTTGCTTTGCCTTTGTACTCTGGCTTTTGCTTGCATGATGCCCATTGTTGCTTTTCTTGTCCCTCCTTGCAGCTCTGATGTTCTTGCTCTCAATCCGCAACCTCAGCCTGATGTATTTGCTGATTATCTTTTCTTTTTTTTCTTTTTTTTTTGACATCATGGCATAGGGGGAGCCTGCTGTCCAGGAGCATGACTTCACTTTCTAGCAAGTCCACCGTATTGGGGAGTTCCATGAGGGAATCACTCGTCTTCGCCCGGAACAACTGCTCCACTTTACAGACAAAATCAAAGGCCTCATCTGATGGATGGTGAAGAGCACCCCTCTTGAATTTCTTTAGTCGAAGTAAACTGCATTCTTTGTCATCACTGTTGTCATTTTCCACAACTGCAGCCTGGCATTCATCACAAATTGAGCAGTTGCTGACGACCTGCCTCACAATATATCCTGCAAGATGGAAGAGAATGCAGGTGTCTGTTTGTTTAATCTCAGGTGCTGCTCTTACCTCCATCAGTTCTTCCACCCTCAGACCAGGGCTAGAGACCGTCTCCGTCATGTCCAGGAAGTCCGCTAAGTTGTCACAGTCATTGTCAAGGTAGCTGCCAGTTTTTACAGTTGTTAAGAACTGCCCAACAGTTACTGCCCTCAGTGAGTTGCAGAACTCCCCTGGAGTTGGGACAGCATTTCTTTGCCTGATGCAGCTGAACGTGTTCTCCAAACAATCCTGGGTAAACCTACTGGTTAAGTCAAATTTGTGGCCCCGACTCAGCAGATCCTGCTGGATCTCGCGAATTGTGGTGGTGGCCATCACCACTCCAGTTTGAACTGGTTTTCACCCTCCCTGACGACCAATCCTCAGGCCACAGAAAAGATGGATAATTTAATGCCGGAAGTTGATGGCCTTCTCATATTCATCCAGCCTAAATCTGCTAAGCACCCTTACCACATTACGAGATGACATCAGGTCGAACCAGTGGTCTATCCACTCAAGAAACCGTGAGTGTGCATCTTAACTTCTGGAGTGATTCTGAATTACTGGTTCATCTAGAATAGAGTAAGTATCATCTTTCTTGTTTAACAAGTTGCTACTAGTCTTATTCCAGCTGCTTGAGTATTAGTCCTTTTGTCTACCCATTTGTTGCTGGTTGCTAGTGGGATCTTATTCTAGCTGTACCTGTCTTATTCTATTTACTTACTTGTCTTATTTACTTATTCTAGCTGTAGCTGTTTTTAAACTAGTGGGCCCTTAAATATTTCTTGTTGCCTAACTGTTTTGACTTGGCTATCCTTTTAGCTTATAAATATATTCCTTGGTAACTTGCCGTTTGCAGTTTTAATAGTATTGTGTGAGGTTTTATAGAGTTTTACATAAGTGACCAGTTTCTGGGCAATAGGCCTATTTTCAGTGTACCTCTTTGGCCAATTAGGTGTTAAGTGGCCAGGGTGTAGCCAGAACATCGCAGGGATTTATAAGTCTGGCCTGATTCAGTTTCAATCCAGTGTGCATTTTAACTTCTGGAGCGATTCTGAATTGCTGCTTCGTCTAGAATAGAGTAAGTATCATCTTTCTTGCTTAACAAATTGCTGTTAGTCTTATTCTAGCTGCTTGAGTATTAGTCATTTTCTCTACACATCTGCTGCTGGTTCCTAGTGGGATCTTATTCTAGCTGTAGCTGTCTTATTCTATTTACTTACTTGTCTTATTTACTTATTCTAGCTGTAGCTATTTTTCACCTAGTGTGCCCTTAAATATTTCTTGTTGCCTAACTGTTTTGACTTGACTATCCTTTTAGCTTATAAATATATTCCTTGGTAACTTGCTGTTTGCAATTTTAATAGTATTGTGTGAGGTTTGATAGAGTTTTACATAAGTGTCCAGTTTCTGGGCAATAAGCCTATTTTCAGTGTACCTCTTTGGCCAATTAGGTGTTAAGTGGCCAGGGTGTGGCCTGCACTCATGGCAGTCAATTAGCAATCAGTGTTCTTTAAATCACTGCTGCTACTTGGAAGCATTAGCTTCCAAGCGTCAGGCAAACAAGCCTAGGTTGAATGAAGGCTAGAGTGAACAAAGGCAAGCACGACTTTTTCAAGCCAAGACTTCGTCAAGCACGGGCTGCTCTTTTTAGACCCGGTCAGTCATCTGTATCTGTGTACATAGTATAGACTATGTGTTTCCTTCGCATTCCTGTCCTTTCCTCTACCCGGGGCTGGCATAGACATTGGGTCACCCCTAGGCACTTTTGAACCTACCAATCTCATCTATCCCACTGTCTCCACTCACGTTGAACAAGTGGTGACGGGAGGTCTCTGGAATTGCCAGTCTGTGGTGCCGAAAGCTGAGTTTATCTCAGGCTATGCATCCTTGCTCTCCCTCAACTCTCTTCCTCTAACTGAGACCTGGATCATGCCAGAAAACACTACCACACCCTACCTCTGTCTGATGTGTACTCTTTTTCTCACACTCCCAGAGCTGGAAGGCGGGGTGGTGGTACTGGCCTGCTAATCTCCCTGAAATGGAAATACTCTCTTGTTTCCATTCCAAAATTTTCTCCACCCTCTTTTGAATTTCATGCCGTTACTGTCTCTTATCCAGTCAAACTCACCATCGTGGTTGTGTACCGCCCACCAGGCCCTCTTGGTGAGTTTCTGGAGGTGCTTGACACACTTGTCTCGCACTTCCCTCTTGATGACTCTGCACTTATCCTTCTCGGTGACTTCAACAGCCACACTAACAAGCTAGATCCTGTTCTCTCTTTCCTTTCCTCCTTTGACCTTCACCTCTCACCTTCACCTCTCACCCTCTCCTCCTACCCACAAGGCCGGCAACCAGCTGGACCTTATCTTTACTAGACACTGTCCTATTTCCAATCTCTCAGTTACTCCCCTCCAGCTCTCTGACCACTATTTCATGTCCTACTCTCTCTCCCTGTCTTCACCCCCCTCAGCCCCTTCCCCTACCCACATAGTTTCCACCCGAAGACACCTCTGCTCTCTCTCCGCCACTGATCTTTCTTCCTCTGTTACCTCTATCCTCCCTACACCTGAATCTTTCTCTCTCCTACCCCCTGACACTGCTACTGATCTTCTTCTCTCTACCCTCTCCTCTTCACTGGACAATCTCTGTCCCCTCACCTCCAGGTCTGCACGCCCAACTCCACCTGCCCCTTGGCTGACCGACTCAGTACGTACTGACAGATGGAGCCTGATAGTGGCAGAGCGGAAATGGAGGAAAGGCAAACTCCCAGAGGACCTTCTCAACTTCCAATCGCTTCTTTCCACTTTCTCCTCCTCCCTTTCTGCTGCTAAGGCTGCCTTCTATCGCTCTAAAATCCTATCCTCTGCCTCTAATCCTAAGAAACTCTTTGAAACCTTCTCTACACTTCTTCAACCCCCCCACCTCCTCCTCCTACTTCCTCTCTTCTCCCTGATGACTTCGCTAACTTCTTTGACAAGAAGGTAAACGACATCAGATCCTCCTTTTCTCACCACCCGGTTAGTGCTGCTTGCACTATCCCACCGTCTGCACCCTCCCTCACCTCTCCATGTCCCACCCTATCCCACCTCGCTTCCCTCTCCCCCGACGAGGTTCTAAACCTCATCACATCCAGTCGCCCCACCACATGCTCCCTTGACCTGGTCCCCCCCGTCTTCTTTAGTCTATAGCACCTGAACTCCTTCCCTATCTAACCCACCTCATCAACACCTCCCCCCAGGCAGGATGCTTTCCATCTGTCTTCAAGACTGCTAGAGTCACCCCCCTTCTCACGAAACCATCACTTAACCCCTCTGACGTCAAAAACTACATACCAGTTTCCCTTCTACCCTTTCTATCCAAAACTTTCGAACGTGCTGTCTTTAACCAACTTTCTTTGTACCTGCACCAGAACAACCTCCTGGACCCCAACTAGTCTAGGTTCAGGGTGGGTCACTCGACAGAGATGGCCTTCCTTGCAGTGACAGAATCGCTGCACTCTGCGAGAGCAAACTCTCTCTCCTCTGTCCTGATACTCCTGGACCTGTCAGCTGCGTTCGACACAGTGAACCACCAGATCCTCCTCTCTACCCTCGAGGGGCTGGGTGTCACAGGCTCTGCACTCTCAATGTTTGCGACCTACCTGACAGGTCGCTCCTACCAGATGACATGGAGGGGATCTGCGTCTGAGCCTCGCAGACTGACTACAGGCATTCCACAGGGTTCGGTTCTGGCTGCTCTCCTTTTCTCCCTGTACACGACATCCCTGGGTTCTGTTATTCGCTTGCATGACTTCTCTTACCATTGTTATGCTGATGACACCCAGCTGATCTTGTCCTTTCCTCCCTCTGCCACACAAGTAGAGACACACATTGCTGCGTGCTTGACTGACATCTCAGAGTGGATGGCGACACACCACTTGAAGCTCAATTTGGACAAGACAGAGCTGATGTTCCTCCCGGGGAAAGGTTGCCCGCACCAAGACCTGGCCACCCCCATTGACAACACCGTGGTGACGCCAACTCGGACTGTGAGGAATCTGGGTGTGATCCTGGATGACCAACTATCGTTTGCTGAAAACGTTGCATCGGTTGCTCGCTCCTGCGGATTTCTCCTCTATAACATCAGGAGGATTTGCCCATTCCTTACCGACGAGATGGCAAAGGTGCTCATCCAGGCTCTGGTCATCTCCCGGCTGGACCACGGCAACTTCCTCCTTGCTGGCGCCCCGACGTCGGCCATCAGACCTCTGCAGCTTGCTCAGTGAGCTGCAGCTCGTCTGGTGTTCAACTGCCCTACGTTCTCCCACAGAACTCCCCTTCTCATGTCCCTACACTGGCTCCCAGTAGTTGCTCGCATCCAGTAGGTGCTAGCCTACAGGACAGTGAAAGGAACAGCTTCTTCCTATCTCCAGGCCATGGTCAAGCCCTACATCCGCGCCCAACCACTTCGCTATGCTGCCTCGGGACACCTGGTTGCCCCATCGCTCAGAGGCCCTTGCTGCCGATCGACCCGGTCATGGCTCTTTTCTGTCCTGGCCCCACAGTGGTGGAATGAACTCCCCACTTATGTCAGGACAGCGGAGTCACTGCCCATCTTTCGGCGCAGGTTGAAAACTAACCTCTTTAAGAACTACTACCCTGTTACTTGTTCCTTATTGTATTCACTCATTTAAAAAAAAACTCTTTCTTACACTTTTACTTTAGTGCTGGTTTTGCTCTTAGATGCTTGTTTCAATGCACTTATGACCTCTGATGACTGTAGTTCTCCTGATTTCCTACGTTAAATGCACTTATTGTAAGTCGCTTTGGATAAAAGCGTCGGCTAAATGACTGTAATGTAAAATGTAATGTAAATGTTGTGAGGTATTCTTGAGGACTTTGCTCCTCCAATACCAAGTACCTCAGAGCAGCACCTGTAGCCTTGCTGAATAGGTGTGCCTGTAGTGAAGTGGATTTTGTTGGACTGCAGCTCACTCTACCATCTCATCTTCATCTATGTGAGAGCGTAGTCCTGCGTGTTTGTTGATAAAGCAATAGGAGAAGATGTTCGGTCTCAAAACCATCCGTTTTATTTAGCAGTAAATGGATAAAGCATACAGAGCTCTGGGTCCAGATCTTCCTATCCCTGACAAACAACAGATTGTGTCAGTTCACGAAGTCTGACTGTCTCTCCTTTCCCTGACCCAGTCTTTATACTATACAAAGTGTTGACTGAACATGAATGTGTGGTCTTCTTTGTGATTGGTCCGTTCATCTGACTCCATTTCCGCCTCACTGATATCCGGACTCCAGGTAATCTTCTTCTACATCTGCTGTGACCTCCTTGTTGCAGCTGCCGTCGTAAAATCCTGTTCCTATTTCTGAAACCACAAATCACAGCACATCTTGTCTCTACTCCCCCTTGACCACAACACCCTTATTGTTCCCTTTCCTATTCAGAGCCGCTAACCTTATCTAAGGTCAGCGACCCTCACTCCTTCCATGGAGATAGACACACTCTCCTTCTTGGGACATCTTATCCTTTTATTGCCCCCCACTTCTCTTCCTATAATTTACTCTGCATTCCTCTGTCTGCTAACATACTCAGTACTTTTCCACTGCCACTATAGCCCCTCATGTCCTTGTAACAAGCCCTGTTCCTCATGCATATGCTTTCCCAATGATTAATATATCCTTATATCCCTTATTCCAATTAATACGTTGTAATCATCATTATTAAACATCACACCATTACATTTATCTACAATTTGTATTGCTTTTTTACAGTTTCATTTCCCCACAGTATCACTATTTTATTCTTTAGGCTATGGTGGTAACAGGGAGGAATTATTAGTCAGTCACACCTCTTAAGGTGTGCCCAGTACATGGAGACCTACCCTTATCGTACTCACACTCACTTTTGCCTTGTCATCATGTTTACATTGCCGTACCATTAAATAAATTCTTCTATTTATTGGAAACCTGCAGTTTGTTGCTGTCATGTGCATGAACGACAGGCAAGGGAGTCGCGATTAATAACATGCTTTATTCAGTCATCTGCTTCCAGTCCCCGACCCGGACAATCCCCAGAATGCCCCAGTACAGAACCGTGCTAAAACATATAGTTGCGTGCCCCTCCTCTTACGTACACAGCATGCTGGGCACTGTAGTTCTCATCACATCTCCCTCCTTTTAAAGAACATTTATGTTCCAATGGAAACAATAACATTGCTAGATTATAAAACATAGCAACAGCAATACCATATTAGCAATTTTCCAATTAACAGCATAACCAGCTAACAATGAAGACATGCACTTCAAAATTCAAAAATTAACCTGAAGGGTGGGGTAGACTGCCCAGCCCTTCGACTGAGTGTGGGGATTATTCTGCCCCATTGCTCACTCAGTATCTAAACATCATACCGCTTTGGGGGTTTTACAACTCTGCCACTGGAGGTGATGGTGAACCCAGAGGGCCTTGCTGGCACGTCCAGCTCCATGGGAGTGCCTGATGAGGTGGCGACTGGTGGGCTGAGTTGTTCTTGCTGCAAGTCATTGCTGTCTCTGGCTGGTTGGGTTGCAACAGTTGCAGGGGCAGGCACGGATTGCAGGTGCCTGCGGTTCCGTCTGAAGACAGCCCCGTCTTCCGTACGCACCGTGTAGGAGCGTGGTTCCCCTGAGGGATTCACCACGACTGCGGGCATGTTCCACCCCTTTTTCCCGTCTAGTTTGACTCGTACCCTCTCACCTGAGTGCAGTTCGGTTAGGGCACGTGCAGAATGTCTCCTGTCGAAGAAAAACTTATAAGCCTCTTTTGCCCTTCTGTCATTCTTCTCCACCTCCTTGTGGTCGAAGAGCTGTGGCTAGAGTTTCCTCTCCAGCACAGGCATGTTGGTCCGGATCTGGCGGCCGGTCATGAGCTGAGCGGGGCTCGCACCTGTGGCAGCAATTGGTGTGGCGCGGTAGCACATCAGCGCTAGGTGAGGGTCAGGCTGCCGCAAAATTCTTTTGGCCTTCCCGACGGCCCTTTCGGCAGCTCCATTTGCCTGGGGGAAGTGGGGGCTGCAGGTTGTGTGGCGGAAATCATAGTTCCTACAAAACTGCCTAAATTCAGCTGACGTAAACTGTGTGGCATTGTCACTAATGAGTTCCCCAGGGACGCCCCATCGTGCGAACATACCTTTCAGCTGCTCAATCACCTGTAGACTGGAGGTGCTCCGTAGCTGGGTGATCTCAATGTCCCTGGAATAATAATCAACCACCACCAGGTAGTTTTTTTCCATCCTGCTCACAAAGGTCTGCCCCAATCTTGTGCCATGGGCCGGGCGGCAGTGGTGTTGTACATAGGGGCTCTTTGTACTGTGAGGGCTTATTTATTTGGCAGAATGTGCACTGTGTAACTTTCCGGTAAATGTCCGATCAGATGCTGGGCCACCAGACAGACATCCTGGCTCTTTCACGACACTTTGTAAGGCCTTGGTGCCCTTCGTGAATCCTGTGTAGGATGTCTTCCTGATACACGGGGGGAATTACAATCCTGTCTTGGTACAGGAGCAGTCCGTCTGCCTCGGACAGCGATGCCCTCGCAGCGTGGTAGCCATGCAGATAAAAGGGCACGTGCCTCGGCCATCCCTCTCTGGTGTACCCGATCACCCTCTGCATTGTGTCGTCCTGACGTGTGGCCTGCTTCAACATGTCCAGCTTCGTGCTCGACACCGGTTTGGTTTCGATCACAGCTTCGACATGCGCATGCATATCCCCATCTGTGTCTGCCCTGCGGCCGTCCTGGAGTGGATTCCTGGAAAGGGCGTCAGCCACCACCAGCTGTGAACCCGGAACATACACTGCTCTGGGGTTAAAACGCATTAGACGAATTAGAAGCCGCTGGCATCTCGGCGGCACTTTGCCCAGATCATATGCATTAATGAGGGGGGCCAGGGGCTTGTGGTCTGTCTGTAAGCTAAACTCAGCTAAGCCTAACAGATAACGGGAAAACCGCTCACAGGCCCACACCTAGGGATGGGTATCGTTAGGATTTTATCGATACTGCTACTCTTATCGGTACTGCTTATCGGTTCGGTACTTTATCGATACTCTTATCGGTTCTTTTTGATTATTATGCAAGAAAAAAAGACACTTAATTAAGAACAGAATCGACATTGCTTTATTATTCTATTATATAACTTTATATAAATATAAACAAATATTATTTATTCAGCAACAGCAGCAGCAATGTTTTAAATGCGTCTGAATTATAGACTTTATAATCAACATTCAACAACAAATAAGATAAAAAATAAAAGTAAATAAGGATAAAGAAAAAAAAATATATTAAAAATAAATTTTTACAGCAAAAGGCTAACGGAAGTTCAAACAAACAAGAACCTAGAACATTATCCTAACAGTTCTTCTGCAGAAAAATCAACATATCTGCCTTCTCCGGCAGGAGTCGTGATCTCTCCTGACTTATAGTGTCCCTGGCTATTAGCCTAGCTAACTCCGTATCTATGGCTTATATATTTGTAGCTAAACAATTAGCTAAGCAATTATATTTTATTTATTGGCCTATTCGTAATAATTCGTTATTAACCTAGCTAACTCCGTATCTATGGCTCATACGGCTTACCTGCAGTGGACGTGGATGGAACACTACGAGCAAAGCAGTGGAAAACTCCGCATTTCCGCAGATTAATACCATGTTTCGACAAAAGATGTTTCGACAGATTGCTTGTATTGCCACCCTTACTGGCAAATGATTTGTTGCACTTGTGGCAACGAGCGTTGTTGTCATCGACTTTTGAAAAATATACCCAAACTTTTGAACGTTTAGTTCTCTCCGCCATGATGAGCACTTGAGCAGAGCGGTCTGCACGTGTGTCAGCGAGTGTGCGGAGCACAGCACAGCCCCGCCCCTCGCGCAGTAAGAGAGAGACAGAGAGATGGAGAAAACGGCTAACAAGATTATGTTCGCGACGTTTAAATTCCTCGAAAAACACAATTGCCACAATATAAATCTCACTCCATGATTTCTCGAGTACCTACCGACTACCGATAGCAGAACCGAAAACGTCGGATCTTAAAAGTGCTCCGGTTTTTACTAATTTAGAACCGGTTCCCGTTTAGAACCGGGTTTCGGGGGGCATACCTACCCACACCCCTGCAAGGCATTCCTTCTCTAACTGAGAGTATCTCTGCATCTGTGAGAGTTCTGGAGCAGAAGGCAACAGGCTGAACTTTGTCCCCCTGAACCTGCAACAGTGCTGCCCCCAGCCCGTAACTACTAGCGTCCACGCTCACAATGGTGGGCCTTGCTACATCATAGTATGCCAGGGCAGGAGTGGAAGACAACATTGCTTTTACCTTGGTGAAGGCTTGCTGTTGGGGCTCCCCCCACTGCCACTCTGCGTCTTTCTTCAGCAGCTCACTCAACGGGTGTAGCACTGATGACAGTTCGGGTAGAAACCTCCCCAGATAATTTACCATACCCAGCCACTGTCTCACCTGAGGGACATTCTCGGGGCTCTGCATGTCTGAGATGGCCTTCACCTTGCCTGGATCTGGTTTGATGCCATCTTTGCTGATGATGTGCCCGAAATATTGCAACTCACTCCTGCTGAAGCGGCATTTCTCCCGGTTGAGCTTCAGCCCCGATGTTTTGATTGTCTGCAGTACCGCCTCCAAGTTTCTATCGTGCTCGTCCTGGTCCTTGCCGTACACGAGTATGTCATCCATGACAACGACCGTGCCCTTGTGGTCTCTCAGCAGAATGCTCCCCCTGGGCTTCTCAGGTCGATTGATGTTTTAACCAGCTGTGGCCGTTCAGGCAGTGACCTATATGCAGTCTGTGACATGATAGTGATGTCCGCCCCCGTATCGATTCTAAAATTAACCAACGTGCCGCAGATCGGTAACTCCACTTGCCACTTTTTCTCAAAATCCATCCCCTCTATGCAACCGAGGAAGTAGGGGCGGCTTTCACTTTCCGCTTCGCCCTCATACGCATCATCCTGGTAAACGACCTCCCTCACGTCTCTGGTTTTGCATTCGGCAGCAAAATGTCCCAGCTTGTCGCATTTCCTGCAACGCCTGTTGCTTGCAGGGCATTCCTGCTGCTGCCCGTGCACGCGATTACATCGGGGGCAGGCTGTTTTGGGCTGCTGTGCGTTTCCGTTGCCCTTATTGTAGTGGTTACTAGCGTTACTGCAGTCGCGGTTGGTATTGCCGCCCTGTGGTTTGCTAACTGCATTCAGTTCAGCTGTAATTCTTTCCGCATTTTGCTGTTTAACCAGTTCGAACTGACGGGGGGCCATTTGCACTGCTTTTCCTAGCGTGAGCTCATCTTGCATCTGCAGCTTCTGTGACACGTCTCGGTCAGCAACTCCGATCACAACTCTATCACGAATATGCACTTCTGTAGAGCCGAAGGAACGGAGAAGACCGTAGGTTCACACTTTAGCCGTGTAGGCAACTTTCTTTAATCCACGGTAAATCAGAGAGACAACAAAACCACAGCTCGACTGAGCGGAGGCGGCAAGAATAACCAGAAAACTGGCTGGACAACCATAACTTAACCCTGCGTTAACCTGCCAGGGCAACCATGACTTAACCCTTAGTTCCTGGGTTGAATTCTGTCCCCAATACGTGTCCACCACATGAGCCCCCCCAGAATTCGCCCTAGTAATTGAAGTCAGGCAGGCGCGGGGGGACGACAGGCCGTCCGCGGCGGCTCCGGGTAACAGGGGCCGGAGTGTCTCTGGGAGGCATTGACGCGGGCCTGTGGAGGTCGGCCTGAGGAGCAGAAGAGGCAGCACGGGCCTCCACGGAGGGAGGAGGCGGAGCCGGGGGACGACCGCGACGAGGAGGTTGGGCTAACTCCAACGGCTGCGTCAAGTCCAGGTGTGCGGGTTTAACTCGGTCCACTGAAACATGCTCGGCCGTGCCCCCAAAATCCACCACCAGGTGCTTAGTTCCCCGTTCCAGGATGCGGAAGGGGCCGTCATAAGGGGGTTGCAGAGGGGGGCGGTGTGCGTCGTGACGGATGAACACGTAGTCCGCTGACTGCAGACCTGGGGGCACCTGGGACACCGGAGCGCCGTGTTGGGCGGTAGGGATGGGTGTGAAAGCTCTGACCCCGTCCAGCAAGGAGGCTCGTTGGTCCACAGCTGACCAGGGACGCGTTGCGTTGGGCATGAAATCGCCTGGGACTCGCAGCGGCGTGCCGTACACCAGCTCCGCAGAGGAGGCTTGTAGGTCTTCCTTCGGGGCAGTCCGCAGGCCCAGCATGACCCATGGGAGCTTGTCGACCCAGTTGCAGTCCTTGAGAGTAGCCCGAAGCGCAGCCTTCATGGACCGGTGGAAGCGCTCACATAGGCCGTTCGCCTGAGGGTGGTAGGCGGTAGTGCGATGAAGCTTGATGCCCAGAGCCTCACCCGCAGCATTCCATAGCTCTGAGGTAAACTGTGGCCCGCGGTCAGATGAAAGGTCGGAAGGCGTACCGAAACGTGAGACCCACGACCCAATAAAAGCCCGGGCCACATCAGCAGACGTCGTGGATGCCAGGGGAACAGCTTCAGGCCAGCGCGTAGTCCTGTCCACCACAGTGAAGAGGTAGGTGAACCCATGGGAGGGGGGTAGGGGACCAACCAGGTCGACGTGGACATGGTCAAATCGTCTCTCCGGCACTGCGAAGCGTTCCAGGGGCGCCTTAATGTGGCGGTGTATCTTAGCCCGCTGACAGGCAACACACGAGTCGGCCCACGCTTTCACGTCTCTCTTAAGTCCCTCCCACACAAACTTAGCAGAGGTCAGGCGCACGGATGGCTTACCGCCTGGATGAGAGAGGCCGTGCACAGCTTCAAATACGGGGCGTCTCCAGCTGTGCGGGACGATGGGCCTGGGCTGTCCTGTGGAGACGTCACACAGGAGGGTGACACCTGTGTCGCTGAAAGGAACGTCCTGCAGGCGGAGCCCCGTGTCGGAGGTCCAGAGACGGAGGATGCTCAGGTCCGTGGCCTGGTCAGCGGCCATCTGTGCATAGTCCAGGCCTAGGTGGACCGCTCCAATCACTGCCCTAGAGAGGCAGTCAGCTACCTGGTTAGACTTACCAGCGACGTGCTGGATGTCGGTAGTGAATTCCGAAATGTAGGAGAGTTGTCGCTGCTGGCGAGCGGACCATGGCTCGGCCGTCTTGGACATGGCAAACGTGAGGGGCTTGTGGTCCACGTACGCAGTAAACTCGCGGCCCTCTAGCAGGAAACGGAAATGCCGGACGGCGAGCCAGAGACCGAGGAGTTCCCTGTCAAAAGTACTATACTTGCGCTCTCGGGGTGTAAGCTGGCGACTGAAAAAGGCCAAAGGCTGCCAAGCCCCCCCCACCCACTGTTCGTGAACCGCACCAACAGCATAGTCCGATGCATCCGTGGTTATGGAAATAGGCGCTGTAGGTGAAGGATGCGCTAGCAGGGTAGCCTGGGAGAGCGCAGCTTTAGTCTCGGTGAACGCACGGTCCCGCTCTGCTGTCCAGTCGACCGCCTGGTTGGGGCACATGCCTTTCAGCGCCTCGTACAGTGGCCGGATGATAAAGGCGGCTCGGGGAATGAAGCGGTGGTAGAATGTCACCATCCCGATGAACTCCCTGAGCGCACGAGCTGTTTGGGGGCGCGGAAAGGCCGCCACCGCTTCCACCTTTGAGGGCAGGGGGACTGCCCCGTCCCCAGTGATGCGGTGCCCGAGGAAATCAATGGCCGTCAGCCCGAACCGGCACTTCGCCGGGTTGACGATCAGCCCATGCTGGCTGAGGCGTGTGAAGAGGGCGTGAAGATGGGACAGGTGTTCTTCCTCGGAGGCGCTGGCAATGAGTATGTCGTCCAAATAGACGAAGATGAAAGGAAGGCCACGGAGCACTGAATCCATCAGCCGCTGAAAGGACTGGGCCGCGTTTTTGAGTCCAAATGGCATTCGTAGGAATTCAAATAGGCCGAATGGGGTAGTCACCGCTGTCTTGGGGATGTCTGAGGGGTGCACGGGAACTTGATGATAACCACGGACCAGGTCGACTTTTGAGAAGACGCGTTTGCCAGACAGGTTTGCAGAAAAGTCCTGGATATGAGGGACAGGATAGCGGTCGGGCGTGGTGGCGTCATTTAGTCGGCGGTAGTCCCCGCATGGGCGCCAACCTCCATCAGGCTTAGCGACGATGTGGAGTGGGGACGCCCACGGGCTGTCATAGCGGCGGATGATCGCCATGCGTTCCAGGTGCTCGAACTCAGACTTGGCAATGGCGAGTTTGGCGGGGTCAAGACGCCTGGCTCTGGCGTAGACCGGGGGCCCCTTCGTAGCAATGTGATGCTCCACCCCATGCTTAGCGGTGGGTGCAGAGAAGGTAGGCTGGGTGAGGTCAGGGAACTCAGCGAGGAGGCGGTTGAACTTGTCTGCCTCTGAGAGAGAGTTGGCTAGACTTGCATAGGCTGCTTCCCTCCGCGTACATGCGAAGGCGGAGAAGGTTAAGGCATCGACCAGACGGCTGTTCTGAATGTCCACTAGCAAACCGTAAGCGCACAAAAAAATCAGCTCCGAGGAGGGGAAGCGTTACATTGGCCATGACGAACTCCCACGTGAAACGTTGTCCGCCAAAACACAGTTCTACAGACCGCACGCTGTAGGTGTGGATAGGGCTGCCGTCAGCCGTCGCCAACTGGGGGCCCCGCTCCCCGCCCATGATGTCGACGTCAGTAGCAGGGAGCACGCTTCTCTGTGCGCCCGTGTCACAAAGAAATCGCCGACCGGAGATGGTGTCGAGGATGAAGAGTAGCCTGCTCGTATCGCCAACACTCATGGCCACTACTGAGTGTTGGCCCTCTCGTTTCCCGTCGGCCTGTAGTTGCAGGGAGAACGGCACCGTTTAGCTTTCGCACCAAATCGAGCGTGGTACATACAGAGTCCAGAGGGCTTGTAGCGGTCTGATGCTGTGGCGCCACCGTCGGGCCACGCCCGCGATGTCGGCGGGGGGCCAGTGAAGGTAGGAGCCAGCACCCCGGCATGGGAGGAACGTTGTGTAGCGACGAAGAATCGGTCAGCCTCCTTTGCCAGCTCACGGGGATCAGTGATGGTGGAGTTAGCGAGCGCAGTCTGGACGTGGGGCGGCATGTTGCGCAGAAACAGCTCCATAAACAGGAAACATGGCTTTTCTTGACCCAGTAGGTTTAACATCCTGCTCGTTAGCTCCGATGGTTTGCCATCTCCCAAGCCCTGAATTGCGAAGAGGCGACGTGCTCTCTCCGTTGTTGACAGTTCAAAAGTTTCAAGGAGGAGATGTTTAAGTGCGGCGTATTTACCATCGGCCGGTGGGTTGGTTATGAAACCGCTTATCCTGGAAGCCGTAGCGCACCCCAGCGCTGCCACTACGTAGTAGTACCTGGTCTCGTCTGCTGTTATGTCTCTGAGCGCGAACTGTGCCTCAGCCTGTGTGAACCACGTAGCCGCGGAAGACTCCCAAAACTCCGGCAGTTTAATTGCAACGGCGTTCGTAGCCATAATGTGTGTGGTTTCAGAAAACTTATCCGAAAACCGACGTCGGGGTCACCAGTGTAGAGCCGAAGGAACGGAGAAGACCGTAGGTTCACACTTTAGCCGTGTAGGCAACTTTCTTTAATCCACGGTAAATCAGAGAGACAACAAAACCACAGCTCGACTGAGCGGAGGCGGCAAGAATAACCAGAAAACTGGCTGGACAACCATAACTTAACCCTGCGTTAACCTGCCAGGGCAACCATGACTTAACCCTTAGTTCCTGGGTTGAATTCTGTCCCCAATACGTGTCCACCACACTTCCTTTAATGCCCCGAACTCGCAGTGTTCTGCCAACTCATATAAACTCCTCACAAAGGCCTCGATAGTCTTTCCAGCGACATGCACGTTCGTGGATTACATTTCTCCGTGGTACGAAATGCTCGTTGAATTTACTGACCACCCTGCCATAATCGTTAGCGTGAGAAGCCTCTTCGAACGTAAATGAATTAAAAATAGCTTCTGCATCTTTCCCCATTGCGTATATCAAGGAATTGACTTGGATCTCACCATCCTCCGCATTTAGCTTGGTTGCTAGTCGAAACCGGTAAACCTCTGAATCCAAATCGGCCATGCCGCCGGTTGCGTGAAATCAAATGCCTCGGGGGGATTAAATTTTGCCATTCCTCGTCTCACCGGACAACTCCGTTCCCGATTATTGAGGTAAGTGGATTCAAAGATCTTCTGACACCATGTCATGTGCATGAACGACAGGCAAGGGAGTCGCGATTAATAACGTGCTTTATTCAGCCATCTGCTTCCAGTCCCCGACCCGGACAATCCCCAGAATGCCCCAGTACAGAACTACGCTAAAACGTATACTTGCGTGCCCCTCCTCTTACGTACACAGGATGCTGGGCACTGTAGTTCTCATCACAGTTGCCTTGTATTTTTTTTGTGCACTGCTGATCAAACTTGCTTATTTACAGTGAACAGTTATTGGTATTCATTGATTTTTATTCGTCATTGTTGAGATATGACACCAGTGTATGTGTATGACTATGTGTTACTGTGTACTATTATTTTGTTTACGACTTTGTTTGTCCCCAAGTGGGCGGTGTTGCGCTTACATGCGCGGATTGATTGCGTCACTGAGACGCTGTTCGTTTTCTTCTTCTCCCAAATCGACCGAATTAACGGAGGCTGCATTTTTCCCTCCAGCAGAAGTTCGGTAGTCAGTACGATTCTTTGTAACGGTTTAATAATCCACTTCATCTGCGCAGAGATAGACATAAAGTATTAGTCTAGTCTTCTAACAGGTTATGGGCCCAGATAACGTTGGATTGTTTAGTAGTTTGATAAAAGAAGTACACGAAGTGTGATAACCTCGGATGGCGGGATGCGCGCAGGTTAGCACGGAGTAGCAAGTTAGCAAGTGTGGAGCTAGTTAGCATCGAGAGAAGCTATCGGGAAGCTAACGGAACGCTAAGCTAAGCTAACGCTACCTAGGGAGATGGAGTGAAAGAAGAGCAGGTGGCCCACATTCAACGGACAGGCCGATGAGTATGAACTGTGGGAAGAGCGAATGCTCTGTTGCATGCATGGTGTGGGGCTGAAAACCACCATCCTTACCGAGCCCGCGGGACCTTTGACAGCGGAAGAGCAGGCCCTAGACGAGGAGCGGAACGCGGACGCCTACTGCGCATTGGCGCCTTTATTGGACAACACAAGCTTGGGACTGATCTTCAGAGAAACGAAGAACAACGGTAGAGAGAGTCTACGGGTGTTGCGGGAACATTACATTGGTAAGGGCAGACCCCGGATTGTCACTCTGTATGTAACATTGACTGGGCTAAAGAAAGCTGATAATGAGACGATAACCGAATACATTATCCGAGCTGAACAAATCATTACGGCTCAAAGGGGCGGGAGAAGCACCGAGTGAGGGACTAATGATGGCCATGGTGATGAGGGGGTTACCCGAGAGATATAAGCCATTCACTCTAATGGTGACATATGGCGACAGTGAGTTGACATTGGGACAATTTAAGGCCAAATTGAGAAACTTTGAGGCGGCAGAAGATGTAGCTAATGCTACAGCATCGGACGAGACGTCCGAGAGGGTGATGAAGGCCCACGCAGCGCCTAAGAAAAAGCCAGTGAAACGCTGTGAGGGAGAAGATGATCAAACGGTGTGCTGGCGATGCGGTGACAAAGGCCATTGGAAAACGGACTGTTCACGCAGCGTGTGGTGCAGCTTCTGCCGGGTCAAGGGTCACACGGACAAAGTGTGCAAGAAGAAGGACCGCGCTGATGGAGCCAGATGTGCACGCGAGCAAGGTGGCGGCGGCGGCGGTGGTCATGGAGCAGGTCGAGGTCAGGGACCGGGGAATACTGCGGAAGAAGAGGACTACATCTTCAGAGTGCAGGCTGGAGAGACCAGCTCAGCAGGACCAGGACGACGGCAACAGTTCAAACCAGGATTGATTGTGGACTGTGGGGCTTCTTCCCACATAGTCAATGATAAGAAGAAGTTCAAGAGCTTTGACAGCTCGTTCGAGCCAGAGAAACACTGCATGGAGCTGGCGGACGGTAAGCGCACCTTTGGTGTGGTGCAGGGCAGGGGAGATGCTACGGTATGTCTGCTCGACAGTGAGGGGCGACGGTGTAGAGTGACACTGCGGAACGCACTATATATTCCATCGTACCCCCAAGAGCTCTTCTCTGTGAAGTCTGCGACAGCACACGGAGCCAGCGTGTTCTTCGAAGAGGGCAGAGGTGCCCTTATGTCACCGGATGGTACCAGGTTTGACATTTTTGTACAGGGGAAAATGTACTATTTGCAAACTGAATGTGTTGTTGAAAAGTGCCATGTGAGCCATGATATAGAAACTTGGCATGAGATAATGGGCCACACTGCAACTATGACGATATCATAAAGCTAAAGGATATCACTGATGGTATGCATATAAAGGGTAAAGTGTGTAAACCTGACAAAGAGTGTGCAGTATGCATAGAAGGGAAGTTTACCCAAAACAGGAACAGGAAATCTACAGACAAAGCCAAGACACCACTGGAGTTGGTAAACACTGATTTAGCCGGTCCTGTGGCAAACGAGTCCATTAATGGTTTCAGGTACATGCAATCATTTACAGATGTGTGCACAGGGGCTGTGTGTGTTTATTTCTTAAAAACAAAGAGTGACACAGTGCAAGCGACCTAGAAATTTCTGGCAGATGTAGCTCCCTATGGGACAGTCAAATGCATAAGGTCAGATAATGGAACTGAGTTTACAGGCAAGGAGTTTCAAACCCTGTTGAGACGGAACAAAATAAGACATGAGACATCCTGCCCATACTCTCCCCATCAAAATGGCGTTGCAGAGAGAGAAGGACGCACACTATTCGAGATGGCAAGGTGTATGCTAATAGATAGTGGTCTACCAAAGAGCCTCTGGCATTATGCTGTACAGGAGGCAGCCCACACCAGAAACAGATGCTTCAACAAGCACACAGGCACTACGCCATACACGGCAATGACAGGAAAAAAGTGCAACATGGCTAGAATGCAAAAGTTCGGGACAGAATGCTATGCTTACCAGCAGGACAAGGGAAAGTTAGATTCTAGATGTGAGAGGGGGCGTTTTGTAGGACACGACAAGAACAGCCCGGCCTACCTAGTCTACTACCCTGACCAAGAGAAAGTACAGAAACACAGACTAGTTAAATTTGTACACCAGGCAACTAGTGAAAATGAGACTCAGACACCAGGTCTGCACCCAGAAGACTGGGTAAGAGAGAGAAAGTCTGTTGAGACAGCTGCAACTCAGCCTAGAGTACAGAAAAATGTACAGACTGACGGTACACAGTCAGCACCCGAGGATGATGACGAGGAGCATCCAAGGGTGACGTCACAAGCCTCAGCCAGTGGGAGGTACCCCCAAAGGGAACGCAACCCTCCGAGATACCTGATTGACTATAGTCAGGGCGACAGTGATGACAGCTCACTCACTACCATAGATTATGCATACAGGGCAGTGTGCGGTGTCCCTCTGACCTTTAAAGAGGCCATGGAATCGCCAGAATCAGAAAAGTGGTCCAGGGCAATGGACAAGGAAATGGAGTCTCTAAGAGACAACAAAACATTCACCCTTACGAAATTGCCAGAGGGCAAGAAAACAGTGGGAGGAAGGTGGGTGTATTCGATAAAGACAGATATAGACGGACACGACAAGTACAAGGCTAGATTTGTAGCAAAGGGATATAGCCAGAGAGCTGGGGTGGATTATGGGGAGACATTTTCGCCGACAGCCAACCTAACAAGTGTTCGAGTGCTTCTACAGAAGGCGGCTCAATATGACTTGATTTTACACCAGATGGATGTAATGACGAAGCCCGCATCCAAGGTAAAACTGAAGACATTTGCTAAGGCAATGTTTGGTGTGTGAAATGTGAGTGGTATGGGTTATACTAAAATTTTTTTGTTTTTTTTGTTCTATGAATATGAAAAGGTATACAGTAAGCTCATGATTCATAAGTGGGAGTGTTGAGATATGACACCAGTGTATGTGTATGACTATGTGTTACTGTGTACTATTATTTTGTTTACGACTTTGTTTGTCCCCAAGTGGGCGGTGTTGCGCTTACATGCGCGGATTCATTGCGTCACTGAGACGCTGTTCGTTTTCTTCTTCTCCCAAAACGACCGAATAAACGGAGCCTGCATTTTTCCCTCCAGCAGAAGTTCGGTAGTCAGTACGATTCTTTGTAACGGTTTAATAATCCACTTCATCTGCGCAGAGATAGACATAAAGTATTAGTCTAGTCTTCTAACAGTCATTATGCATGCTTACATTGTATGTGAAAGCCAGGGATCATATCAGGATAATATCAGGGATGTGTGGTGGAGCTAGGGTTACCACTTTTGTCTCATCAAAAAACTGGACACCAACACACTGGATGCCCACTCGCTAACACGTTCCAACATCAAATGTTTGTAAGATCTTTGACAATGCAGGTAAGTGATGTACAGTGCAAGTAGATCGAACCCAATACGCCCATTTCACGCCGCGGCCATCTTGGATTTTTTAAAAACCAAGAGGTGGGAATTTAGCCACGCCCCCTTCATACTCAATCGGAAATCAATGCAGCCGGGGCCAGCAGCAAACATGGTTTGGACAACCAACCTCGAGCACCTACCGTCATTTACCACAATATGAAAACTAAGCTGGATCTTTTCTTTTTCGAGTACTTTCTGCCTCTCCTGTGCCAGTGAGGCGAGACACACACACAGGACTGTATTCAAAGAAGCTGTCTAATCACAATAAAATAAAAAATAAGATACATTTCATTTTTATACTGTACATTCAATATTTATACATTAGATTGTCCCATCTACAATATTTTCATTCTTTGTACTTTAACTTTAACAAAACTGTTGGTTCATTTTAAACTAAAATATGTTCGGTCAACTGTCATTCTGTTGTAGCAATAAACTGGAACTCGCTACCAACTCAAAACATCAATTGTTTACTAAACTAAGATAGTGATTGCTCATCTCAAGGTGTGGGCTAAAAAATGGGACTGTACTGAAATGAAGTTAAATATGTTTCAATCTATCTAAGGTTTGTGTGCACTATTTTCTTGTCAGCTGAATTTAACAAAAGTTTAAAACAGTGGTCCCTGAAAATTTGTTAGGAGAGCACACACAGTCCACAGTTGGTTGACTGTTCCACTTAGTGAAAGGGGTATGACTCCATCAAAAATGTGGTACTCCTTTATGCGTCTTATTGACCGTTCGACGTGTATTCTCAAGCCAGCAATACTCTGTGTCTGTGAGCTCATCACAGCTAAACTGTCCACTTGGGCCTAAAAATGCAGGGATGACAAAATGTACATCTATTTCATTGAGCAGGTCTTTGATAAGGAAGCCCTTATTGGCCATGACCTCATCACCTGACTCTAAGAGGTCCAGAACACCTGAGCTCTTAGTTATCTCCTTATCAGAAATACATCCTGTGTATAGATAACTTACCAGGCTAACTGACCCTGAGGGAGTGATCCCAATTAGGGATTTCAGTGTAGTGTTACTTTTATAATGGGAGTATGTCATGGTGTTCAAAACCTTCGAACTAGCTGTCTCGATGCGGATCTCTGTGTAGTCTAGTATCACTCTTGTGTTTGGGTAGAATTCCCTGAATACTGGTGGCATTAGCTCGTCTACTGCTGCTCTACTAGGCCATATTGGGAGGGTCCCTAACATAAAGAGCAAATAGTTGGCCCACGTCGTACAGTTCCTGCTGACTGTGGCCGGCGACACATTGAATCGTACAGATAAATCCAGAGCAAAAAAGCCCTGCCTCACACGGCACAAGAATAGGAAAAACTGATCAATCAGCGATAAATGCTCTGCATGGAAGCCAGACACAGAAATGTGTTCTAGGTTATGGCTGTTCCTTTGCATTTGAGTCCATTGCACCATGGACTCTGCAGTAGGCTGTAAAGCTAGGAAGAGTGCTTTGAGGGTGTGGTAATCCTTAAAACCAGTGTAAAACCTGATCAGATTGGGCGCACACTGGAAGCGTTCTAGACCAAAACGCTCACTTTTCAGCTTTTTTATTTTCAGGTAGAGTCGCCGAAACCTCACTGGACACATGAGGATATGTCATACATGTGGGAAGCAATATAAATCCACACATTTTCCTGTTATCAAGATGATGTGTCAGAACAGAGCTATCCACTATTGAAAGATTAGTGAATATATATATATACATATTATACAATGCAGTAATCTACATGTTTGAAAAATTGTATTGTACTGACAGTAACAACTCACCTATCTCCCTCATGTTCCTCTTCATGTTCCTCTTCATGTTCTTCCGCTATTAAGTCACCAATGCGACTACAAACAGGAGCAAACATTTTTCAACGTCAAACTTCTGTCTCCCTTCTAATGTTTTAGTCACAGTGAAACTGGTCACCCCAATATTATTTAACTGGCTGTACATGGTGCAACCTCTGCAGCTCAATGCATACAGTAACGTTAAATGTACATGCAACCTCTGCAGCTCAATGCATACAGTAGGCCTACATGTACATAATGTCTGTTGCAATAATAGCAGGAGGAGTAAACATTTAGCCATATGGCATCTTAATGTGTCAGTTGAATTTAGGATGGTACACAGCAGTACGACATGTTGCTTCCAGCAGTGTTTTCAATGAAGTAAGAAAGGGGCGTGGCTAAATTCCCACCGCTTGGTTTTTTTTAAAATCCAAGCTGGCTGCGGCGTGAAATGGGCGTATAACATTGCTGATGGGTAGTGTATGTCTAAAACCGTTGACAGGAATGTAAAGGAAGGTTGATTGATAAAGCCGACTGCTACAGGAAACTTGGTTATGTAATGTGTGCTAACATAGTGTATGCTAATATGAACGAACGAACGAACTCTTTCCCTCCAAAAAATAGATATGATATAGGTAACTTATGAAGTTATCCCTCCACCACTCCACATACCAAATTAACATTAAAGTATATGCAATAAATGTAAAAGCAGTTAAAAGTACAAAGAAATTGTTTCATGTTTCATATTTTAGTATTTACCGTTTAATATCGCACTCGCGGCTGTCTGTCCCATAGGAGAACTTGACAGCGCGGGGATTGTTTAGATCTATTGACGTGTACATGAACCACGTGATCGCGTGGCGGCGAGATCAACTGGTGTAACTATCAACGGCTCTGAGCGTAAGGTAAGCAAGCGTTTAAGTTTAACGCATAGTTATATTGAATACGAATATTGCGAGCGTTAAGACCTCAATGTTTATGAACTGATAACGTTATATGAATATGTTTTTGTATAACGTAACATTCTACATCAGCTGTTACCAACACAGTCAATTCTAGCTCCTATCGGCACTGTAGTCATGCCAACATCATTGGACGAGCTATGCTAGCTATGCTAGCTCTCGTGAATGCTCGTCCAATGTCTAACATTTATACTTTCATATCAATAAAGGTAGACTGCTGAAGGAAGGAGAGGTGAGAGAGGAAGAAGAACGAGACGAGGAAGCTATGCCAATTAAGTGGTGTCATATTTGCGAGGTGATTTGGAGATACTGGTGCATCTTCAGGTTAGATGGCTAAGAGTAACTCACTATGAAACACACGTTATTATAATTATAATTTCAGTCTGACCATGCATTAGCCATTTTTGTATTGAGGTATGATTTTATAAGGAGAATAAAAGACATTTCTCTCAGGTACACGGGACTAGACTCATAGGACTAAATTGATTATTGTAACAGGTTATTTTCTTGTCCAGTGCGGGATTCGAAACGGGGTGTATTGCATCACAAGGCGACTTCACCAACCGCTCGGCTAAAGGGTCAGACTCGTTAGCTAGGGACAAACGTGTCTTATTAGTAGTTTACACTATGTATACACCCTACTTTGTTCTACTAAAATAGACAGATATTCAAAGCTAGTAAAATAGAAAGTTGTTATAAATAGTTCATTGTAAATTTGTGTTAAGACAGATAGGGTTAAATTTTGAAATAATGTTGATTTACTAAAATAATATTTAATCTGTTTAAACAGCAACTTTTCCCTGAGGGGTATGAACACAATGTAGGTTCTCACAAGCCACTGGAGGTGGGGGGGGATTTCAGGTCATCCTTGAAACTACAATTAAGCACTAGGGAGGAGGTCCAGACATGGCTGGAGGTCTTTGAAAGGTCATCCCAGATTACCTGGAGGGTGGCAAAAACCTATCCTGCTACTGAGGATTCTGCTCGCCACAACAAGTACAGAGTAAGAGGATTCGTGATAAATGAATGTTCTTTGCTTAATGATTGTTTAAATAGTCAGAAATTTTAATGAGGCATATCTATGTTCTAAGGTTGACTTAAGATGCCAGCACAACACACATGGCATTCGTCATATACAAAAACGAACACATTCTGTCCAGCTGGGCTCTACCTTGTACTGAAAAAAATACTTTCAGTCAAAACAGAAAGTCCAGGTTAGCTATTAAACATAGTAATAATAATATCATAATACCATATCAATCATTTTGAGATTGCATACTGTTTAATCAAGGTAACATGCTCAGTTCAATTTTTTGTAGATCTGGTGATTGCCACAATCAAGAGGGGTTTTTGTTCCATGTGACCATTAAAAACCAGCATAACCACCACTTGACTTGTGCTGAGGTGTTGCAACACCGGGATGTGTCAAAAGAAACAGTAGAGAAACTGACAAAATTGTTTGAAAGTGGCCACTCTCCCTCTTCAGCACTGAACACTCTCAAATACGACCTTCAGGAGGAGCAGGGTGATTCTTATGTGTATGCCTCCACAGATCGCTCCATGCCCAGATGTGAAGTTTTGTTACAGGTTAGTTTCATGAATCTAGCTCCTAACGTATTGCTTATTCAAATACAATCACAGAATCTATCATGTGCTTGAAGTGTATCAATAGCATTCAAATTTCCCCGAATACCCCTGACACAATTCTGTTTCATTGCCAGCTGTCAGTTCATACTTAATACAACTAGTAGTGATCATCCTATGGACATTAGTTATTTACACTAAGCTATTATAGTGGAGATTAACCCATTTAAAAAAAAGGGAAAAAAAGTAAAATCTAAAGCCCACCCTGCAAAATTCAACCTGAAAATTATGTCTTTGTTTTACTTAAAAGGGTGTCAAAAAGAGTACCAGCATGTGTTTTTATTGTCATTACAGATTATACGACACCATTTTTGAGAGGGCATCTTCTGGGGATGGCATGTTGTGCAACCTACAGGAATGTGTCGTTGCCTACAACAACAAACAAGGCGAGATATGTGCTGAGATGTGCACAGACGATAGTCAAAACCATCATTGCTGTCTGCAGTCCTCTAATGAAAAGAGTGCACAAACATGAAACGCACAGTGGAGAGATGATGTTCGTTGATTCTTCAGGAAACTGCGACCGAATGAACAGCAGGATTTTCCTCCTCCTGTCACATTCAGCTGCAGGTGGGCTGCTACTGAGAGTGGTGATCACAACCTCTGAGTCTCACAATACCATCAGTGCAGGACTCATGTTGCTGAAGACCATTCTTCCCGAGGAAGCCTTTTATGGAAGGGGAGAGCTTGGCCCACAGGTTGTAATGACTGATGACTGTAAAGCTCTACGACAGGCTGTAAAAGATGTCTATCCTCAAACCAACCCCAACCTCTGTGTCTTCCACATGCTCCAAGCGATGTGGAGATGGCTATGGGACGCTCACCATGGGATGCCAAAAAAATAATCAGCAGCATCTCAAATTTTCAAGCGTCTCATCTACGCCAAGTCACCACTGGATCTGGAGGTGTCATACCATCAGGCAGGCAGAGAGGCGTGAGGTTTGGGCTATCTGCCTACGGTCGGACCTTCCAACACAAGGTAACAACACAAACAACTTTGTGGAAAGTGCAATGAGGGTCCTGAAGGACAAGATCTTTTACAGGCTGAAGGCCTACAATGTCACACAGCTGGTAGACTTCATCACAACCAGGCTGGAGGCATATTACGTGAGAAGACTGATGGATGTGGCAAACAACAGGACCACGAAACAGCAGCCCAAATTCAAAGGCATCATGAGTGCTGACAAAATTGTCAAGGTGTGTATTCTCAATGCATATTGGCTCATATTGTATAGTGCACAACAAAAATGTTCGTAATATCACCTTCAACATTCTTTTTTTTCATATTGTAGGAAGATGAGTCAAACTATATCGTTCCCAGTGCATCAACAGATGCCATGTACCTGGTGAATGTGTCTATGGGCACATGCACCTGTCCAGATGGCAACAGTGGTGCTCCCTGGAAGCACCAGCATGCAGTGATGCAGGCCTTCAAGCTGCAAGACAGCACCTTCTTTCCAGTCACCTCACCCACTGCAAGGAAGTTGTTTTATGAGATTGCCACAGGTATAGTTACTTGTCTGGGAATGTCAACAGCTTTCTTATTCTGAGATAGCCCTGGCCCTGATGAATTGTTTGCATCAGTTCAAAATGTTCACATCTGTACAAATTAAATTTGTAACTACATTACTACATGTAAGCTTTGAGTTGATAAAAGAATATAAAACAGAACATTAAACTTAAAGTTAAATAATAAAGACAATGGCTTATTTGTAATTGCAAAGCAGATATTTTTTCTGTGTCTACAGCTGGTGGCCAATCCATTTCTACTGTTCAAGGTAGACATATCAGGCTTGCAAATAATAAAATATTTCTCTGCTAAGCATAGGTTACATCTTTTGCTGTTAGTTGAATATGCATTGCTCTCAATAAGGATTTTCCATGAGATAGAGTAACTAATATTCTTGTCCAGCAATGACCAAATGTAGCAGCTTAAGGCCGTTGCATTTCTTGAATGCTCATTGTTGAAGCAACTCATATGGGTGTTAAACCTGATTTTAAAAGGGCCCTCTGTTAGTCCAATGTAAGTGTCTACTTTGCAGTTGTCTTCTTGTCACTGATGCCTGGTAAATTACTCCCTCTGTCTGGCATTTTCCTTCAAGAGGGCACGATGCCTTAGTGCAGCAGTTGCAGATTTGGTTGCGTTGAGGGGGTCTGTGCCTTGGTCATGATGCTTGTGTTGTGGGATGATATAACTTGCTGAACATTTGGCATGCAGCTGTAGCTAATTTTGACTGTTTTCCTGTTGGTCTGGGGTAAAGCACTCAATCAAAAGTCTGAAAAATATTTTTCCAATATTATCGCTGTAAGGAGGATTATACCAGGTGATGTGCGTTTTTTTATGCTGGTTGTTGCTAGTTGATGGTGGGTTGTACTTGTATCTGAATTTATATCCACATTTTGTAAGGCTTCTTGGTGTGGCGGGGGGGGCTGCTTCATTAAAGATGGATTCACTGTATGATATATGATAAGCATGAGAGTCTCTTATTTATGCTCACTGGGATATTTTTCAAGTTATATATATATATATATATATATATATATATATATATATATATATATATATATATACTTTTTTTTTAAAGAAACACTCAACGGTAGGGAAAGTGCTCAACAAATAAGGGGCAAAATAATCCAGTGAGTCAAGTAAATTCTTTGAGACAGTACAAGCCTGTTCCATGCCATAAGCATGCCATACCATAAGCTGATGATTGCTTATGGCATGAAACAGGCTTGTACAGTCTTATAAAGAATTTACTTGACTCACTGGAGCTGATGAGTGCACGACGCATGAAACAGGCCTGTACTGCAATGTATTAAAAAAAATTCCTGTATCTGTGTTGATATTCCGCTCCTCATTAGTTGAGCACTTATAACACCATTGACAGTTTCGGAAAAAAACACTATATTTAAACACACACACACATACATACATTTATATAAATATATATATACATATGTGTGTATATATATATATATGTGTATGTGTGTGTGTATATGTATATTTATTTATTTATTTATTTATTACAAATACACTGATCAACCAAAACATTAAAACCACCTGCCTAATATTGTGTAGCCCCCCCCCTTCCCGCCAAAACAGCTCTGACCCGTCGAGACATGGACTTAACAAGACCTCTGAAGGTGTGCTCTGCCAGGTACATAAGTCACTGAAAACATATGAACAGTATGTCACCTGTTCATCTAATAAGAAGAACTCCCATTATTGACCTGTGTGCAATGACTCAGTGCCTGGCGCTTTCACATCCCTGCCTAAGCCTCCCTTTGGAGCACCCTACCACAGTAGTGTACTACTTCTGCCGATCTACAAACCCATCTCTAAACAACAAGATTAAATAGTAACAATGGTGAAATACTGGACAGAAAACAGCATTGCCACCTTACAAGCTTGCTTTAATTGTACAGATTGGGATGTCTTCTATAGCTTATGCTCTGATTTAAATGAACTGGCACAAACTGTTTCTTCCTACATATCTTTCTTTGTGGACTCTCATCATTTCCTGTAAAAACATTACAGTCTTCCCTAATAACAAACCATGGGTTACTAAAGTCAAGTCAAGTCACTAAACATAAAAATTTCATAAACAAGAAGAAAAAAAATTTTTCTACAGGGAACAGCTGGGAAAAAAAGGAAATTACCAAAGAAGTAAGGAATGAAATAAGGAAAGCTAAAAGAATGTATGTATGCTGCTGTACTTAGAACATAAGTACAGCGGCGTTGATCTGCGGACAACTTGGAGGGGAATTAAATCTATGTCCTCAGTCACTCAGAGAAACAGTGACAGGAAACCTCTTAAAATTGAGGTAATAAACGATACCAATCTCCCAAATATTTTTAGCAACTTTTATTCCCACTTTGAGAAACACGACTTTTCTGAAAAAATCTCACTCCTTAGAGCGTCTCTCTCTTCTGACCGTGATATTGTCATTAGTCAGGAATGTGTCAGAGGTCTTTTAAAACCGGTAACCATCAGGAAGGCCCCTGGTCCAGATCACATTTGTGGACGCACATTGCAATGCTGTACTGACCAGTTTAGCGGTTTCCTCCAACATAATTTCCAGATGTAACTTGACTGTAACCAAATCCCTGCTATCTGGAAATCTTAAATATGTCCCAAAGTACACCAGTCCTAGGCTACTTGATTTTAGACCAGACGTGCTAACATCATTAATAATGAAAATCTTTGAGAAAATTGTGGAAAAAGCTTGTTTTGTGAACTGTGGATGGAAAACTTGATCCACTGCAATATCCTTACCAGTCAGGGAGAGGTGTGGAGGATGCATAGCTTTTTATACTTAATAACCGATATAAGCACTAAGAAAAGCCGCAAGCCCATGCCAGGCTTTTGTTTGCTGACTTTTCATTGGCATTCAGTACAATATCGGCACTTTTTTTTGCATCCCCCCCTTTTTTTCCCTCCCCCATTGTATCCGGCCAATTACCCCACTCTTTCAAGCCGTCCCGGTCGCTGCTCCACCCCCTCTGCTGATCCAGGGAGGGCTGCAGACTACCACGTCTCCTCCGATACATGTTGCGTCGCCAGCTGCTTCTTTCCACCTGACAGTGAGGAGTTTCACGAGGAGGATGTAACGCATGGGAGGATCATACTATCCCCCCCCCCCCAAAAAAGGCACCCTGACCGACTAGAGGACGCGCTAGTGCAGCGACCAGGACACATACCTGCAGACACAGCCCATTGTGTCCGTAGGGATGTCTGACCAAGCCAAGGTAACACAGAGATTCGAACCGCTGATCTCCATGTTGGTAGGCAACGGAATAGACCGCTACAGTACCCGAGCTCCCGTAGGCACATCTTTTAATAGATAGGTTGCTATGTGATTTTAATTTGCCTCACCAAACTTGTATTATGGATCTTGGACTTGTTGACTGACAGAGAGCAGAGGGTGTCTGTAAATGGCTGTCTCTCTGAATCTGTAGCTATGTCCACAGGCTCACCACAAGGATGCGTCCTATCGCCCTTACTCTTAATTATGTACACTGATGGATGCAGGAGCACTCAGGAGGGCAGCTACGTGGTCAAATGTTCTGACAACACTGCTTTGCTGACCCTTCTCTGGGGTTCAGAATCAGTCCATGGGAATGTGCTCACTGATTTTATTTCTTGGTGTGATAACTTCGTGGACTTAAATGTTTCTATAACCAAGGAACTGATAATTGATTTTAGATGTAACAGAGATGCAGCCAAAGCGTGCGTCATACATAAGGAAATTGTGGAAATGGTTACATCATACAAATAGTATATTTGGGTACTACTATGGATGAGCACGTTAAACTTGATGTGAACACTGAGGCTATTGTGAAGCAGGGACACCAGAATTCACCTTCTCCGCAAACCAAATTCCTTTTCTGTCAGTCTCGTCATCCTGTTGCCTTTATCAATCTTTTATTGAGTCTTATGAGTTTTTCTTTTATTTGCTGGTTTCACAGCCTCACGGTGAAAGACAGAAACAGCCTGGACAGCATTGGTAAAATCTGTTCCAAGATCACCGGAGTGAAACAAAGAGATCTGAATTATTTTTGCAAACAGCAAATCTTACAGAAAGCAGCAAGTATTTTGGCTTCTTCTGGACATGTTCTTCCAAGGGAATTTTCTCTGTTGCCATCAGGGCGGCGTTATGTTTTACCTGCTTGTAAAGCTAACTGTTATTCTAAATCATTCATTCCCTCTGCAGTTCCACTACTGAATCCTCCATAGTTTTTTTTAAAATATTATTATTATCGGATCGTTTTTATTGTGTTTACCAAGTTTATCTAGCCTATAAACCCTTTTAGCTCCCTGGAGTGTTACTATTTATTGTTTGTGTTTGTTTGAATGTTACTGCGTTTTGTGTACAAGCTGCTCCAAACAAAATTGTCCCTAGCGGGATTAATAAATTGTTTGTATTGTATTGTATTGTACATTGTCCCAAAAAGTTGAATCAGTTCAGCTGGACATAATGTGTAATAGGGGAAACGTTTCATCACTCATCTCCCACTGAACTTTTTGTCCAGATGAACTGATTCAACTTTCTGGGCTTTCCTTAACTGGATTATTGAGCATGCATAAAGACATTCTCTACATTGCTTCTTGTCCCCCTGCAGTAACGAGGCATGGAGGTACTCGGGTGGCTTTGCTCGCGCTGTGACCTTCTCAGATGTTTTGCTGAGGGGATTCAAGTGGGGCTTCGCTGCTTTTACTGTTGCTCTGGCTGTTGAGTATGCCCTGTTTCCCCCGAAGAAGAGTGACCACTGACGTTAGATGATGCCTCTCGCAACAAGAACATACCGTAACTGAAAAGAATGAAATTATGTATTTTCTGTATAATAAATGTTTTCTTTGATCACCCAGTGGATATGACTTGGACTCATTTTTCTGACATTGCTGTTGTAGATTTGCTGAGTATGCCCTGGGTTTGCAGAAGTCAAGATTGCTCACCTTATTTTTCACTTTATTATTCACCTTATTTTCTTTCCCTTTAACAGGGGTATGGCTGATTTTTACGCATGCATTCATCTTTAAGCATTTCCTCTGACTGCTTTTAGGTTATTCCTGTTTTCTCTTCCTGCTTAATCTGGAAAGGCACATTCTCATTGATTTCACTGTCAAAATGACTACAACCGCCATCAGCATAACTAATAGAAGTATAACATCCAGGCTGTGGTACTGGAGCCAATTGAGATCATGGGCGGCAGGTCTAAGATGATGCGCCCCTTTGTGCCTCATCACAAATTCGGTCCAGTACACTGAAAGGTCAAGAGGGTCAATGGGACGATCTTTATGAAGAGCTGAAAGCTTCACCGCACTGTCTTTATACCTAGAGTTTCAGATGCACACAAGCAGAGGGGAGGAAGGGGATCGAAACATTTTAGCAGTTAGTCTTGGAGCTGTTGACATGAAGGGCAAAACCTCAAACTTAGTTTAATTTTCAACAATTGTCACAACTACAAGATTTCGTAAGCTCTGCCTGGTTTACTTTAATAGGTCAGCAGTAAGAGATCCACTGAATTCAAAATCAAAGCCTCAGACTATAGAGCCTGTTTTGTGATGGACTTGGAAGTAGGACTGCCAATGAACTCTGACTTCTCACCTGGTGTCATTGATGACTTCATTAAGTCCCAGAAGAACAGTGTCAACACTGATGGTAGGAATATCCAAGACCACACCCATTCCCCTGCTTGCCATCGCATAAGCATTGCCAAACTGGTCCCCATTTATTGGCAACATCACCATGGGAACACCATGACACAACCCTTCATAGATACCGTGTGATCCAGCATGAGTGATGAAAGCCCGAATTCCACGATGTGCTAACAGAAACAAAAAGTGTTTTATAGTTGCTGCATATGAACAGGTTGTTGTTGAACTATGATAGATGAGTATATATGGGTATGGGTACTTGAAGTTAATTGGGAATACTGTTGTTTTGAATATAAACTGTGTTAATCCATTACTTGAATCAGTTCAGTGACAGTGAATTTACTGTACTGAATTTACTTTACCCAGTAGGTCATTCTGTGGTACCCATTTCATCAGTTTCACATTTTCTGGAATGTTTTCAGGAACTGGCCCAGTGTATCGCCATACTACCTAAACCATCAAGAGTTGTTAGTTGCAGTGCTCACTGCTGTATGTTATGCAGTATTTTCCTGTACCTTTGAGTGAATGTCTTTAAACAGGTATTCTTGCCTTCTGTGGAATCTGTCTGAAGGCTTCTAAGAAGATAGCATTTTTGTCCTCTGGTAGAGCTTTTATCATGGAGCCCAAGGTAAACACCACAAACCCATACTCGCCTGACAGCCATGACTCAAGATCCTACACACACAAACGTATACATCCAGTGGGAACAAAGTGGCATCTCTCTCTCTCTCTCTCTCTCTCTCTCTCTCTCTCTCTCTCTCTCTCTCTCTCTCTCTCTCTCTCTCTCTCTCTCTCTCTCTCTCTCTCTCTCTCTCTCTCTCTCTCTCTCTCTCTCTCTCTCTGTCTCTCTCTCTCTCTCTCTCTCTCTCTCTCTCTTTCTCTCTCTCTCAGGCCCCACCTCAGGCAGCGGGTTCCTCATATTGCAGTTGATCCCCCCAACCAGCACCACATTCGGCATGAGAGGACGTGGGAACTCTAGTATGAAGTCAGTCCTGTATAAACAAAAAACAACAATATCAATCAGTGCATGCGTGGGAGATAGTGTGAATGTGCTTGTAGGATCAAAATATGACAGCCTCTTTGCATGTTACCTTAGCAACCATATTGCAGAGTCTGAGAGCACGTCAGCTATGCTTACATCCTCTCCCAAAAATTGATAGGCTATCTGGTCAAAGCGCCAGTACAGTAGTCGGCATAGCAATGGGTCCATTAGACTTATCTGTAGAACAGTGCCATTGCAGGCGAAGAAAAAACTGTACGTAAGCAGTTGATAACAATTTAGAACTTAAAAAAGAGTACTTAGCATAAATAGCAAGGAGTTATAGTGTAGTTCAGTTGAATATTAACAACGTTGAAGCTAAAGTTGTCTTTTTGTACATATACTCAGTACAGATTATTTTGTAAGCTATCCTGATGGTGCTTTTATAAAACCAGACTAGGTCAAAACCTAGTATGGTGCTGGACCGTGTATGGTCAGTGTTTGAAATTGTGGCAAATTTGTTACAGGGATGGTTAGTGGTAGTGTCTATAATGTGAATTCCTGGATATTAAATGTTAATCTATAATTTTCTGGAGTGTTCCCAGTAACATTTCCTCACCTTCTTAAAATAATGGCCTAAGTCATATTTTCAAGTTTAAAAAAAAACCCCAGAATAAACTGACAAATTTTGCTTCAGTTTCAGTTTATTCTATGTCTAGTTGGTACCGCCCCACCTCTCACACCAGCTCAGGCTCCTTCCCTGCCAGAATAAACTGACAAATTTTGTCTGTTTCAGTTTATTCTGTTTTTTGAAAAACGTGAAAATATGACTTAGGCCATTATTTTAAGAAGGTGACGATTTGCTGTTCAAGTGTAGCATATCACACGACATCGTTTAGCTACGTTTGAGTAAAAAAAAAAAGAAGGTTATAAATGCAGTTACAAAAACAATACTTTCCATCTTGTGATGTTTTGATTTGAAAGAGAACTAAATTTAATTGTAAGCGTACCTATTCTGATTACTTGTTAACTCCCCCTCCACTTTCAACTGTTTCTATCTGCGCATGTCTCTCGTTTTTCTAAGACTCACTCTGTATTAACAGGTGAATTCACAAAGAATGGATTGTGGCCGCTAATAGCACCATGAATTGCCTTGATGCATGCTAAATAATCCAGGTAAGAAAATCAAAGAAGGTTGAATCCGTTCATCTGGATACAATATTATCCAGATCAAGGCTGGATTGTGGACCGGGCATGCCGGGCGAGTGCCCCGGGTCCCTGGGCCACGAGGGGCCCCAAAAGGTCAGGGGCGATGCTGTGAGCTGCTATCTCATCTCTGTTTGTTTTGTGATTCAAAATTGTGTTGTACTTTGTAGTCGCCATCCGAAACCCATGCAGATTGGCATAGCGTCGACTACCATGTTGGGCATTTGCATTAGTTTTAGATTTAACAATGTTATTGTTTGTGTAGCCTATCTGACGGGGCGGGGGGGGGGGGGCAATGGACATGCGTGCCCCGGGGACATGTGTGCCCCGGGGCCCCATGGTGGGTTAATCCGGCCATGATCCAGATGAACTGATTCAACCTTCTTTCACCATGAATTGCTTATCACTTCAAGGTCCGATTCACAAAATATATTGTGCTAATGACATGACAGCGCAAACACGGCCATAAAGTTTTGGAGCCGAGTGCAGTTATCCATGTGGCATAGTATTGGTGGCTTTGCACCAAGCTCTCAGTAGGCAGGCTCAATGTCATCATTGATGTCATCAAGTATAGCAAGAATTGTTAGACCCCGGCAACCTGTATCTGCGAATGATTTCGGTCTCAGTTAAACCAAAAAGTGATTCCGCTCGCGAGCACGCCTGGCACGCCTTCTTCGCCTGGCTACATTCACTGCTGCCATGATCACTGGAAATCCTGGGCGTCAGTTACGACCAACTCTCTGAAGACGCTAAAAATGTTCACTACGCTGGTGTTTTGCAATGAGGCTCACGTGCATGGAAAGGGGTCAATTTTGCGCCAAATGTATGCATATTACCCAATTTTAAATACGTGCAAATAGCACTGGAGTACCGAGACGCTATTTTCTTGGCAGCACAGTTAGCGGTACATTTCACCCTTTGCGGGTGCTTTGAGAATCAGACGGTTTCGTTTTGTCTTATTTGTGTAGGTTTAGCTGCAGCAAACGCAACGCTAACCTTTGGATTCACCAGTGAGCGTTTTGTCAGGGCGATTGTTTTTGGGGCGCTTTAGCTTTGCACCCTCCCCCATGCCGCTCAACGCTTAGCCGACCAATCGTGTAACTTTCAGTGACATCGTTGGTCACCTGATCCAGCGGCCCAATCGTGTCAGTCAGCTAATCAGACGTCCGCGTTTGTTTGGCCCGGTCCAGCCAACGAGCGGGCAGGCAGGGAGGGATTTTACTGTTCAGCTGAGCGTTAGATGGGGTAATAAGCGACCTAAGTGATGCATAATAGATGCGTGTATGTCCATCCAATAGATGTAAAGTGTACCAAAGTGTTGATAACTCTCTGCATTAAGTTCATTTTATCTGTGAATCCGCTGACGAAGCGAGGGACGTATGAGGGAGGGGAGGGGCAGGCTGCAGACGTCACATGCATGGAACATGGGATTCCTCTCAGCAAATTGACAGTGGGGAGACCTGAAATGGTTTAAGAGAGAAGTTTGCGAAAAAGTATTGGACACACACACACACACACACACACACACACACACACACACACACACACACACACACACACACAGAGATTTCCAATTATTGTTGAGCTTTATCAATGTTTAAACCTATGCTTTGGCAATATGTAGTGTTATGTCATGCCAGTAAAGCCATTTGAATGGAACTGAACTGAATTGAGAGAGAGAGATAAACCCACTATGTTTTGAACCAGCAAAGAGAAAACTCACCTAGCTTTCGAGCTATGAGTGAGCCTGTAGGTATGAATGGATCTGTCAAGACGGCATCAAAAGACTGCAGGAAGAGAAAGGATGCAAGGGAAAATGTGATAAGTAATACATGGGGGAGAAACTCGTGCACAGCTGTCTCAGCACAGATTTGTCCTCTGTCCTTCTCACATGCAGACAGTGTCATCAGCACCACACCTTCCACACACAAATACTGTCTGTCACCCACCCGGCCATTCTACACACACGTGGGCTTTAATAATAGATCACTTAAATTATGAACGCTCATATTTTAGTTACAGTCTACAGGTGGGCCTGTAGAATGCCAAACGACTCTGACCATATTTTCTATTGTTTTGTTACATATCTGTAGCTGACAAATGTGTTAAAATAGACACATACAATATCACCAAACAAATTAACGTTGTACAACTTGGCCATAATATTTACATGCATAAATGATACCCCAAAAACATTCACTCACCTGCTGCGCTAGATGAGCGATGAGGCTAGCATTGAACAGAAGGCTTTCGGCAGTGGTATGGATAAAGCCAACGATTTTCCCGACTTGGTAAATGCGACTGCTTATCTTCTCCTTGAAAGATTGGGAGGACTTTCGTATTACCTCCGTGTGTAAGCTCAAAACAGAATCGATATCTTCCTCCCCATAAGGGACGGGATATGTGAGAGTACTGTAGTGTTTACCAGGACCCATACGTATGCTGACCTCAGGGATCAGGACGGTGACCTGGTGTCCACGACGACCCATTGCTTGGGCAATAGCCTTTATACCAATCCAGTGACTCCCATCCATGGGCACCACCAAGAGGTGACCAGAGAAACCAGTCGAATTCCTTACATTATCAGAAATGCTGCCAACAACGCCAGCCTTTGTTTCTGCCGTCCTCAGCTCCCATTCAGGTCTAGCAGACCAGTTAGGCTCATTTGTGGCCCCATTCAGCTCCAAGGCAATGCTGAAGAGCAGACATACAAATACCATTGCTTTCCGCATTTCTACCCCTACCTCTTTTTTCCTCTGTCCCCCTCTCCCCCCTTTTTTATACTGTCGTATATGGTTGTATATTGTACTGATTGTAAAGCCCTTCGGGACTACCTTGTGAATTTAGCCTATACAAGTAAACTTGACTTGGATTCTGTAGTCTATCTGATTTCCTTCGCCTCTGCTCTTGGTTGTTGAGTTTCTCTGTGAATTAGCAGATTCCTTTGAATGGGTGTGTGTTCAAAGTCCTACGACATTGGCAGCTCTCCCATTTTTTTTCTGGGAGGGCCAAACCAATCAGAGTGTGTGTGTGTGTGTGTGTGTGTGTGTTTGAGAGAGAGAGAGACAGACAGACAGACAGACAGACAGACAGACAGAGACAGAGAGAGATATTCCCAGCTGATCACCACTGCACCGACAAAGTATAAAGATTTTAAAAAAATGTTGATCGGAGGTAAACATTCTCTCTAGCAGTGTTTACCGAATGAGGTATGGTTGAAAGATGATGATGTAACTTGTGCTTTAAAAAAATTATTATAAATAATTAAATTATTATAAATGTCATCCCGACATTAAACCAAACATTTTCTCTCTCTATTTTTTACAGTCTATAATAAATTCTACACTGGAGATCCTCTTCTGTAAGCTGGTGCTTGAGGAAAGGCCAAGGGTCACAGTTCAAATATAGTTAGAAGTCCATAAGCAGTCCGTGCACATACTTTTGATCACCAGTCCATCAGTTTCACTGATCAGTATGAGCAATCTGTAAATTGTCCATTACATCAGGCTGTGAAAAAAGTCTACAAGTTGTCCAGGGCAATAGTCGAACATGTCACCCCCGTAGGCTCACGCTTGCTGGTGTCCATACATACAGGGTAGTTGAAGGTAGAATGGCTGTAAGGGTGGAAGCCATGGAACCAGTCCTGGTGCAGGGTAGACAGGTAACAGCTGCTGTGGTGGCTGAAGGGATACCCAGCTGATTGTAGGTCATACGTCTAGGTGGGTGTCTCTCTCTTTGTGGCAGCTGGTAGATTGGTTCTATTTCAGCAGCAGCACTCGATGAGGGTGAGTGGTCTTCAGGCAAATTTCCAGCAGCTAAGTTAATCTCCTCACCAGGCAGGTTTCCAACAGTTGTGCTGAGCTCCTCTTGCCGATCTCCACCAACAGGCTGTGCTGGTATAGGGACAAGGACTGCAGCTCTGACTCACTGTTCCATTGGTTGGGGTCCATGTTCAGGCTCAATCTCTGGTCCTGCATGTCTCTTATTAGTCATGGCAGGCAATGTGGCTCGTAATGGAGGTCATATTCATCCCAATTGTCTTCGTCAGACTCTTGAGGCTGCGATGCAGACTGGTGCCTCTTTCTCTGTTTACTTTTTCATTTTTAGCCATTTCTGGTTGTCTCTCAAAAGGTAAGTGATCACAGGACATGGGCAGATTTCTGTGAAGGACTCTGGAATATATTTTACCCCTTTCTGGTCTCACTTCATAAATCAGTAGGTCAGGCCCTATTTGTCTCACTATTGTGTGAACTGTGTTTTCCAAATAGTCATGGAGTTCACCTGGTCCTCCTCTTGGTGTCAGGTTTCTAATCAGGACACACTCACCAGGCTGTAACACCGAACTCCTGACCTTTGCATCATAATACTTTTTCCTTCTTTCAGCAGCTTTCTGCGCATTCTCGTTTACAATGGCGTATGCTTCCTCCATACCTTGTTTCCATTTCTTCACATAATCTCGCTGGTCACTAAAACCTGACTCTGTGTACAGTCCGAAGAGTATATCAACTGGAAGATTGATGAGCTCCTGAGCAAAAGGTAGAAAGGTGAGTAAGTAGCCTGTCACTTCACATCGGGTACAGTCATAAGCATACACCAATTTGTTCAGAGACTCCTTCCAGTTTGATTTCTGCATCCCAGTCAGTGTCTTTTTTCCCCCTCCTTTTTCTCCCCAATTGTACTTGGCCAGTTACCCCACTCTTCTGAGCCATCCCGGTCACTGCTCCACCCCCTCTGCCGATCTGGGGAGGGCTGCAGACTAACAAATGCCTCCTCTGATACATGTGGAGTCGTCAGCCGCTGCTTTTCACCTGACAGTGAGGAGTTTCGCCACGGGGACGTAGCGCATGGGAGGATCACGCTATTCCCCCAAGTTCCGCCCCTCCCTGAACATGTGCCCCGATCGACCAGAGGAGGTGCTAGTGCAACGACCAGGACACATACCCACATCCGGCTTCCCATCCGCAGACACGGCCAATTGTGTCTGTAGGGGCGCCCGACCAAGCTGGAGGTAACATGGGGATTCGAACCGGAGATCCCCATGTTGGTAGGTGACAGAATAGACCGCTACGCTACCCGGACGCCCCTCAGTCAGTGTCTTTAGCATCTGCAACAATGTTCTGTTCATATGCTCCACTTGACCGTTCCCCATTGGGTGATAGGGTGTTGTCCTGGATCCGGCCATGCCACTGAGTTTCTTTAGCCGAGTGAACAACTGATTTTCGAATTCTCCTCCTTGGTCGTGGTTGATGCGGGAGGGGAACCCAAACTTCAGGGCAAAGTCATTGAAAATGAGATTTGCAACAGCTTTTCCTGACTTTGATGTGGTGACATATGCTTGGCCAAAGCGCACGAAATGACCCTGAATGACAAGGATGTACTCATATCCACCCTTGCATCGGTCAAGATGGAGGAAATCAATACATACCAGTTCAAAGGGCTGTGTTGTCACGATATTTTTCATGGGAGCTCGAATAATTCTCGTCGCATGGCTTTTTCTGCTTCAGACAGATGCAGGTTTTAGTCACATAGTGCTCAATGTCAGCTTGCATATATGGCCAGAAAAAGTGGTCACGTACTAGAGATAAGGTGCAGTCAGCACCTTGGTGTCCCATGTTAATATGCAGCTCCTGCAGTACTTTTCCTTTGAACTGCTGTGGGAGGACTAACTGTTTGTGGCTGTTCTGAACAAAATGCCGTCGCTGTCTATTGTCAGTTTGTCCCATTCTCTGAACAGGCATTTTGTCTTTGGCCTGATTGTCTTTAGCTCTCTACCTGGGGGTCTGGAACCTGACAGTTTACTCTCTAGTACAGGATGAATCACGTGATCAGATTTTTGTGCCTCTTTTAACTGATCTTTTGGTTTGAGGCTGACTGATGTAGTGGCTGTCTCACCTGCAACTGAGACTGACATAGATGCAGCTGAAAATTACAGCGTTGCAAGGGACTCTTTTTGTACCTCAACAGTTTGGGTTGTGGCAGCAATGGTGTCAGGCGGCAGCTCCACAGAACATTCTCTCTTCAGCAACTCCACGGCCAGCGGCATCCTTGACAAAGCATCTGTGTCACTGTTCTCTCTCCCTGGCCTGTACTTTATCGTAAAGTGGAAATCAGCCAATTCTTCAACCCACCTGGAAGTGGTTGAATTAAGTTTTGCAGCTGACCCTTTAGTCGAGCGGTTAGCGATGTCTCCTGCGGTGCGGGCGATACGGTTTCGCTTCCCGGCCGCGGCAGTTCCTGTGGTTGCGTTGTCCCCCGAATTCGCTACATTGGTGTCAGAAGTGGGATGGAGCGACCGTACGGCCATCGGAAGCGTATGCGCCCTGAGGCGTGAAGGAGCTGATATGCTTAAGCGCGGGGACGCGCTTCCCGAAGGAGGGGGGGTAGTGTAACGTGCATGGATAAGAAGACACGCTGGCCGCTGGCTAGCGGGTCTGACCCTTTAGTCTAGTGGTTAGCGATGTCTCCTGCGGTGCGGGCGATACAGGTTCGCTTCCCGGCCGCGGCAGTTGCTGTGGTTGCATTGTTCCCCAAATTCGCTACAGCAGGGGTCTCAAACTCAACTTACCTGGGGGCCGCTGGAGGTGGAGTTTGGGTGAGGCTGGGCTGCAAGTATTCCAAAAAAAAAAAGTACAACCGATCCAATGTTCTCAATCTTTTTTTTAATTTTTTTTTATTTATATATACACAGGTGATCAAAACAAGACAGGTAACAGTACAAGTGCAGGAACAAAAACGAACAGTGTGAGACAAAAAGGGGACACCAGGTTCTGTTATGACAAGATGGAATACTAATAAGCTAATAAGCTAAAAAAAACAAAACAACAAAAACAAACAAGCTATCAAATAAGCTCATTGACCTGCAGTGCACAAGTGGTCAATGAGCTCCATTTGAAGCACAGGAGGGGCATTTTGCACATCAAAGGAGAAGGGGTCAGCAAAAATTTGAAAAGTGGCTCTGTGTGTCTTGAACTCTGCAAACCTGTGATCAAATTGCTCCTGTAGCTTCACAATGGCATCAGCATACTTCTCACCACTGAATGGTGTGCCTACATCCATGAGTGCCTTGCATGCTGGGAAATGGCAGAGGTTTGTCTGAGAGAGCTGGGCTTTCCATAACACAAGTTTTGTGGAGAATGATCTCACGTTGTCATAGGCAGCACTGACAAGCTGCCCCTGGTTTTGTAATTTCTTGTTCAGTACATTCAGCTCGTGTGATGTCAACAAGGAAAGCTAAGTCCATGAGCCATTTGGGATCACTTAGCACAGGAACAGCCATCCCAGCCTTCTCCATGAAGGCTTTCACTTCTGCTCTCAACTCAAAAAACCTCTTCAAGACGTTTCCCCTGCTGAGTCAACGTACCTAGGTGAAATAGAGCACATCCTCATATGCTGACTCTATTTCCTCCAAAAAGGCGCGGAACTCCCGGTGCTTTAAAACCCCTGGATCCGATATGGTTGATGCATTTCACAACGACAGACATCACATTGTCAAACTTCAGGCATTTGCTGCAAAGGGGCTGCTGATGGATAATGCAGTGCAGAGCAATGGCCTCCTCCACACCCTCCTCTTCCAGTTTTTTTTAACAAGGTGCCACCACTCCATTTCTCCTCCCTGTCATTGATGGCGCTCCGTCGGTTGTTATTCCAGCAAACCTCTTCCATGGCAAACCCGCATCCACAATGGCATCACACAGCTGGCGGAATATCTCCTGAGAGGTGGTCTGGCCATGCATTGGAATCACTGTGAGCAACTCCTCCATCACTTCAAAACTGTCGTCAACACCACGGACATAGATTGCGAGCTGTGCAGTGTCAATGATGTCTGTTCTCTCATCAAGAGCGACTGAGTATGCACAGAAACGTTTGGCTTTCTCACGCAGTTGATCATATATGTTACCTGACAGGTCAGAAATGCGCTCTGCCACTGTGTTGGCTGAAAGGCTGATGTTGCTAAACTGACCCTTCTTTTCCGGACAGACTATACTTGCAGCCTGTAACATGCACTTTTTAACAAACTCCCCTTCTTTGAATGGCTTTCCCGACTTAGCAATCATCTCACTCTCCACGTAGCTAGCTTCGACTGCTGCATCATTATCTTTGCTAGCTTTCTTGAAGAAATCTTGTCGCTTCAGTAAACATGTTTTAAGATTGGCGACCCGTTTCTCTCATCTCCCTGGTATTTTGTATACTCATCAGCATGTCTAGTCGAGTAATGACGTCTGATGTTGTATTCCTTGTGCACCGTAACTTTCTCGGCGCATATAAGACACGTCGGGCTGCCTCTGTGCTCAACAAAAAAATATGCCGTCTCCCACTTTTCCTGAAATTGTCTGTGCTCGTCACCAACTTTTCTCTTCACGGCAGGTTTTGAGAAAGACATAACTGGGGCTTGCTGACAGGATATATTTTCCTTCCACTTGGTGTCGCTACGGAATCAAGTTTCAACCAAGTTTCAACCGTTGCTAATTCGCGCTGCCCATTATGGTGCGTTCAAGTTGTGCTCGGAAGTCGGACTTTCTGAGCTCCGAGTTGGACATTTCAACGGGAAGTCTGAAATCCGAGTCGTCCCAATTTACAACTTCCAACGTAATGGGAACGCACCATGACTTGACAACAAACGCGACACCGGAAGCTGTCATGAGCCTGCGCTATGGTAGCTCATAAGTGAAAAATAAAAGCCCAGGGCAAGCGCGGGCCGCACTAACACTAAACTTTGATGTCAAGTAGGGGGCCACAAAATAACGTCCCGCGGGCCGCGAGTTTGAGACCCATGCGCTACAGTATTAACGCTTGCTTACCTTACGCTCGTCTATGAGCCCTCGAAGGCTCATTCATATTTAGCCTGATTGACCGGTGAGTGGCGCGGGAAGAAGCGCTACCTGATTGGCCGGTGAAACGTTGTTGCTCGCGCTTGTCAAGACATCCTGAGGAGACGAGCGTAAGCAGAGCGGTTGAAAAACGTGGCGACACTCCCATAGGCTCCCATTTTTAAAAATGGCGGATACTTTTCCGGCCAGATTCCGGGTTATGGGAACCATGAATAGTTCCAAACATTGACGTTCACAGCATTGCTTTCCATTGTGTATCAAGCCATTTCAGCGGTAAGTTGATAAGTTAGAAGGTAAGATTTTTGATAATTCCCTCCATTTACTGCATTACCTGAGCGCTTGAAATGTCAAACACGACAGGTTGATAAATGTATATTTATATATTTTTGTGTGTGTGATATATCATATCAGTAGTAATCACCTAAAAACAAAAACTAAATATTTTTATATCATGTTGTTAAAAGACTGACAAATTAATGCTACTGGTTTAATCATTTCCGCTGCCTATGTCAGAGCTGGGGTCAGGTTCATGCGCATTATAACTGCAAGCAAGTACATCGCGACAGTATGTCACCTAAAAAGGTTTATCCGTCTGGCGCAGAGAAGCAAAAGAGGAGGAAAGCAGAGGACAAAAAACAGCAGGATAAAGGTACTGTTCTGCACTTTTGCACAGTTCAAAAGCAATTCGAATAGTTAACTTGTTCAGTAAATGCACTGTCTGCTGGTTTATTTTATGACTTTCCAGCACAGTAGTAAGTCATGACAATGGTATGGTAATGATCAAGCATGGGCATTATATTGTCGGTGGTGGGAGGTGGGTTTAGCATAGGGGGTGGATGTGGGGGCCCAAATCTTAGGGCTTCATAAAGCTTTGGGCCGGCTCTGCTTGCTAGTTAGCTCGCTAGTTTTAGACAAACTTTGAGGAAAACCCTACACTACATATAACATTTAATTCAGTTATTTCCATTGGGGAACATTATAGATTATGGTGTTCTCGTTATCAACGGGTCTGTGATGGTAGTTTGCTGTACTGCTATATCGTTACACTTGAATAAAATTAATGTTACTATATTTGGCTAACCTGTTATTAATTTGTTAGCTCGCTAGCATAGTTTTAAGTTGCCTTGAAATGGAACTCGTGAGCTCGTGATCAGGACATGCCCAATCGTGTTTTGAACTCTGTTCTGCGCTCTCAGTAAATGTCCACTTTCGAGGTTTTTAATATCGGTAGGGCGTTCAACTGGTGAACAAGGTAAACACACCATGTGACAACAGCAGGAGAAGGTAGGAGATAAACCGAGAGTGTGTTCTTTCTGCAATACATTTCATTACCATCTTTTTCCTAATTAATTTGTGGTGAACATTGCATATGTTGAGAGAGGTTACCATGGTCATTGTGTATTATTCAGGTGGACATTTTTTGTGAGTGTGCATGGTTATTTACTCTGATATTTATTGTATGGATTATTGTATGGATAACTAAAAAGGACAGATTGCTCATGTTATGACCGAGTTGTAAACGCCACTGCCCAGTTCGCACTCTACAATATATGAAAAATCAGACCTCATCTGACACAATATGCCACACAACTTGTGCAGGCTTGGATAATTACTTTATCTATCAAATACACTATCAAAAGTTTGTGGTTCTTCTCACAGATCGCTACAATGCATTCATTTGTTATTTCTGTGTAGCACTATCTATCCCTTTTAACTGTCAAGGACAACGCTCCTGAGTTCTCTATACAACTCGGTATCTAATAAACTATTGAAGTATGCTAACTTCGCTTCTTGTGTGTTTAAAGTATGTTCTAAAGGCTCTAAATGTCTTACAGTGTCATCTGGCAACTCCAACTAAAAAGGTTGACTACCCCTTTAAGGCGCTTAAATATGGCATATGACCCCTTTAAGGCAATCTAACATGGTCTAGACACCTCAATGTGTCACCGAGTAACTTATATTAAAACGGTGGACTAGCCCTTTAAGGTTCTAAAATATGGTGTATTAGCCCTTTAAGGTTATATACTATGGTCTATGCATCTCTGGGTGTCACTAGGTTACTTCCAGTAAAAAGGTGGACTAGCCCTTTAAGGTTGTAAAAATATGGTGGACGGCCCGTTTAAGGCTAACTCAACATGTCACTCACCATAGCCTAGACACCACAGGAATAAACATACATGAATAATTCACACTCACACAGGTACATAGAATTATATATACAAGTGTATTATGAGTAATAATTATTAGATTGAATGAAAGTAGTAAGCCTCAATGGCTAACAAGCATCTGCATTAATATACTCACAAATGAATCAGACCAACACATTAGCATACAGCTCAACAACCCTATAACTAAGCCGGCAATAAAAATAAAAGAAAGTCAACCCCCAGTTGCAGGCCTGTTTCTTTATCGGGTACGTTGGGGCCCTAACCAGCCCTCTTCGCTCCCCTTGGAAGCCCGCACATCCAGCTTGTACTCACAATGAATGCTCCTCTTCGTCTCGCGCTTCCCACCGCAGTGCAGCAGCGAACGTCAGGCCTGCAACCATCCTAGCTAACTGGCTAGTTAGCCGTTAGCACCATCTCACGGTCGAACCATGCGCTCGCCTCGGCAGCACAACACGGCAACAGACGACTCCTTCTGCGTTCCTCGATTGTCGCATGAACACACCACTACACTGTAACTGATAACGTTACTTCGCTAAACTAGAAGACGGCCCGACTCGCTGTGGGGCAAGCCCCTTACCGCATCCAGTCCATTCGCGCGTCTTGCTGTGCTAACAACGAACACCGACTGGCTAGCTCGCTCCGTAACGTCGCTGGGTCCACATATGGGACTGACGAGTAGTCAGTTTGTCTCCCCAGTCCACACAAACAGTTCCCGGGATGGGTCTCGGTCAGACACCCGCACACATCACTGTTCACTAAACTTCAATTACATTTCTCTCACCGCAACATAGCATATAACAACTCGACATCAAACTGCTCCGTTTTGCTCACACAAGGGACGAGTGACCTACTTTCTCTCCCCGTTCAGTCTGCTCGCGCTGACGTTCCCTGCTGCCCTCTCAACCAATCACATTCAAGGTAATTTATTCTCTCCACAGCCAACCAATCACAACAATGGTAAGTTATTCTCTCCACAGCCAACCAATCACAACAATGGTAACTTTCAATAATAAAAGTAAATGCATTTCACATTGGTAAACAACTGTTTTGCAGAAAAATATCAACAATATAATATATTCATATTCAAAAGGTAAACAAATAACAAACATAGGCCAAACTCTTATCTAATAGTGCAATATAATATATCTAAGGCCTATAATTTAACCACAGGGTTACATCTGCAATAGCAGAGCAGCTTGAGCAGAGGACACAATGCTTTGGCCGGGTAAAGCTTCACTGTTTGCTCATAGTTAATTAATTAGGCATATATCTTGTCATAAAACAAACAAACCAAACAGGCCTTGTAAACAACTCTTTATGTCTATAGGCAGGACCCAAAAAAATTCAGGGAAGCTTGCCCTTTATTCAGTCAGCGGACAGTCTTTTTACAATAAGTATGGCATATTTAGTGTGTTAATTAATTTGACCCAGTATGGATAACTCAAAAAAGCAATCAGGTTCATTATATTATGAGAATGAAGATGTTCCATCCATTGAATACTGTTTATTAACAGTTAATGAACAGAGATTGGAAGCAATTAGATTGAAAGGCATTGAGGGTAATTAAGCAGTTAGGAAGGTATTTTTTACAAATAATTAAGTTTATACTTTGAATTAGTGAACAGATGCTGCAAGTGTGAAGGAAAAACCCAGTACATCCATGGCAACCAGTAGTATGCTTGGTAGTGGTTTGGTTGTCATAGCCATAGGTGCCACAGGTGCAGAGGTAGGTGCTATGGGTGCCATAGCCATGGGTGCCTTTTGCTTTGCCTTTTTACTCTGGCCTTTGCTTGTACCATGCCCATTGTTGCTTTTCTTGTCCCTCCTTGCAGCTCTGATGTTCTTGCTCTCAATCCGCAACCTCAGCCTGATGTATTTGCTGATTATCTTTTCTTTCTTTTTTTGACATCATGGCATAGGGGGAGCCTGCTGTCCAGGAGCATGGCTTCACTTTCTAGCAAGTCCACCGTATTGGGGAGTTCCATGAGGGAATCACTCGTGTTCGCCCGGAACAACTGCTCCACTTTACAGACAAAATCAAAGGCCTCATTTGATGGATGGTAAAGAGCACCCCTCTTGAATTTCTTTAGTCGAAGTAAACTGCATTCTTTGTCATCACTGTTGTCATTTTCCACAACTGCAGCCTGGCATTCATCACAAATTGAGCAGTTGCTGTGGACCTGCTTCACAATATTTCCTGCAAGATGGAAGAGAATGCAGGTGTCTGTTTGTTTTAGCTCAGGTGCTGCTCTTACCTCCATTAGTTCTTCCACCCTCAGACCAGGGCTAGAGACCGTCTCCATCATGTCCAGGAAGTCCGCTAAGTTGTCACAGTCATTGTCAAGGTAGCTGCCAGTTTTTACAGTTGTTAAGAACTGCCCAACAGTTACTGCCGTCAGTGTGTTGCAGAACTCCACTGGAGCTGGGACAGCATTTCTTTGCCTGATGCAGCTGAATGTGTTCTCCAAACAATCCTGGGTAAACCTACTGGTTAAGTCAAATTTGTGGCCCCGACTCAGCAGATCCTGCTGGATCTCGCGAATTGTGGTGGTGGCCATCACCACTCCAGTTTGAACTGGTTTTCACCCTCCCTGACGACCAATCCTCAGGCCACAGAAAAGATGGATAATTTAATGCAGGAAGTTGATGGCCTTCTCATATTCATCCAGCCTAAATCTGCTAAGCACCCTTACTACATTACAAGATGACATCAGGTCGAACCAGTGGTCTATCCACTCAAGAAACCGTGAGTGTGCATCTTAACTTCTGGAGTGATTCTGAATTACTGGTTCATCTAGAATAGAGTAAGTATCATCTTTCTTGCTTAACAAGTTGCTACTAGTCTTATTCCAGCTGCTTGAGTATTAGTTCTTTTGTCTATACATCTGCTGCTGGTTCCTGGTGGGATCTTATTCTAGCTGTAGCTGTCTTATTCTATTTACTTACTTATCTTATTTACTTATTCTAGCTGTAGCTGTTTTTAAACTAGTGGGTCCTTAAATATTTCTTGTTGCCTAGCTGTTTTGACTTAGTTATCCTTTTAGCTTATAAATATATTCCTTGGTAACTTGCTGTTTGCAGTTTTAATAGTATTGTGTGAGGTTTGATAGAGTTTTACATAAGTGACCAGTTTCTGGGCAATAGGCCTATTTTCAGTGTACCTCTTTGGCCAATTGGGTGTTAAGTGGCCAGGGTGTGGCCTGCACTCATGGCAGTCAATTAGCAATCAGTGTTCTTTAAATCACTGCTGCTACTTGGAAGCATCAGCTTCCAAGCTTCAGGCAAACAAGCCTAGGTTGAACGAAGGCTAGAGTGAACAAAGACAAGCGTGACTATTTCAAGCCAAGACTAACGTGTCTTATTAGTAGTTTACAGTCGTCACCCTCCCCGGAAGCGCGCCCTCGCGCTTTGTTATTCCCGCGCTCCGAAGAGACTTCTGGGGATCTGCACACTTCCGGATCCCACCGCTGCCACCAATGTAACCGGTTATTTTCTTGCCCGGTGCGGGATTCGATACGGGGTGTACTGCACCACAAGGCGACATCAATAACCGCTCGGCTAAAGGGTCAGACCCGTTAGCTAGGGACTAACGTGTCTTATTAGTAGTTTACATTATTATAAATAGTTCATTGTAAATTTGTGTTAAGACAGGTAGGGTTACATTTTGAAATAATGTTGATTTACTAAAATAATATTTAATCTGTTTAAAATGCAACTTTTCCTGAGGGGTATGAACACAATGTGGGTTCTCACAAGCCACTGGAGGGGGGGAATTTCAGGTCATCCTTGAAACTACAATTCAGCACTAGGGAGGAGGTCCAGAGATGGCTGGAGGCCTTTGAAAGGTCATCCCAGATTACCTGGAGGGTGGCAAAAACCTATCCTGCCACTGAGGATTCTGCTCGCCACAACAAGTACAGAGTAAGAGCATTCATGATAAATGAATGTTCTTTGCTTTATGATTGTTTAAATAGTCAGAAAATTTAATGAGGCATATCTATGTTCTAAGGTTGACTTAAGATGCCAGCAAAACACACATAGCATTCGTAATCTACAAAAACGAACACATTCTGTCCAGCTGGGCTCTACCTTGTACTGAAAAAAAAATACTTTCAGTCAAAACAGAAAGTCCAGGTTAGCTATAAACATAGTAATAATAATGTCATAATACCATATCAATCATTTTGAGATTGCATACTGTTTAATCAAGGTAACATGCTCAGTTCAATTTTTTGTAGGTCTTGTGATTGCCACAATCAAGAGGGGTTTTTGTTCCATTTGACCATTAAAAACCAGCATAACCACCACTTGACTTGTGCTGAGGCCTTGCAACACCGGGATGTGTCAAAAGAAACAGTAGAGAAACTGACAAAATTGTTTGAAAGTGGCCACTCACCCTCTTCAGCACTGAACACTCAAATACAACCTTCAGGAGGAGCAAGATGATTCTTATGTGTATGCCTCCACAGATCGCTCCACCTGCCCAGATGTGAAGTTTTGTTACAGGTTAGTTTCATGAATCTAGCTCCTAACGTATTGCTTATTCAAATACAATCACAAAATCTATCATGTGCTTGAAGTGTATCAATAGCATTCAGATTTCCCCAAATACCCCTGACACAATTCTGTTTCATTGCCAGCTGTTAGTTCATACTTAATACAACTAGTAGTGATCATCCTATGGACATTAGTTATTTACACTAAGCTATTATAGTGGAGATTAACCCATTTTTTGAAAAAAAAAAGTGAAATCTAAAGCCCACCCTGCAAAATTCAACCTGAAAATTATGTCTTTGTTTTACTTAAAAGGGTGTCAAAAAGAGTACCAGCATGTGTTTTTATTGTCATTACAGATTATAGGACACCATTTTTGAGAGGGCATCTTCTGGGGATGGCTTGCTGTGCAACCTACAGGAACGTGTCGTTGCCTACAACAACGAACAAGGCGAGATATGTGCTGAGATGTGCGTAGACGATAGTCAAACCATCATTGCTGTCTGCAGTCCTGTAATGATAGAGTGCACAAACATGAAAAGCACAGTGGAGAGATGATGTTCGTTGATTCATCAGGAAACTGCGACCGAATGAACAGCAGGATTTTCCTCCTCCTGACACATTCAGCTGCAGGTGGGCTGCTACTGGGAGTGGTGATCACAACCTCTGAGTCACACAATACCATCAGTGCAGGACTCATGTTGCTGAAGACCATTCTTCCCGAGGAAGCCTTTTATGGAAGGGGAGAGCTTGGCCCACAGGTTGTAATGACTGATGGCTGTAAAGCTCTGCGACAGGCAGTAAAAGATGTCTACCCTCAAACCAACCCCAACCTCTGTCTTCCACATGCTCCAAGTGATGTGGAGATGGCTATGGGACGCTCACCATGGGACGCCAAAAAATAATCGGCAGCATCTCAAATTTTCAAGCGTCTCATCTATGCCAAGTCACCACTGGATCTGGAGGCGTCATACCATCAGGCAGGCAGAGTGGCGTGAGGTTTGGGCTATCTGCCTACGGTCGGACCTTCCAAGCGTAACAACAGGTAACAACACAAACAACTTTGCGCAAAGTGCAACTAGAAAAATGCTTTTCCACAGAAAAAGCGTGTGAATGCTGAGCTGCTTAAAGAAATTGCGAAAGCGTTGCTGAAAATGGATAAATAGGAAAAGTCAGAAAGTCACTAGCCTAGCTGAAATACCTGGAAACTGAAATGTGAAATGGCTGAATATTTTAAAAGTTTTAAAGGTATAAAAAACTGAAACATTTGCCATAATGTGCTAAATACATAAATAGTTTGATTGTTGGAAACTGAAATGTGTGTAGAATGAGAGGAGGGGTAATAATGAAGATGAAGAGTGATGAAGAGGAAGGGTAGTGATGAAGAGGAAGGGTGGTGATGAAGATGAAGAGTAGTGATGAAGAGGAGGGGTAGGAAGGAGGGTAAGAAGGTTGTAGGAAGGTAGGATAGCAGGGAGGTTGTAGGAAGGAAGGTAAGGTTGTAGGAAGGAAGGTAGGAAGCAAGGTAGGAAGGTAAGAAGGTTGTAGGAAGGATGGTAGGAAGCAAAGTAGGAAGGTAGGAAGGCAGGAAGTTTGTGGGAAGGAGGGTAGGAAGGAAGGTAGAAACGAAGGTAAGAAGGTTGTAGAAGGAAGGTAGTAAGGTTGTAGGAAGGTAGGAAAGATGGTAGGAAGTAAGGTAGGAAGGTTGTAGGAAGGAAGGAAGGTAGGTAGGAAGGAAGGAAGGAAGGAAGGAAGGTAGGAAGAGGGAGGAAGAGCAGTTAAGAAGTGGCAGAAGCTGATCAAATCTACCAGGTGTTGAGAGTTGACAGTAATTAGGCTGGCAGTTGAGTTTCAAATTGATATGTGATTTCACAATAGGACTGAACATTCTAACAGGCAAAGTGTATGGCAGAATTGCTAAACTTTAGAGCTGAATTGTTCAAAAACTGTAAAATATTTTTAAAATCTGAATAGGATTCTGAAAGAGCTGAATGTCCCGAACTGTTTAAGCTTTAAATGGGGTTTCTAGCTCAAAAAATGAAGGAGGAGATACAGTTCAAAGGTGATGAGGGTTTCAACCTTTCCCCATATACTTCCATTGTTTTGAAAAAGTAGAACAAGCTTAATATGTCTAAAAGTATAAAAGATTTCAAAAAACTGAAATGTGAGCCTTAATGGGCTTAAAGAGGTGAACATTTTGATACCGAATGGTTTCAGTGGCTAAAAGTATGAAGGAGTAAAAGAGGTGGAAATGTTGCAAAAGTCCCCCATTGACTCCCATTCAAACAATGGCTGAAAAAAGTTGAATATTTCAAAAAGTTCAAAAGGTATGAAAAATCTGAGGGAAGCACTAATGTCCTTAATGAGTTGAACATTTTGATAGTTGAATGGTTTGAGTAGCTATAAGTATGAAGGAGCTACAAAGTGTCAAAAAATGGGCGGAAGAAAAATAAATAAATAAAGAACTGCAAAGCAATAGTGTGAATGCCCAGCATTCATACTAATATATATATATATATATATATATATATATATATATATATATATATATATATATATATATATATATATGTGTGTGTGTGTGTGTGTGTGTGTGTGTGTGTGTGTAGAGGAGCTCAAGCAGGAGTCGTGACAACTTTCTCTTTCGGCTACACAACGTGCACCATTTATTCCTTCCACCATTACAACAACAACAAAAACCCGCGCAGCGGAAGTGTATCCCTGTAAACCCGAACTGAGAAAACAGCAGCTGTAAACTAACGTTCCTACTAACTCAATAAGGGGAATTATGTATCCCCATAACCACTACATGTTTGTATATACTACTACTACTTTCGGCTGCTCCCGTTAGGGGTCGCCACAGCGGATCATCCGTTTCCATTTCTTCCTGTCTTCTGCATCTTCCTCTGTCACACCAGCCACCTGCATGTCTTCCCTCACCACATCCATAAACCTCCTCTTTGGCCTTCCTCTTTGCTTCTTCCCTGGCAGCTCCATATTTAGCATCCTTCTCCCAATATACTCAGCATCTCTCCTCCACACATGTCCAAGCCATCTCAATCTTGCCTCTCTTGCTTTGTCTCCAAACCGTCCAACCTGAGTGGTCCCTCTAATATAATCACTCCTAATCCTGTCCTTCTTCGTTACTCCCAGTGAAAATCTTAGCATCTTCAACTCTGCCACCTCCAGCTCCGCCTCCTGTCTTTTCGTCAGTGCCACTGTCTCCAAACCACATAACATAGCTGGTCTCACAACCATCTTGTAAACTTTCCCTTTAACTCTTGCTGGTACCCTTCTGTCGCAAATCACTCCTGACACACTTCTCCACCCACTCCAACCTGCCTGCACTCTCTTTTTCACCTCTCTACTGCACTCCCCGTTACTTTGGACAGTTGACCCCAAGTATTTAAACTCAAATGCCTTTGTCACCTCCACTCCTTGCATCCTGACCATTCCACTGTCCTCTCTCTCATTCACACATAGGTATTCCGTCTTGCTCCTACTGACTTTCATTCCTCTTCTCTCCAGTGCATACCTCCACCTCTCCAGGCTCTCCTCAACCTGCACCCTAGTCTCGCTACAGATCACAATGTCATCCGCGAACATCATCATCCATGGAGACTCCTGCCTGATCTTGTCCGTCAACCTGTCCATCACCATTGCAAACAAGAAAGGGCTCAGAGCCGATCCCTGATGTAATCCCACCTCCACCTTGAACCCATCTGTCATTCCAACCGCACACCTCACCATTGTCACACTTCCCTCATATGTATCCTGCACCACTCCTACATACTTCTCTGCAACTCCTGACTTCCTCATACATACCACACCTCCTCTCTCGGCACTCTGTCATAAGCTTTCTCTAAATCTACAAAGACACAATGCAACGCTTTCTGGCCTTCTCTATACTTCTCAATCAACATTCTCAAAGCAAACATCGCATCTGTGGTGCTCTTTCGTGTCATGAACCCATACTGCTGCTCGCTGATCATCACCTCTCCTCTTAACCTAGCTTCTAATACTCTCCCAAATCTTCATGCTGTGGCTGATCAACTTAATACCTCTGTAGTTGTTACAGTTCTGCACATCGCCCTTGTTCTTGAAAATCGGTACCAGTATGCTTCTTCTCCACTCCTCAGGCATCCTCTCACTTTCCAACATGTGTGTATATATGTATATGTATTTATTACAAATACACTGATCAGCCAAAACATTAAAACCACCTGCCTAATATTGTGTAGCCCCCCCCCCCGTGCCGCCAAAGCAGCCCTGACCCGTCGAGACATGGACTTAACAAGACATCTGAAGGTGTGCTCTTTTAGTTAATGGCTTTAAATTAATCAAATCACTTGATAATTTATCACTCAATTTTTCATTTTACATTCATTTTTACCGCTCCATTTTTCAATTCACGTGCATTTTCATCAGCCCAATTTTTATCAAGTAATTTTTGTGACGTCTTCCACCCCTCGTAAAAACAAACCTGCGAAGTCGAGAAGTTATAGCAGAGGGGGAAATGGGTGGAAAGGACTTATTTTTTTTAGGCAGTGGACATTTCCATTTAATTCCAGCAGGTAGAGGTAGTGCATCATTTCGGATGCCAACAGCCACTCAAAACTAACGAAGAAGAAAAAGAAGCCGAAGAAGGAGGAGAAGACGACGAATCGGACGAAGGAGGAAGAAGAAGGGGTGTAGCAGCAGCTAGTCGGCTGAAAATGGTTATGAAACAATGGAAAAGGGCCAGATTTGAATGATTGGTGACAAAGTAAGTATCGCGGTTCCGCTGGTTTACCAACTCACGATAGTTTTCCGTTAATGTTTTTTTCTTATGGTGAATGACACGAGACAAACAATGAGTTGTGGCGCGAACATAAATTTTTTAAATTTTATTGAAAACGATTCGTTTACAAAACATCAAGACGTACAAGCCGTGACAGTGAACGCCTCTCAACATACAAGGCACATTAGTTAAGAAGGAGAAATTAAATTGTATAACATAAAATAATATAACATCCATTATCCAAACCGCTTGTCCTGCTGTCAGGGTCGCGGATTTGCTTCAGCGTATTCCAGCAGTCACCGGGCGGCAGGCAGGGACACTGCCTGTAGTGTAAAACAACTTAATAATAACAATATTTTTGCACTTTTTCATAGTTGCTCTAGGGGTCCTCAAATATTTTGTCCTTCATAAACTCTGAGGAGAGACTGCATGTTTTTTTTCTTCTTCATTAGTCTAAACGCACTGAGATGATGGTACACAAGGTCCCTTTTGAAAACAAAAAAAGGGGTTTCATTTTCCTCCACTTGGATGTGTGGATGAAAAATTTCGCCAGGAGTATCAGGTTGTTCAAATCAAGTCACTCTTAATGACCTCCATGTTAATATCAAACACAATATTTTCTCTTCTGAGAGGAGCAAGTAGTTGGATTTTGGTTTGACAGCCATTCCTGCTAACCCTCCCCAAAATGTCACAGAGTATATGCACTGGAAAAACAGATGATCCGTCGTTTTAGTTTCTGTATCAGAGAAGCTGCATTTATTATGATCAATACCAAATCTAGTTCTTAACAGCTCATTGGATGGATAAATATTCTTAAATTTGAAATGGACTTCTAATGTCTTTGGGCTTACAGGATAAGTGATATAGCTAGTCCTCCATTTTTTTAATGTCTGATTTAGAAAACAGTTGTATTATTGAGTTTTTAATTTGATCGTTTTGGGAATAGTTTTTTAGCTAATTCAGGGGGCAGCCTGGAACTGCCGCAGCTGGGCCGCGAACCCGGGTCTCCCGCACCACGGGCGACTACATTAACCAGTGCAAATCTAGTCATTCTAGTCAGTGCGAGTCTAGCATACCAGCTCCCTCACGCCTCTGGGCGCACACGCTTCCGATAGCCTAACGGTCCCACCATCCCACTTCTGACACCAATGTAGCGAATTCAGGGGGCAGCCGGGGCGGGAACCCGGGTCTCCCGCACCACGGGCCACTACGTTAACTCACTAACCAAGTGAGTCTAGTCATTCATGGTCGTTACACTATGTTGTTAAGGTGATGTATCAGCATGTTTGAGTTTTCCTCAGTCAGAAAATAGTGACCATTAAAATGGAAGCACTGGTAGATCTATCACACCCGATTGTGTCTCTATGTTTTGGACTAACATTCAAACCGATACAGGGATTGTTTTGATTACTCTGTCAAATTGAGCACGTGTGCAGACTGACATATTTTGAGCAGAAGTTTTCACAAGATAGCCAGTATCCTTGATCGTTAATTAGATGGGCTACTGACCAGATATTTTTATCCATTCAATGTTGTAAGTAGAGAGATTTGCCATTACACAGTACATATCTGTTGTTCCAGATGCGTGTACATGAGTTTCCAGCTTAATAGTACCTGGTTGTGAAATGAGGACAGTTTGGCATGAAAATATTGTAGCGACCGGGGAAGACAATCGCTGGACTGATGACGGCTATGCGTTGGGGAAGCACAAGGAATTATGGGACTGCTATGTTCATGTTCAGATCATTGTTTTATTAAGGTTGTGTTCATGTTCAGACTGGTTGGCTGTAGGACCATGACTGTACTGGTGTGTTCAATAGTGACCTCGTTATGGGAAGCCATCGATACGCAACCATTGGGTGGGGGGCAGAATAAAATGGCACTCGAGGTTGTGCGGTGTGTGGGACACGGGAGTTGTGATCGAAAGACATTTCCATCGCTCTTTCCCCTGTGATGGCCTGGTGGCCTTTCCAGGGTGTCTCCCCGCCTGCCGCCCAATTACTGCTGGGATAGGCTCCAGCATCCCAGTGACCCTGAGAGCAGGATAAATAGTTTGGATAATGGATGGATGGATTCTTCAGTTGAACTCGCCACATTAAGTTTAATGTAGGCAGAGCAGCGCACCACAACACTGACGACCACAAAGTACGTATTTGGCAAAATACGCTCAGTGTAATGCATATCTATCACGGAATTTATTATGGACGGTCTACCATCCGATGTTGTGCGTTTTAATTGTGCGACAGCAATGATGTAATTAAAAAATGACCCGAAGAGCTCACTGTCATCTACATAGAACTCCCCACATTCAAAATTCAGTACCTTATTGCCATACAACTTAGTCGTTAGGAATTTGCCTCAGTGTGTCAATGACAGCACAGTCACAACAGTCACAGCATGAAAAATATAACAATGTCACCCTATAAAACATTATGTATATCCGTGGGTGTACATGTGCAAAATAAGAATAAAATATCAGATGCCTTAAAATACAGTAAAATGCAAAATATAATAAAATACAGGATAAATTAGGGATTTTTCTTGATTACATACTCAATAATACAGGTAAGAAATCCCAGAAAGTTGAGTCAGTTTATCTGGACACACCATTTATTGAGAGAAACGTTTCATCACTCATCTAAGTGGTGTGGATACCCGCAGTCAGTCTCAGCTGACAATACAGTGGCATAAGGACCGAAAACAACAATCAGTTTCATATGCAAATTGTCATGACCATTAACCAGAGTTTCAGTGGCAATGGTTGCAATCAACAGCATTGTAAGATGGCGACAAATGTACCCCCCCCCCCCCGTCCAGTGTGGTCGTTCCCTCGTAACATAGATAGCCTCCCTGACTCCCTGTTCAAACCAGCGTTCCTCCCTATCAAGGATGTGCACATCCTCATCCTTGAAAGAGTGGCCGCTGGCCTGTAGACCATGGAGTCCTGGCCTAATGCGTTAGCTCTTCTGTGTTGTGCCATCCTCTTGCCCGGCATCTGTTTGGTTCCCCCAATGTTCAAGTCACAACAATCCTCCCGGCATCCTTCCCCAATCCTCTGTGTACTAGTACACATTGCCATTGTATCTTTAGTTAATGGTCACGGAAATTTGCATATGAAACTGATCGCTTTTTGCGGTCATTATTCCACTTTATTGTTTATAAGGGTGGGGATACCTGCAGTCAGTTGAGACTGGTGAGTGATGAAACGTTTCTCTCAATAAACGTTGTGTCTAGATGAACTGATTCAACTTTCTGTGATTTTTCTTAACTTGATTGTTGAGTGTGCATAGACGTCTGGACACAACGTTTCAGTCTCAGCTGACTGCAGGTATCCCTGCCCTTTTAAACAGCACACTTGCATAACGACTGAACCAACGATCGGTTTCATATTGCCGTGAGTATTAACTAGAGTTACAATGGCCATGTGTTCACATAGGATTGGGGAATCGTTGCAATCATACGGTTTTGTTAAACCAGACAGACCACCATGAGAAAGCCACGACGCCACCCAGTGACACAAATACCGACACAAATACAGGCAGTCTTGTCACCTTTTTCTTGTGGCTACTGCCTGGAGCTCGTTTTAGGGGCCCATGGATATTTGTGTCGCTGGGTGCCATCGTGGTGTTAGCAATAGTACTATAGCATTGATCCATTACTTTTATCATACCTGGTGGGCACATGAATCTGCTGTTCATACTTTGACAATGTCCTCCTGAAGTGAGTAGGGAGTAGTGAATGAATTAACTTTGTTGATTGTCTGATTAAAACAGGTTAAAGTTGAAGAGCGGAGATCACGTGACGTGTAGAATAAACATGTCATGCCCCCCCTCCTCATGCAAATTCAGAAACTTGTATAGGATTAATGTTCAGCACATTTTTCAACTTTCACCTTAAGCTGTTTTCAACTTTGCTAGCTTTGCAATTTATACTACATTCTTAACTTAAAGGTCTACAACTGACAAAGGACTTGAAACAGAGGGCTTCTGCAAGGTGTGCAGTATTCACTCATCTGAAGTGTAGGATGTTAGCAATATGCCAACACAGTTTTTACTTAAAACAGACATTTTTATATTGATTACCAAAAATTGTTTGCAAGCGGTGCAGCTTAAACAGACACATTTATGTACAGTCAAACTTATCTGAGCATTGTTTATTTACTTTATGTTCATCCTATTTATGTTTGATAGTTGTCATTTTGCTTTATTTTTACATTGTGCTCTTACAGGTGACTCTTGAGTGTTGTGTAAGCTGGAAAGATCCTATGTATTCTACCCACTCATCTAAAAGGCAAAAGAACTCCAAGAAAGCCCATGAAAGGCTCGAACCCTCTACAGATGCTGTCTGGCACAAGTTTAGAAGTACTAGAAAGGGGGAGTCAAGAGATATTTTTATTATCTCAGATGAGGGGACGTACAATGACCTCATTGTTGAGGAAAAGAAAGCAGGAAATGAGCGTGTGGTCAGGGAAGATGGAGGTGAGCCACTGCAGTTGGTTGATGAAGACGTGACTGATCCCATACTAGGCGGAGACCAAGGCTCTTCCGATTCTTTCTCTGTGCACTCAATCGGCACACGCTCTGGTCCCTCATACTCACCCCCAGGCTTGTGCTTTGACTGTCAGACGCTCTACAGGAAGGCAAAGAGGATGAAAAAACCTCTTGACAAAATCTTAGACAACGGTGAGCACCATTTTCCCCTGATTAAGTTTATTGGTTCTTACAATTGTACAAACCCCTACTTGGATATTCTAAGACGTTTGAATCGATTAATCTGGATGCAACGTTTATTGACAAATGTTTCATTACTCATCTAAGTGACCTCTTCAGTCTAAGCTGACTGCAGGTATCCCCACCCTTATAAACAATACAGTTGCCTAACGACCGAAACCAACGACCAGTTTCATATTTTCATATGCAAATATGGGCGTGACCATTAACTACAGTTTCAATGGCCATGTGTACTATTCACAAAGGATTTGGGAATGTTTGCAATGACAGCATTGTAATATGGCGACAGTGGTACTTCGAGCCCCCCCAGTTCAGGGATGGTCATTTCCCCTAACATAGATGGCTACTTTGACTCTCCGTTCAAAGCAGTGTTCCTCCATATCAAGGATGTGTACACATCGTGGAGTCCTGGCCTGACACGTTAGCTCTCCTGCTAACACGTCAGGCCAGGACTCCAGTGTCTACACCCATCTACAGGCCAGTGGCCACTCTTTCAGTGCACGGCCTTGATGGGGACAAACGCTGGTTTGAATGGGGAGTCAAACGAGGCCACCTATGTTAAGAGGGAATGACCATCCCTGAACCGGGGGGGGGGGGGGGGGCTAAGATTACATCTGTCGCCATCTTACAATGCTGTGATTGCAAACATTCTCAAATCCTCTGAATAGTCCATATGGCCATTGAAACTCTAGTTAATGGTCACATCCATATTTGCATATGAAACTGGTCATTGGTCAGTTGTCATGTCAGTTGTATTATTTATAAGGCTGGGGATACCTGCAGTCAGTTTAGACTTAAGAGATCACTTGGATGAGTGATGAAACGAATCTCAGTAAATGTTGCATCCAGATGAACTGATTCAAACTTCTTTGATTTTCTTACCTGGATTATTGAGCATGCATAAAGACCCTACTCTTTGTTCATCAGATCCCAAATCGCTGACATGTGACCAGTGGATCTTGAAAAAAAAGTGGAGACCAAGGCGTCTGTGTCCTGCAAAAGGGTAAAATTGTATAGTGTTGTGAATGGTTAGTGGCTTTGTGTGCCCTCATAGTACAGCAATAGAAACCAGGTAGGTTGTACAGTATAAGCTGTTAATATCTACAGATAATCAAACACCATTCCTATGTTTAATGCTTTGACAGTAGACTTTGGACCAGTTTACGGCTAATCAAAAAAAGATGCAATGAAAAGTACCGGAACCAGTGTGATGGAACTGGAACACAGTCAGCGTGCTCTAGACCACACAGTTTCCTACAGAGGTAATCTACAGTCCGCATTAGTATTAGTCTTGTGTGACAAACTTTGATGGGTAACTGTAATGTGTTTTTTATCTCAGGAACCTCAGGCTTTGTGTCAAGATGCTGAAAAAAAGGAAAGAGCAGAGGATCAGGAGGAGAAAGAGATCCAGAAACGTCACTCAGGAGCCACACCTTACAAAACGGCGGCAATGCCACAGCGACAGTCACCATAGCATTGCCATCCTGCCAAATGGAAATCCTCACCCTAGTTTCAGTAGTGAATCCGTTCTGTGGAGCTGTAGTGAAGATGAGGAGTCTTGCACCCATCTTACTTTTGAAGTGATTCCCTCTTCAGTCACTATGGAAACCCAGCCACCAGAGGCCCAGACCAGACAACAATTATCAACACAGAGCAGGGCGTTTAGAGACTTGCTAACAAAACAATGTGGCAACAACAGTACGATTGTCAAGGAATCATGTTTGTGAGGTCGCTTTCAGTTTATTGAAAATGCTGCTAATTGATGCACAGGCTTTGATTGCATAATCCCTTGTAATCTGAAGTCATACTTAGTTTGAGTTTTAGTATGTAATGTCTTGCACTTCAGTTTCAATTTAAGTGTTTTTTTGTTTGTTTTTTTAATTCAGTTTGTTCTTGAACACTAAATAAACTCCTAAGTATTTAGTCTGCTTGAACAAGTGGGATTAAATGTTTTAATATTGTTCGAAGGCAACAAACTCAACCCTCAGTACTGTTTTGGGTGTCCAAAAACATCTTCGGGATCAGCTATTTTGTCAAAACAAAAGCATTTATATGGACTCTTGTAAAGATTTACAGTTGGGCCTGCCTCTCACAGTCCTTAGTAAAAAAATAAACCATTACTTGTCTACTTTTTACAAATTTGCCTGTACTTTTTTTCTTTTCTTGGATTTTTTTTCCCACCCTTTTTCTCCCCAATTGTACCTGGGCAATTACCCCGCTCTCTGAGCCATCCCGGTCGCTGCTCCACCCCCTCTGCCGATCCGGGGGAGGGCTGCAGACTACCACATGCTTCCTCCGATACATGTGGAGTCGCCAGCCGCTGCTTTTCACCTGACGGTGAGGAGTTTTGGCAGGGGGAGGTAGCGTGTGGGAGGAGCACGCTATTCCCCCCAGGTCCCCCTCCCTCCCGAACAGGTGCCCCGACCAACCAGAGGAGGCGCTAGTGCAGCGACCAGGACAAATGCCCACACCCGGCCTCCCACCCGCAGACGTGGCCAGTTGAACATATGGAGATGCCGTGTCAGCTGCACATTGCTGTGTGCCTTTGTACCAAGCCTCCAGTAAGTATAACAAAGTACTTCTTTTTCATACGTTTCCCTCCGGTGCGGAAACCGGAAGAAAATGGTTGTCGCTATCCAGGGGGACAACACTATTAGAAGATGCCACCGCCTCCATCCCAAAAAAGCCTAGCAGAGGATGTGTGTTGTCTTGAGGACAAAATGTCCATCCTGTAAATAGCAATTATCTGTATACATACATGAAATCTGTTTTCTATTGTTAAAGTTGTTTGATATTGGTTTATTGAAATCACTTTGTTCAATGATGAAATGAGTGGTATACTCTCTTGAGGATAAAATGTGAATCTTGTAAATAGCAATTATTTATATATACATGAAATCTGTTTTATATTCAAGTTACTGAATATTGGTTTACTGGAATACATTTTCTTTGTTCAATTTAACTGGTACGCAGATTTTTTGGTCACCCACCTGTCAGTTCTGCTGGTTTACCTTTCTATAACAATTACTGTAGTTAATACAAGACACAACATTCCAATGCTAATCATTTATCTTTATTACACTGAGTTAAAGCACTCCAAATAACAACGGTCACTGTCAAAACACTTGATACAGGGAGAAAAACGAGACGTCCGCAGAGCCAAACTAGATGAAGGAGCAGAGGGAGTTAACAGATAATTATAATAATTATAATTATAATTGCAATTAAAATAAATTCTCCTTCTAATCAAACATCCGAAAAGATGAGTAAAGTATTGTTCTTGCAACTGCATTTATAACCTCTTTTTTTTAAGCTCAAAACTTAATTCAACCATGTTATGTGATCTGCCACTTCAGTACAACAACAAATATTAGTGCCCTACAGAAAATTACAGATAAACATTTAAACACACAGTATTACATTATATACACCACCACTGACTATCCCTGTAACAAACTGAGCTGAGGAAGGCAGCGGGCAGAGCAGGTCTCCATTGCAGGGAAGCAGAAAAGTAAAAAAAAGAAAAGAAAAAAGAAATGGTCAATTTTATCTGAGATTGTGGCTGTGATTTCTTTGTCTCTGGGAATCCTCTGAATGAACATGCCTTCCTGTGTGTAGACAACAACGTCACACCATTCAAGTCCAGAAATTAACAGCTGACTCTGGATCTGCCAAAAGTACGGATTCACCAGACCAAGTTCAACACCCCGCATTTAAACAAAAACAAGTTTTCAGTAAATAAACAAATATCCTTAAATTAAATAAAAGTACCATGTTAAGAAAGTTAGTTACTGTAGTTCTTGGTTTATGCCACGTCTGACCAGTTTCCGTGCAGCTGTGTGTTGGGGGAGCAGAGGTGGTCTTCAGCTGGGAATGATGTGCAGCCTGGTAAAGAAGCGCTGCCATGTGGTTGCATAAAGCTGTACCTGCCACACAGGCACACTGGCAGCTCTGTAGCTGCACAGGATGGGAACCCCCATGTACAATCTGAAAATACACACTTCTGTTACAACACATACTGTACTTGCTGCAAGTGCAGTTCAACATTAAAACATTGTTTATAAACAATACATGGGTGAACTTTTGTTATAAAGGAGAATACATGAGTACAGTGAGAAAAATATGAATGATGTATGAATTGATTATATGAATGAGAAAAAAGGAACCAAAAAAAAACCCACAGTTGATATGCACTAATGTGTAAATCAGAATTTGTAGCCAAACCATTACTAATCTCACTTTACTCATTTAAGATAATAAGGGAACACAGAACGTGTGTAAAAGTGACGGAACTCACAACGCAATATTGTTTCTGCGAATCCCATTATTTTTTACACATTTTTATACACTAGGGTGGGTTATGTATGGGGTAGCATACGAAATATATTTTTAACGTAGCCGTTAACAGTATTAGATTCATAGCAGTGATATGATTCACAGAAGCTTTATTGATTTGACGAACAGGGACCTGTCTCACGAACCAGTACACTGAAATTCTCCAGAAGGATTTAATCCATTAATGATTTTAAATTGCACTTCCTTTACTTTTGGTACAGCTGGAAACTGACGGAATTTTGTTCCCAATTTTCCACCTGCATCTTTGGAGAAATATTGTAAAACTGGGTTTCTGTTTAATGGACTGACAGCAGGCTAAGCGGTCTGGATACTGGATGGATGTAATTCTTTGACAATGACTCTCTGGATTGTGGTGTTGGGCAATTTTCGACCGATGACATCATGTCCATTGAGTGTACATATAGGTGTCTGTAGGGACGCCCGACCAAGCTGGAGGTAACACGGGGGTTCGAACTGGCGATCCCCATGTTGGTAGGCAGCGGAATAGACCGCTACACTACTCAGACACTGTTTTGTTTGTTTGTTTTTGACCTGACTGTTGTTGTTTTTTTTTTGTGAGGGGGGGGGGGTTATTGTTTTATTTGTTTGTATGAAATGTGCTATACAAATAAAGTCTGATTGATTGATTACTTTGCATGTCCAAATGTGTATGGATTTCTACTGGCCACAACATGTAAGTAGGCTTTCTATTTTTAGTAGATTTGTGTCCTGAATTTGACATTTTGTAAAACCATGGACAGCTTCGCGCAGCTTGAAAGAAAATGTGAAAATATCTTAACCCTCATTCTTCCCTAAAGATCCACATGATGGTGCCACTTTACAGCCTAACGTGCTGCCTCCGAAGGGTCTCATGCCGTTAGGGGAGCCCGAAAGAAGTATTTTATTTGAAACTGATTGGCTATGCTGTGTTGTAGGCCAACATTTGAGCCGGGACTGTGGCAAGAGAACAATTAGGTGTGTAAAAAGGAGGTTTGTGATCACTATTGGATGAATTAGCGGCGGAGGAAACATGGACACAGCGAGAAGAAGATAAGAAGCTGGGAATTGAATCTTGAGTATGGGAGGTTTGAAAGTATGTGTGTGTGTGTGGGGGGGGGTCTGTTTGCCAATGTGTCAGTGCAGTGAGGGAGGGGGGTATTGGGGGATTAACTGGCAGAAATGTGCCTGCTGACTTGTCATCACACCCATAACTGTACGTGAGAGGCTCCCAATGCTCAAAAGAAGTGTGCCAGCTCCTTATCCAAGCTCCTTATCAAGCCAGTCTAGGACTAACAGACCGGACCACGTCATCTCGACAAAGGGACACAGAAAGCGATAATAAAACAGGACGCGCGCTCTTAGGGCTCATTTACAAAGAAAGAGTTTAGGGGAGTGTCATTATCCTCTGCTACTCTGTATGTCCGGGTAGTTACCAGAGCATAGAGTAGCAGAGGATAACCATCATCTCACATTCACTTGCAGAATATCGCACTCTCTCCCTGTCGCTCCCCTTCGCTCACAGCCAAACATACATGCATCACAACAGATGATGACACAAGTAGGTTAACTATTTTCACGCCACAGTGAGAGCAGAAGCTCGCCTAATACTGAAAGTGTCCAAAATGAACAGACCATGAAGTTAGAGCCACTGCTGCCTACATACACACACATGGGATGCAGTTGCAGTCGGGATTACTTGTACAGTCATTGTTTGAGTCTCATTGGCCCGCTTTTCCATTGCCAGTGCGACCTGATTGTCACAACCCTGGGGTCTCGGGGGTCATAACAATACAAGCAACAAACACATACACACACAAAGAGAGCATGGTATCCTGCGATAGAACCATATCAGCACCTGACACCTCGAAAACAGGAAGAAGGTTTCAGCGGGGACACAGATGTGTTTGGGGGTGGAGCGGAATGGAGGCTATAAAACGCCACTAGACAGGGATCTCCACTTCACTCCACACTTGGCCGAAGAGGGAGAGAAGGATTGTCTCCATCATGTCTTACTATGAGGTATGGACCCAACTGATTTGTGATACTTAAGTTTGGACGCTTTTATCAGCATGCATCATATGAGACAATGGATTAAAAAAATCATTTAGTTCTGTCAATATAAAGGTCTGTCGATGGCACATCTTTCTTTCATAATTGCTAATTAGTGTATGTAAAGTTAAAAAAACTACCAAGGATTCACTTTAATTGCTCTTCTCTATCCTCCGTCTGTTGCTCCGCTCCATATTCACACTCACATCACCTGTTTGCTTACAGCATATCTTCGTGGACTACGAATACAATGATACAGGCTCGGGCTCGGGTTCTGGGGACCTGGGCGTGGATTTTGAGGAGCCGTGTAACACAGAGCAGCTGGTGACCCCTGACCTTACCCAGGTCTTCCTTCCTGTGGTCTATGCACTCATCTTCATCCTGGGCATCACTGGCAATGGCCTTGTCGTTATTGTGCTGGGCTTCCAGCGCAGGTGAGAGTTTAGGAGGGCTTGTGGTTGGTGTGCCTGCAACATGACTGAAGCCATTCCCTTTCCACATTGTTTCCTTGCTATAAAGTGGCACGCAAACAAACCAGTGTGTCTCATTGAGAATCAAGCAGCTCAGAGAGATAGACAACAGCAACAAATTTAGAGGGATTTTGTGTGTGTGTGTGTGTTTCTACAGGTCAAAATGCAGTCTCACAGACCGGTATCGACTCCACCTCTCTGCTGCCGATCTGCTGTTTGTGCTGGCACTGCCATTCTGGGCTGTGGATGCAGCGCTGTCTAACTGGCATTTTGGCGCAGCCACATGCGTGGGTGTGCATGTGATCTACACGGTCAACCTGTATGGCAGCGTGCTCATCCTGGCCTTCATCAGCCTGGACCGCTATCTGGCAGTGGTCCGAGCCACAGATACCAGCACCACAGGCCTGAGACAGCTCCTGGCCCGGAGATTGGTTTATATGGGTGAGTGTCTGACTATACTTCCTCTATTAATCTGTAAGTACTTTTCACCCCTTTTCTGGCTCTGTCTGTTTTTTCACTCACTCATCTTATCTCTCTTAATCCCTCATCTCTCACCCTCTCTCCCCTGCAGCTTTCTTCTACCATTAAATTCACCCTAAACTTTTCCCTCTTTGTTCAGGTGCCAGACTGCCTCTTCCTTGCTCCACTACTTCTCATTTTTCATGCTCAACAGAGCACTCGCTCCTCTTCTGTTATTTCTCCATATTCCCATATTCCCTTATCTTATTTCCATCTCTCTCTTCCTCCAGGTGCTTGGTTGCCGGCGGGTCTGCTGGCTGTGCCAGACTTGATATTTGCCCGAACTGAGGAGCGAGGAGAAGGGGTGACTGTGTGCCAGCGGTTCTACCCAGTAAAGAACGCTCCGCTCTGGGTGGCGGTTTTTAACCTCCAGCTGGTTCTGGTTGGTCTGGTGATCCCAGGTGTAGTTCTTTTGGTTTGTTACTGTGTGATTGTCACCAGGCTGACCCGTGGCCCACTGGGTGGCCAGAGGCAGAAACGGCGAGCCGTTAGGACCACTGTGGCGTTGGTTCTCTGCTTCTTTGTGTGCTGGCTCCCCTATGGGGTGGGCATCTCTGTGGATGCCCTACTGCGCCTGGAGGTGTTGCCCGGAGGTTGCAGCCTGAAGGCAGGCCTGGAAGTGTGGCTTGCAGTGGCAGAGCCGATGGCCTTCGCTCACTGTTGCCTGAATCCACTGCTTTACGCTTTCCTGGGGGCAGGGTTCAAGAGCTCTGCCCGCAGAGCTTTAACGCTAAGCCGCGCCTCAAGTTTGAAGATACTACCCAGAAGGCGTGCTGGAGCCTCCACAACCACAGAATCAGAGTCATCCAGTTTACATTCTAGCTAACAGTGTCTGTGCATGTATATGTGTATGTGTGTGTGTGTGTGTGTGTGTGTGTGTGTGTGTGTGTATACATGTGTTTTTGCACATGGGTTGATGTACGAGTATATGTGTAAGAATGTTTATACACGAAGAGTCCAAGAGAGTAAGGAGCAGTCTGCTGGCCCATGACTTACCCTCTCCCTTGTGACGGAGTTTCTCATGTAAATACTGTATCTAGAATGCTTCACAGTGCCGCTTTCCTTGTCTATTTTGAAAGTGTTTGTAATAAAATTTGAAAACATGAGAAGATTTGTTTGTTTCCTGAGTGAAACACTTCCTGCCTTGCATTCAACCACTCAACCAAGGCTAAGGCCACCCCAACCTCTCTGTCTGCCCATCTCTCTCTCCTCTCTCTCTCTCTCTCTCTTGTTCTCTCCTTTGCTCCTTCTCTCTGTTTCTGTCTTTCTCTCTTTCACAGTGTGGGGTCATCTCACATGTGGGTCAAGTATCCATTGCAACCCATTGAAACTAAATCAGTGTTTAGTCTGGTGTAAAACCAACTTGTTGAGGTAGGGATTCTATGACCGAGGTCATTTTATAGCACATTTCAAAAGGAATGGGTGAGAAAGAGGATGGGACAAGCCACAAGAGCAATGAATCAAATCCATACACATTAGGAAGCAAGTATGTGCCACAAACTTGTCTTGAGTCAGGAAAGGCAGTTGAGACATTAATTCTCCAAAGGAGTTGAATCAAGTGTGACTGGACTTGGTATATATCCGTGAAGACATTTCGCCTCTCATCTAAGAGGCTTCATCCCTTCCTGCCTTTCTGACTAGACCAAGCTAGTCTGACTGGCTGGTGATGAGACTCAGTATTTATCCTCTTTGGAGTCGTTATCAGAGCTCTCTGATAACCTCTTGGATGAGAGGCGAAACGTCTTCATGGATATACTATACCAAGTCCAGTTGCACTTGATTCAGTTCCTTTGGATAACCATGACCTGGATGAATGAGAACATTCACAGACGAGACATTAATTCATTTTGTTGGACTACCCACAAATACTGTTTTATCCTTGACAAGGTGTATTATGGGTTTAAGATGTAACTTGCCAAATACAGTTTCTTAAAAGGAAGCGCATTTCAAAAAATTTGGTTGGAAGTCTGGTGAGTGTTTTAAAAAAATATTATTGTTATAATCTGTGTCTCTCTTTATGTCGATTCTTTATCTCTCAAAAAATCACTGTTGGGATCCACTGATCCGCAGCATGAACACGTTCAGTTCTGTTTCTTCTGAAAATGAAACGTGGGAGTTTTCAACCTTGAGCCTTGGCCCATTGGCGTGTGAGTCGACACTGGTGTCATGAGTAGTCTCGACCCGCTCGTGTGTGGACGTGTGAGTGCCGGATTTATCATCCTGATGGTGTATACAATTTGGTTGAACACGGTGAGAGAGACGGGAGGGGAGGGGATGCTGGTGATGGGGGGGGTCAGTAAGTCAATTTTCCCAGCCGCCTCGGGGGCACAAATTCACACACACACACACACACACACACACATACGCACACGCACGCACTTCCCCAAGACTCACTTCCAAGTGGAAGTGAGAGAAACAGAAGCTGGAAGTTTACTGTGTCTCACTTCCTGGAGTAAAGTGGAGGAAGACGGAGAGGAAAGGGAGATGAGAAAAAGAGAGAGATTACTGTAAGATAACTGCTTAACACGATGCAATGCAAGTTTGACTCTGCAACTGTGTGGGTAAATTACACCAAATCCCATTATTACTGCAATACTTTTATCGCAACTCACATGTAGAATTTAGGCCCAGTAAGCCAAAACCTCAGCTCTGTGCCCATTTCATGTGTTGGAGTCACGCAATAGGTGTGTCACAAGTGTGTACAAGCGCACAAAAGCACACATGTGCACATATGCACACACAAAACACACGCACACACACACATGCACACTCACACAAGCTGTCACATAAACACACAATACACACAAACAATTTTTCTGCTATTTATAGTATATTCAAAACAGGAAATACTTCCTGCGGCTCATTTTAGGAAAAACAAGCAGTCAAGACAATCAAACAAGCCAGTGAGCGGTTCTGCAACATAGAACTGTGGTGAGCATACACATTATTATTATCATTACATTTACATGTATTAAAGTAAACAGGACTCATGCAGGTCTTGTTTTTTTCCAACGTATCATAGCCAGTGTTTAATTTGAGCGCTCATGTTGCTTCATAAAAACCTCTGATGGCTTCATTTGGATGACGCACAAACATAGATACTGTAACGACCACGAATAAGTAGACTCGCTTAGCCCTTGGCTAAGGGGTCTGACCCTTTAATTAACTGGTTAACGTTGTCGCCCGTGGTGCGAAAGATATGGGTTCGCGTGGCGGTCCCAGGCTGCCCCCCTAATTCACTACAATTCTGTTAAAAAGTTGCATGCCAGGAAGTTCTGAGTGCTGGGTTGTGAGCGCTTTTGTAATCTTCACGCAATAAATCCAAGAAGTGAGTGAACGAAAAAGTAAATGTCTTCTCTTTGACCGCCTTCAATCAGTCATTGCAGTAATCCTTTTTTCCTTATCTCCTTGGTATCCTATTACCCCTTATCTGCCACCATCTCTCCTTTCCTCTCCCCTCCTCTTTTTGGCCCAGTCTGTCTGGCTGGTTGGTGCCAACAGTGCTATTACTGCACAACAAAAGTGTATGCTGGCGTTGCTATGGCTGTGTGATTCTTGGCATGTGGGCATAATCTGTCCGTGATGATGGTAATAATAATAATAATAATAATAATAATGTTGATGGTGAGTATCACTGTTGTTGTTATTTTGACGTTTGTTAGAAAGAAGAAAGCCACTTTATTTTGTCATTGTATTCTTACAACGAATTGTACTCTTACAATGGATTTGTCTTCTGCATTTAACCTATCTTATTGTATAGGAGCAGCGCCTGGGGACCAACTCCAGTTCTCCTTTCCATTGCCTTGCTCAGGGACACGGGCAGGAGTATTAACCCTAACATGCGTGTCTTTTTGATGGTGGGAGGAAACCAGAGCACCCGCAGGAAACTCACGCCGACACGAGAAGAACATGCAAACTCCACACAGAAAGGACCTGGGATGGCCTGGGGTTCGAACCCAGGACCTTCTTGCTGTGAGGCAACAGTGCTAATCACTGGGTCACTGTGCCACCTTTTTTTTCGCCTTTTTTTTTTTAGAAAAAATAATCATCATTATCGTTACTGAAGAGCAAGTTGATTTGACTTCACTTGATTAAGAGAACACGTACTCATGTGCGGCAAAACCTTGGGAAAGTAGATATGGGAAAAGAGAGGGCTACACACACACACACACACACACACACACACACACACACTAACATGTGCAAACTTCAGAGCTGCTTAGAAATACCACTGTTTCATAATGAGGGGCACTAAGTAGTTAGAGGCCTGCTTTGACATGTAGAGGCAGCTGATAAGCCAGAGAAGATTCAAGCCAGCATCATACTCATACCAACCAGCATCGCCAAGCTTTTGGATATTACTGCCTTCATAACAAATGTGGGTATGCATGCGTGTGCGTGCGTGCGTGTGTGTGTGTGTGTGTGTGTGTGTGTGTGTGTGTATGTGGAAGCCTACAGGTGGTCAGGTTCTCTCACAGTCAGACAGGCTGAGTTTCCTGTCACCGAACAATCGTGGGAAAATCAGAGATGGAGATGGAGACAAAGAGTGAGGTTGAGGGAGAGCGAGAGAGACATGGGTCGCATCCAAATAGCCTGCAATGACTTCCTGCTTTGTTCCTGGTGGATTAATACAATGTGACAGGTGAAACCAATTGCCTGCTGGGGTCACTCTGAACAGATGGAGTTAAGAGTAGGATGAAAGAGATTTTCTCACCTCCTGACAGTATTGATGAGACCAAACAAAACCCTGGCCCAATATGTCCCTTGTGTTTATTCCCTGCCCAGCAGATGCTCTTTATTTGCATGTATGAAAATAGATGAATGAGGAGCAGTAGTCTAAGTCAACTGTAAACATTTTAAGTCAAGTCAAGTCAAGTCAAGTTTATTTGTACAGCCCAATACGATTATCCAAAGGAATTGAATCAAGTGCAACTGGACTTGGTATATATATCTGTGAAGACGTTTCGCCTCTCATTCAAGAGGCTTCATCAGTTCGTGCTTTTCTGACTAGACCAAGCTAGTCTGACTGGCTGGTGATGAGACTCAGATATTTATCCTCTTTGGAGTCGTTATCAGAGCTATTGATATGCGTGGCTCTTTGTGTTCCGATGTTTAGCAATGCTCATCGTTGTCAGAGGTATTGATGTGCGTGGCTCTTTGTGATCCGATGATAAGCAGCGACGGTCGTTGGGGCTGTTAGTTTAGACTTCGTTAGTGTTCCATTCAGTGGTCATGAGAGTCATTGGAGCCATTAGTGGTCGACTGTTGTTCTTGGAGGCTAGGCTTCTTGAGTCTCCTGGGTAGAGATGAAAGGACGGCATTGTAAGTGGGGGATAGGTGGTGTCGCAGACCTCCTCCTCTGTTGAGGGATGGTTTTTCCAGTTTCGCATAGATGGCTTCCTTCACCCCTCTTTCAAACCATCTATCTTCCCTGTCCAAAATGTGTACGTTGCTGTCCTCGAAGGAGTGTGTCTTCTCCTTTAGGTGTAGATAGACTGCTGAGTCTTGTCCTGAGGAGTTTGACCTTCTGTGTTGGGCCATCCGTTTGTTTAGTGGTTGTTTGGTTTCTCCTATGTATAGGTCAGTGCAATCCTCATTGCATTGTGCAGCATACACCAGATTGCTTTTTTGGGTGTGTGGTATACGGTCTTTGGGATGAGCCAGTCTTTGTCAGAGTGTGTTGCTGGGTTTGAAGTATACCGGGATGCAGTGTTTGCTAAAAAGACCCCAGAAACATACGGGATGCCTATGTTATTCATTCTGTTCCTTTTCTCCTCATCGCTCACCTGGTTTTTAACGCTCCCCTCAGGTGTTTGTGTTTGCCTGAGTGCTGCTGGGCACATTGTCAGCTCTGTGTTGCAGAGTTCTGATGACGCCCAGTTTGTGTTCCAGAGGGTGGTGTGAGTCGAAAAGTAGATATTGATCTGTGTGTGTAGTTTTCCTGTAAACTGTTAAACTTCCTGTTATGAAAGGATGGGCCCAATACGATTACAAATTTGCCTCAAGGGGCTTTACAGCAACAAAACAGCCTGTCCTTAGACCCTCGCATCAGATTTTACACACCTGTTAACTGGTAACTTTTATATTCAGCCTGAAAGTAACAAGATAGATATTCATTGTGGTTGCAGTGGACAGCTGGTTCCTATTTTTTTTCATGACCTTTGTTGCCACCGGCGTTATGACTTACACGGCCGCGTCTACTCCTTCATCTTCCACTTTAAAAGTACTAACGAACAGTAGCCTCTAGTGGTTGTCTTGAGTTACTACGCCAGCCGATATTTCCGCTTTATTACTGCGCTCCGAGGGCGCACATTTCTACTAGGAAGAGTATCGCGGGAAAAGGGAAAGAGGCGTTGCCTTGTTTTGTATATTCACACGGGATTGGTTGGAAACTTCTAAACGGGTTGGAAAGCGTTAAAAAATACAACCACCTAATTGGTGGAGAGTGGCGCGCCGTTAACCACGTGGTCTTGGTTTTCGCGCGAAACTGCCACTCTGCCCCTTCCTCAACGTGTTCTGGTTGTTTTTGGAGGAGTACGGTGGACCTTTGTTAGAAAAAGCCCCAAAACTGACATCGGTGTAACACCGTATCAATATGGATCTTGCTGCACCTGCTGTAGAGAATGCCGGAGAGACGATAAAAGATGAGTTGGCTGAAAAATGCCAGAAGTTGTTCCAGGCTTTCTTGGAAGAGTAAGTAGATCAACAGTACTGTGTAAACGGGAGGCCTTGTGCTCACAAGATGGTACGTTCACTGGTCTACCGATGTAGTGACCACGTTAACCAAACGATTTGGCATTTCGGTCTTTGTCGGTTTTGAACTTTTTGTATTTTTTTTTACCTGTTAAGATGCCTCTTGATTTCTGCGCCCAAGCCCAAATATGGCGTACTCAAACTAAAATGGCTGTAGCTCTTGGAACACTTTTGTAATATATGTATAATCGTGGTCTCTAGAAAGGGATCCCGTTGTAGCTCACTGAGGTGTCAGATTTAACCTAAATACTACTGCAGTGTTTATGAAAAGGTTTATAACACAGTACAAATAGAATTTTATCTTCGCCTACAACAGAAATAATTATTTAAGTGAAGATAACTTATTTTCTCTTTGTCTCTTGAGCCTATGACTCAGTGGAGCTATTGCCATAAATTTCATCACGTTTTACCAAAATGTGAGCGTTTTTGATTGTTTTTACAATGGATATGCATAGGCGGATCTCCAAAATGTTCCAAATGATGTATGGGCCTTTTGGATTCGACAAGACTACATATTTTGTACTTATCCAGACGACTCCATGAGGGGGCTGGTTCATGTGAAACGGTTAAGCCTGTGCGTCAACATTTCCTGTTGGCCTTCTGTGTGTCCAGGTTCCAGACCGGGGATGGAGAGGTGAAGTATGTCAGAGAGGCAGAGGAGTTGATCAGGCCGGAGAGGAACACTCTGCTGGTGAGCTTCACAGACCTGGAGGGTTTTAACCAAGAACTAGCAACTACCATCCAGGAGGAGTACTACAGGTAAATATGGAAACATTCGCCAACTATCACTTTATGGACTCCTTTTCAGTATTTTCTTTGTTGACTTAAGTTGTGATTGCGTATATCCAAACATGTATACGAAGTTGTAACAGTCAGAAATTGCTGTGGATTAATATGAACAAAAACTCTTTGCAGAGTGTACCCTTTCCTCTGTCATGCAGTGCGCAATTTTGCACGGGATCACGGGACTGTTCCTCTTAACAAAGAATTTTACGTTGCCATCCAGGACCTACCAACCAGACACAAGTAAAGCAAATGTTCATTTACCTCAAATGTGAATCATTGTATATGTTTTCTGTCTTAATCGGAGTTCATTTCTGTGTGCTTTATTGCGGTTTTGCAATGTGTCTCACAATACCCAAGTAAAGCTACTGTGACGGTATAACACCCTTGCAAGTCACAAACAACTACCTGCGTAGAAACAAAGTAGTTCACTATCATCAAATGGTGTTCTAAAGAAATGGATAAAACTGTACAGGTTGATGTAACTGTCCTATGTGTTTTCAAGGATCCGTGAGCTGTCAACTTTACGTATTGGGACTCTGGTTAGGATCAGTGGTCAGGTGGTGAGGACACACCCTGTGCACCCTGAGCTGGTAAGTCATCCTTTGCTATCAAGAGATCCATCAATATGACAGGCACATCACTATGCTTTATCTCTAGGAGTGGTTCTGGGGATAGGCTTATTCTTAAATGCAAATCATTCAAAATCTGAAATATGAAGTCCCTGCACATAAGAAGCTGCATCTTTGCACATGATGGCTGTCTTTGTAAAACCTGTCTGAAATGAATTAAAGGTTAATTTAGCACATATTTAGCACAGTTCTGTGCCCAGTGTCAACTAGCAAGGGAGATTGATGTTAAAGAGATCCTGCTGTGGTTGGGTACAAGAAAGAATTGTCCTTATGGGGATCAAAAATATATAATCATTATCAAATGATCATATTATTAACTATGTAATTGATTGAATAAAGAAATCAAAAAGAGAACAACATATTGCATTGGTGTTTTATGACCTGCCAGTTGACTGCAGGGATTTCCAGTGATACTGATCAGTGTTAATTTAGTTGATGGTAACTATGATGAAAAATAGTCTTCCATGACCTTGAGTCCAAATAGAAAGTAAGCCAGTAACTTAAAAAAAAAAGGTTTCCTTAGCGTCTAGTCAAATTTTCTGGTGAATGAGTACATCTGTTTTTAGTTAATGAAGTAAGCCAGTGTGCTAATTTCTTAAAATTACAACAAAATATAACAATGGACTGTCAAAAACTTAACTTATTAGATCAATCACAATTCAACTTTGTAAACAAACATAATAATGGAAGGCACATGTCAGTATATTTTAGATTGGGCTTACAAGGGTGATTTTGATGAAGCTATCTTTTTCTTTTTTTTCTTTTTCCTCATGGAAATAACATTTTTTTCTGCATCTTTTTTTGTCAGTTAAAATAAACAATCCCACTGACTATGTTGTACTGTTGCAGGTCAGTGGCTGTTTCATGTGCCTGGACTGCCAGGGGGTGATCAAAGATGTGCCTCAACAGTTTAAGTACTCCCCGCCCAACATCTGCAGAAACCCTGTCTGCAACAATCGCTCCCGCTTCCACCTTGACACTTACAAGTCCAAGTTCATTGACTTCCAGAAGGTAATGGCAGGGCTTGTTGTGCATGCAGGCCATTTTGTAACTGTTTATATCATGTATGTATATAATGGCAGTAAGGGGATTGGTAAGAGTGTGTATGGCACTGATAACTGATCTGACAGTTGTCAGTTGACAGTGAGTCTTGCTTGAATAAGTCTAAAAAAAAGAAAAAAGAAAAGAAGATCCGGGTAGCGTAGCGGTCTGTTCCGTTGCCTACCAACACGGGGGTCACCAGATTGAATCCCCGTGTTACCTCTGGCTTGGTCGGGCGTCCCTACAGACACAATTGGCCGTGTCTGAGGGTGGGAAGCCGGATGCGGGTATGTGTCCTGGTCGCTGCACTAGCGCCTCCTCTGGTCGGTCGGGGCACCTGTTCGGGGGGGAGGGAGAACTGGGGGGAATAGCGTGATCCTCCCATGCGCTATGTCCCCCTGGCGAAACTCCTCACTGTCAGGTGAAAAGAAGCGACTGGCGACTCCACATGTATCGGAGGCATGTGGTTGTCTGCGGCCCTCCCCGGATCGGCAGAGGGGGTGGAACAGTGACTGGGATGGCTTAGAAGAGTAGGTTAATTGGCCAGATACAATTGGGAAGAAAATGGAGGTAACAAATAAGATCCAATGTCCCACGGTGTGGCACGATTACTTAATTGATGGGTGTGTGTTCACAGGTGCGTATCCAGGAGACACAGGCAGAACTGCCCCGTGGTTCAATTCCTCGCTCTCTGGAGATCATCCTGAGGGCAGAGGCCGTAGAGACGGCTCAAGCCGGGGACCGCTGTGACTTCACTGGGACCCTCATAGTGGTGCCAGATGTGTCACAGCTCAGCACTCCTGGTATGATCTTTTCTTCAGCACACTACTTGGGAGTCCTTAGATGAATTGCACTTGGTGGGAGGGAATTCAGGTTGATGAGAATGGGAGCTTTGATATTATGTCATCTTTAGAGGTGACTTGCATAGCTTTATATGCATGTAAACATACACACCACTCATATGTTCATGTGTGCATTTTGCACAATACGTCATGACTGTGTGTGTGTGCATTCCCTCATTTCCAGGTGTGCGTGCAGAGACCAGTTCCCGTGTGGCAGGAGGCGGTCAGGGCTTTGAGGCTGAGGGCCTGAGGGGGCTGAAGGCTCTGGGTGTCCGAGAGCTTTCCTATAGATTGGCTTTCCTGGCCTGCAATGTGGCCCCCACAAATCCACGGGTAAGTTGTACACCAGGCAAGAAAGGGCACATACCTCATTACGTTTCCCTTCACAGAGCTTTAGATGATAAGGGTTTTCATCTCTGTGGAGCAAAACGCTGATCTCACTGGCATAAGATCACACCCCACTAGCGCTTTCTTCCCCTTCTCTCAACTTAACATTTCATCAAACCTACTTTCCAATTATCAAACTACGAATTAAATAATATATTCAAAGTGAATTAATTTAACACTGTTTTTATTTGTAACATATTTCTAAAGTCACTCACAAGTGTGCTTGTATTTTTGTTCTAGTTTGGTGGAAAGGAGTTGCGTGATGAGGAGCAGACAGCTGAGAGCATCAAGAGTCAGATGTCAGTGAAGGAGTGGGAGAAGGTGTTTGAGATGAGTCAAGACAAGAACCTCTATCACAACCTGTGTACCAGTCTCTTCCCCACCATACATGGTGGGTACCACTACCATGACTGTAAATCTATCAACTTCATTCTCTGGGATAAAACAGTGTTAATACTTGTCAAACTGCTCTTTATCCAAGGTAGTTTGGCTGAAGATGCATATATTTTCACTCGACAACTGTTAGCTGATCAATACAAATGCAGTTTGTTGTTGGTCAATCAGCAGTGGGGTATTTGGGGGTCTTAAGCTTAAGGAGATCTTGAATAGATGTTGAAGCGTGAATGGACGTTCAAGCCACTTAAACTGCACATGTCTTCTCAACAGGTGAAAAAAATTCTTTGACTTGATAGTCACAGCCATGCATGTCTATATTTGGGGCTAAGCAGCTCTGGCATGTTGTCATGTCATTGTCTCTGAGTGTATTTAGTGTAGGAAATGTGTGCATTGTGCAGAGTTAATGGTCACTCCACTGGGATACATTACAGCAATAATATATTTGTGTGTGTGTGTGTGTGTGTGCGTGTGCGTGCGCGCGCGCAGGCAATGATGAGGTGAAACGCGGCGTCCTGCTAATGTTGTTCGGAGGTGTTCCCAAGACGACCATGGAGCGAACCTCGCTGAGGGGAGACATCAACGTCTGCATCATAGGGGACCCCAGCACATCTAAGAGCCAGTTCCTCAAGTATGAGACACATTCACACTGATAATAATAATGATTATCATGAAAAACATCTTAGCTTAGATAGAACTTGTCAAAAATAATGGTAGCAAGTTAAACTCATGAAAATTCTTTTTGAATTCTACACCTGAAATGGCCTTTTACATGTAACTGTCATATTCATCCCAAACCTGTTTTGAAGTCGAAATTTGTGTGTGTGCGTGTCCATAGACATGTGGAGGAGTTCAGCCCTAGAGCGGTCTACACCAGTGGCAAGGCCAGCAGTGCTGCAGGTCTGACGGCAGCTGTGGTCCGGGACGAGGAGTCTCACGAGTTTGTTATTGAGGCTGGAGCTCTCATGCTGGCAGACAATGTGAGTTTTTAGAGTTGTTCTCTCCAGAGCTTCTGAATGTTTTGTGAACAGTCAGCAGTCTTGGGGTTGGTCGGTCCGACAGTGCAGGACACAGCCTGTTTGTCTTTCCTGCTTTATATTCTAGGTGCCAAAAAGTAAAGACAGGGTCAGAAATTTTTGCATAACCATCTAATGTGGCTGGTGTTAAGACATGCTCACTACTGTATGCTGCTGAGTAATCAGAAAAAAAGACAGCGGTCAATGATAATGTGCTGGCATACCAGTACCAGATGTACTAAGCAACAGACATGTCATGGGATGCAGCCTCTTTGCAAACTAAGACAGCAGAAAACCAGTCCATCAAGGCTGATGGATGTCTGCTCCTGGTGCTATGACCCAGTCTTACAAACAGGTGTAGCAGATGCTTGAAGTGTCAGAGCTTGCATGGGGCTCCAGTTTTAATTCTGGGTAGTTTGGATAAAACGCGAGTGGTTATTACAGTGTTCTCTTTATTTGGCCTGCAGGTGGTGAACATGCATTGAATTCAGTCCTTAGCCATTGAGCTACATCTAATGTGTACAGTTTCTTTCCAGTAGGCAAAACTGACAGTGGTTTGTCTGTACCATGTGTCTCTAGGGTGTGTGCTGTATTGATGAGTTTGATAAGATGGAGGTCAGGGATCAAGTGGCCATCCACGAAGCCATGGAGCAGCAAACTATCAGCATCACCAAGGCTGGAGTCAAGGTAATGCAGATGGTGCAGTGTCTCAGATTGAAGACTTGGTAATTTACATTTAACATTCCAAACCAGTCAAAGGCACACCTTTGTGTTTTCGTAAATTCCGTGTTTTAAACAATGGAAACAGAACTTTTGGGTACACAGTTTGGTCAGTCAGTTATGTTCACATCCTTACTCCTGGACTTCTCAACTGTAAATTATGAAAGTTAAGGTTAATTGTGTAGAGAAAAATACTTTACTTCTATATTGGAATCATCCTACTTGACATTAAAGGAACCTCGCCATATTCTAGATGGAAATTACTGAAACACAACCCTCAAAGTTAACTGATACTCTCATCCAGAACAAACTTCCATAAACATAGCAACAGAATAAGAGGAATTGGACCCCCCCCCCCCCCATTTTGTTCTCTCCTTCAGGCCACTCTGAATGCTCGCACATCCATTTTGGCAGCAGCCAACCCAGTCAGTGGGCGCTACGATCGCAGCAAGAGTCTGAAGCAGAACATCAACCTGTCTGCCCCCATCATGAGCCGCTTTGACCTCTTCTTCATTCTTGTGGACGACTGCAATGAGGTGAGGCTGTGCACCTTGCTTGTTTGCATATAGTGCACCACTGTAAATCCTATTTTGTATTCACACGAGTATGTTTGTGTTCCTTAGGTGACAGACTATGCCATTGCAAGGCGCATTGTGGACCTGCACTCCCGAGTGGAGGAATCCGTGGACAGAATGTATTCTCTGGATGAGATCCGCAGATATTTGCTTTTTGCCAGGCAGTTCAAACCAAAGGTGTGTGCATTACATTGGTTTTACATGGCTTTCCTTTTTTTTTTTTTTTTTTTTAAAGCTAGTGTTAAATATTGTATATTTTATCTTTTGTATGTAGATTTCCAACGAATCAGAAGAGTTCATCGTTGAGCAGTATAAGCGGCTTCGCCAACGTGATGGTTCAGGAGGTGTGTCCAAGTCAGCCTGGCGAATCACTGTGCGGCAGCTGGAGAGCATGATCCGCCTGTCAGAGGCCATGGCCCGCATGCACTGCTGTGATGAGGTACGTACAAAGAAGAATCTCCTACATGTATCAGCTTCACTTTTATTTGCCAAGTACAACAACAGTCAGCATTATTGACATAGCAGGTGACAGTAGTGAGTGCTCGGTAGTTACTTGATCTCAGAGTGCAAAAGTTCACAGGTCTCAGCACTGGGCCTGTTCACCAATTGAGCTCTGTTATGAATCGAGCTGACTCTGGGGAAGGGAAATTACTATTGACTTGTGTTGAGCAGGGGTGGGCAACTTTGATGCGAGAGAGGGCACAAAAATTTTATCCTCACTACCAGAGGGCCAGATTGTGACCATGCACTTCCACTAGTGGGATACTGTACCCCATCACTCAATTAACCGAATAAAGCTACCAAGTTGATGAAAAGAATAAAATATATACTGTTAATCAAATTTTATTGTACCAAATTTTCTATTTAATGAGCTTAACACAGAAACAAAATGTCCATATTTCCTGAGTCCATTATTTAAGTGCAATGGGGTCTCAAAAGTCATCGTTCAATAATGGTACAAAAGTTAACATTCACACTAAGTGCAACAACTAATATTCATGTTTGTAGTGTATCTACTCTGCCCCCCTATTCCATGACATGTTTCAAATAAACATGCATTTAGCTCAAAAGGGTAAAATGGTATCTAGCGCTTTTCTAGTCTACCAACCACTCAAAGTGCTTTTTTACATGTGTCCCTCACGTTCACCCATTTTCACACACACACACACACACACACACACACACACACACACACACACACACACACACACACACACACACACACACACACACACACACACACACACACACACACACACACATTCATACACTGGTGAAGCCATTGAAACTCACCCACAGGTGGATCAGTATAAAGTTCTGTCTTAACACCAGAACGACCAAGACCGTCATTTTGATGGTTTTGGATTTTTAAAGTTTAATAACTTCGATGAAGAAAAAAAAAAAAAAAGGATACAGACCTGCCGCTCCCTGAATGCCCCTAAAATTGCATATATTTGCATTAAAATTAGTTTTAGGTCAATTGCACAAAAAAAAGTTATGATAAGATCTACCTAAAACGACCATGAGCTCATGGTCGTGGTCATGGTCATAATTTGCGCGTCATGTCATTATTTATGATGTGTGTTGGGTGCATCATTTCCTTTGCGAAGTTCATTGCTCTTTCCTAGAAACACATTAGCGTTCTCCAGTGCAGAGTAATAGTCTGAACTTGATTTTTGATTATTCCCAACATGTCTGGGTACAGACGCCGTTTCAGATGCACCATGACTACCACCGAGGTGTATTTACAGGCGTTGGACAGCAGCCATATTAAATTGTTTGAAAAATAGTATTAAAGTTGTTAAAATGTTAATTTTGTTGTCAGCCGTTTCTTAACAGACATACATGCAATGCATTAATATCTCAACTGGGTATTTATCTTGACAGAATATAGAGTTTACAAACCGTGGGCAGTCATTTTGATGGCCCACGGTCGTTAAGGTATTTTTTAAATTCTGGTCATTGTTTGGGACTGTTTCAATATTTATTTTCAGTTCTTTTTTTACATGCTTTATAGGCCTTGTTACGTTTGTTAGATTAGCAATATGTGTTTTCCGTTTTGTTTTTCAGGTAATATTTTCACTTTTTCAATTTTGCTATTGTTTAAAGTTTAAATTGTATAAAACTAGTATTATAGTTGTTAAAATTGTAATTTTGGTGTCAGTTGATCCTAACAGACATACTAACATATGCAATGCTTAATATCTCAATTGGGTATTTATCTTGACAGAAGTTTATAAAGCGGCAGTCATTTTGACCACCCATGGTCGTTTTGGGTAGGAGTGAAATCCCGGTTGTTCTCGTGTTAATAATAATAATAATTTGTTTTTAAAGCACTTTTCTGAAACAATGTTACAAAGTGCTTCATAAAAAAACAACAACAAAAAACAACGAGATACTTAATGAGATACTTGTGGTCTCTCTGCTAGCATACGATAGACTGAATGTCAATGTTTGTGCATCCATTCTGCATGAGCTGGAACATAGTTTCATCCATCAGTCTGTTTTTCTCTTTTGACTTGACACGCTTCATTGTTGAGAAGCTGCCCTCGCAGAAGTGCTCCCAAACATGCTGGCCATTGAGAGTGCAAAATCCCTGAGGAGTGGAAAGCGCGACTCGGGCAGTAGTCTCCAAAATGAAATTCCTCTGTCATTGCGCTTTGCTTGAAAGAAGGGGGTCTTACTAGTTTGCAAAGTTCAAGCTGCAACTCTGGGAGTTGCTCACTGACAGCAGCAGAGAGGGAGTCAGTGAGTAACGCAATTCGTGGCTGCATGGCATGGAAATCATGAATGCGTTCTTGAACTGCCCGTGCAGTATTTCTGTGTCTGTTCTGTACTTGAGATGTTTTCTCACATTCAAGGACATCTTTATGCATCTCTTTACAGGTGGAAAAGTGTGCCAAATTTGGATGGTTGGATGAAAAGCCTTCTTTGAACGGGGCTAATTTATGCTTAAATGCGTTCATGTGTGCGTATAGATCTGACATACACTATATGTACAAAAGTATTGGGACATCTGGCCATTACACCTACTGGAGCTTTTATGACATCTCATTCTAAATCCATAGGCATTAATATGGAGTTGGTACCCCCACCCCGTTGCAGCTATAACAGCTTCCACTCTTATGGGAAAGCTTTCCACAAGATTTTGGAGTGTGTGGGAATTTTTGCCCATTCATCCAGAAGAGCATTTGTGAGGTCAGGCACTGATGGTGGACGAGAAGACATGGCTCGCAATCTCTGTTCTAGTTCATCCCAAAGGTGTTTGATGGGGTTGAGGTCAGGGCTCTGTGCGGGCCAGTCAAGTTCTTCCACACCAAACTCACCCAACCATGTCTTAATGGACCTTGCTTTGTGCACTGGGGCACAGTCATGCTGGAACAGGAAAGGGCCCTCCCCAAACTGTTCCTGCAAAGTTGGAAGCATAGAATTGTCCAAAATGTCTTGGTATGCTGAAGCATTAAGATTTCCCTTCACTGGAACAAAGGGGCCTAGCCTAACCCCAGAAAAACAGTGCACGGTGCAAACAACCTCTCTAAGCACTTCCCGCGGCTCATCCATCTGATCTCAGCGTGCATCTGTAAATCCCCATAAGCAGCACTGACTTCATCCAAAAAGGCTACAAACTTCCTATGATTGACAGACCTGCTGTCCCCCTTGAAAGAGATTGGTAACCTTGGTAACTAAATCTATGACATGGCTGAAGTTCATTGTCTTGGCACAGAGGGCCTCCTGTAAGATCAAAAGGAAATAGGATTTAGCCTATGATAAAAATTCTCACAAAGAAAACGCACATTCATAACCATATATTAATAGTTAGCTAGCAATAACGTTACCCACCTGATGTATGATGCAGTGCAATATTGGACAGTCAATGCCGCTCTGTTGGAGGAGCCTGGTGAATCCAGTGCGTCTTCCTCACATCGATGGTGCGCCATCGGTAACAACAGCTGAAAGCTTGTCAAAGCCTGCATGCGCACTTACAAGACTTTTAACAGCATTGAAAACATCCTTGCCCTTGGTAGTGTCATGCAAAGACACCAATTTCAATAACTCCTTGTGCACTTCAAATGAACTGTCAATTGCTCTTGTGTAAATGAGGAGTTGGCTAACATCCATCCTATCTGTAGCCTCATCCAACGCTAAAGAGAAGTACTTGCACTCATGTATGACTCGTTTTAGCTTTCCCTTGACATGATTTTAATGTCAAAAATTCTTTTCATCACTGTATGACAGGACAGAGAGACCGTTTCAAAGTTCTTAGCCATGTTATCATCTCCAAAAGCTTTAACCATCTCTACTGCACATAGCTTCACTGTTTCGCCATCTGACAAGGGCTTCTTTGCTATAGCAAGCTCAAGGGAAACGGCATAAGATGCCTTGAGAGAGGATTCCTGTGTAGATGTGGCTTTGGTAAAAAGGCTCTGCTGTCGGTGTATTTTTGCTTTGAGGTCAGCGATGATAGCGGCTCTGGTACCGCCTGTGTACTTGCCATATTTGCTTTTGTGCGTGGTACTGTAGTTGCGACTCAAGTTGAATTCCTTCCATGATTTTGTTTCTGGGCACACTAAACACATAGGTTTTACTTGGAATTCCGTAAAAAGATATTCTGTCTCCCATCTTGCCTGGAAGACACGCTTCTCTAGGTTAAGTTGTCTTTTTTCTTTTTGCCACTTATGTCTCTCCTCGTCGTGTGTCGTTGCAGAAGAGGCTCACCGAGATCAAGATGAGACCATGTGCAAGCAGTTGCTTGGCTACAGGCCTCTTGTGTTTTTTGAGTGAGCGCCCTCTATCAGTGGACAGTATAATTACAATTGGGATCTGGTTCAAATGTGGTCAAATGGCCCACTTGCTTCCGAAATCTGTGAAACCAACAATTTATTGATATTTAGAAATTGACCCGCGGGTCGTACTGAGTGAGGACGGGGGCCGAATGCGTCCCGCCTGTTCATGTCTGGCGTTGAGGATTAGAGTTTCTTGTATCCTAATGAGATAGTCCTTATGATTCCAGGTTCAGCCTAAACATGTGAAAGAAGCGTTTCGCTTGCTGAACAAGTCCATCATCAGAGTGGAGACGCCCGACATCAACTTGGAACAGGAGGAAGAAATGGAGGAAGAGGGGGTGGAGAATGGTACGCACACTTTCGCAGAGATAAAACAAAACTGCTCCAATACACACTGGTGAAGATAGTGAATACAGACACAATACAAATTACCATGTTAATGGAGACAGCATTCAATAAATCTTCCTCACGTGGTAGATATTAATACAAATCTGCCACTTCATCTTTTCAGATCGCGATGTCCCTAATGGTGTGAATGGTGTCGATGGCATAAATGGTCACGTGAACGGTGTGAATGGCCATGCTGAGCCAGGCAGCCAGGCCAAACCATCTCTCCGACTCTCTTTCACCGAATACAGACGGCTCTCCAACTTACTGGTCCTGCATCTTCGCAGAGTAGAAGAAGGTAAAGAAAAACACTTCATTGCACAACTGCTCCCTTGTCCCCCCCCCCCCCCCTCCCCATGGCCATTTTCTGGGTTTTAAGTAAGAGGTTATTTTTTTTGGCACACTGAATCACACACTTTTTTGGAGTTCCAATTCATTCTTCTTATTTGAAGCTACTGTTACTTCAGTCTAAAGACTGAAATAACAGAAGGTAGAAGAGTGTCTCTCCACCTGCCGCCCAATGACTGCTGGGATAGGCTCCAGCATCCCCGTGACCCTGAGAGCAGGATAAGCGGTTTGGATAATGGATGGATGGATGTTACTTAAGTGTTGGAACTGATCACATCGTTCATTTGTCAGTAACAAATACCATATTGCAATGTAATATCTATACTGATTGCTATTTTGCAGTTTAGTGGCTCAAAATCATTTTGATGAGTACAAAAAAAAATATTCCCTAATTGACTGGTTTCACTTTATGCTAGTGCAGTTGAAAATGTTATAATTTTCTTGAAATTGTTATGGTTTTCTCACCAGTTATGTCAAGAAATAGGTTTTCCTTTACCCCACTAGCAGACTAAGATTAATTAAAGCCTTTATTCTTAAAATTAATATTTCATGAGTGGGTAAAATGACAACTTACAGTGAACATATTTGTAGTGGCCATTCATTCAGCTCAGCTCAGTCTTGGAATATATAGCAATGTTTCCATCTACATGGTTTTAATGCCAGTTTTTAAGTTGCGAATACACCTTTTTTTTTTACACGCTTTTGATCTAAGCTGTTCACTGCTGTTCTTGTGTCTGCGTCCACAGCTGAAGAAGAGGAGGAGCTGAAGAAGAGTGCAGTTGTGAACTGGTACTTAAAGGAGGTTGAATCAGAGATTGACTCTGAGGAGGAGCTCATCAACAAGAAGGGCCTGATTGAGAAAGTCATCCACAGGCTTGTGCACTATGTAAGTACGCCTTCTAAAGAAACGCGTGTTCACCATTTAAGTTGACGGTGAGACCACATGGCTGGTACCCACAAATAAATGTAACAGTTGCAGATGCTTTCAAACTGAATTCCTTGGCTGGTAAGCTAGGGCATAAGGTGGTAAATCCAGTTTTTGTTAATTAAGACAACTGTTTAACTGCTGCTAAAGATTCCTCAAGAAGGATATGGAAGTGCTCAAATTTTGCATTGCAATTGAAATTCTATGACACAATCCAGCCAAAAGCAATATAAAGAAATGGATATGGGTATGGGAGGAAATAATGCAGACATTAATTTTCAATAAACTACAAACAAGGGACTCAAACATGGGACATTGATTCACTTTGTGAGGACATGCAGCGATTGCATATAATGTGATACTTTATAGTTAAAATCATAAAAATTACAGCAGTCTCGAAATCACTTTTTTGTACTGTGAATTAATATTCATAGTACAAAAAAAAGCAATGAAATAAAGATGCCTGCTAAAACAACTTTTAGACTAGTCTCTGTCTAGTGTGTTCAGAAGTATACTTATTTACAACTGAGGGTGAATAAACTAATTGAAGCTAAATGACCATATGAAATAAAATAAAGTAAATGACCAAATGAAATAAAAGGGGACCGGAGGATGTGCTCCAATTATCGGGGCATCACATTGCTCAGCCTCCCTGGAAAAGTCTACTCTGAGGTGCTGAAAAGGAGGCTCTGACTGATTGTTGAACCTCGGATCCAGGAAAAACAATGCGGATTCCGTCCTAGCCGTGGAACAACGGACCAACTCTTTACCCTTGCAAAGTGCTGAGGGAGGCATGGGAGTTTGACCAGCAAATCTACATGTGTTTTGTGGACTTGGAGAAGGCTTATGATTCTGTACCCTGGGGCACTCTGTGGGGGGTACTGTGGGAGTATGGGGTACCGGGGCAGTTGCTACAAGCCATTCAGTCTTTGTATAACCAAAGGGAGAGCTGTGTTTGCATTCTTGACACAAAGTCAAACACGTTTTCGGTGGGTGTCGGCTTCGCCAAGGTTGTCCCATGTCTCCGATTCTTTTTGTGATACTCATGGACAGGATCTCAAGGTGCAGCCAAGGTGAGGAGTGTGTCCATTTTGGGAACTTCAGGATTGCATCTCTGCTCTTCGCAGATGATGTGGTTTTGTTGGCTTCATCAGAACGCGACCTCCAGCGCACACTGGGGCAGTTTGCAGCTGGGTGTGAAATGGCCAGGATGAGAGTCAGCACTTCCAAGTCTGAGGCCATAGTTCCCTACCGGAAAATGGTGGATTGCACCCTCGGGGTTGGGGATGAGTTATTGCCTCAGGTGAAGGAGTTCAAGTATCTTGGGGTCTTGTTCGCGAGTGAGGGTAGGATGGGGCGGGAGATTGACAGGCGGATTGATGCAGCATCAGCAGTAATGTGGACATTGTACCAGACCATTGTGGTAAAGAGGGAGGTGAGCCGGAAGGCAAAGCTCTCAATTTACCAGTCAATCTTCATTCCAACCCTCACCTATGGTCATGAGCTTTTGGCAGTGACCGAAAGGGTGGGATCGCAGATACAAGTGGCTGAAATGAGTTTCCTCCATAGTGTGTCTGGGCTGAGTCTTAGGGTGAGGAGCTCGGACATCTGGAGGGAGCTCGGTGTAGAGCTGCTGCTCCTTCATGTTGAAAGGAGCCAGTTGAGGTGGTTCGGGCATTAGATTAGGATGCCTCCTGGGCGCCTTCCTTTGGAGGTTTACCTGGCACATCCAACTGGGAGGAGACCCCGGGGTAGACCCAGAACTCGCTGGAGGGACTGTATGTCCAATCTGGCCTGGGAATGCCTTGAGATCCCCCAGGAGGAGCTGGAGGGCATTGCTGGGGAGAGGGACCTCTAGAGTGCCTTACTTAGCTTGCTTCCACCGCAACCCGACCCCGGAGAAGCGGGTGATGAAGAGATGAGATAAGAAACTAAATGAGTTGACAGCTTTAATGTGTTAGCAAGCATCCTATCTCCTTCTCATTCATGTGTTAGCCTCATAAACAGATATTTGTGCAGCTTCATCTAGACCTGTTTCTGGTTCTCTCCTCAGGATCACATCCTCATTGAGCTGTCTCAGGCAGGACTGAAGGGGACAGAGTCTGAGAGCCCAGCAGAAGAAGTGGTCCTTGTTGTCAACCCAAACTACACGTTGGAAGATTAGACATGTCCCTTTTCCAACCCCCATCCGCCTTTTCTTACAACCCCGACTTCTTCACCTTTTCTGATTCCACATCCAACTCAAAGTGACTGTTGAAAAGTGTTTTATATTGAATACCCATATGTAAGAAATGCATAATGGCATTTGAGACCGTTTAGGTTTTATTCTGGTTTTGGTATTAAGCATCTCTGGCATTCACGGTTTAAACTCCTAAGATGAAGTAAAGGTCGTTAGTCACACTGACTGTTTGTAAATATGCTGCTCTTTGCTCCTTTTCTTCTAAGTGTTGGCAGGCTTTATCAGATTTCTTTGGTTCTCAAGATGTAGAATTGCCTTAAATTGAGGAGTTACATTATTCAGTAAATAGTAAGTCAGTTTTTTGATGGGATAACTGTGATTACTATGTATTTCATGCATACAGATTGCTTTTCCATACGTTGGAATTATTTTGTGTAGATATGTATTTTGAACACAACACATTAGTAAAAGTCTTTGTAAAATTGACAGAACATTCCTTGGGTACATGTAATTTCTGTTGTCCATGTTGTTCGGCCCACTTTGTTGCATTATTGCCTCCATATATAATTTGTTTTGTCTGAATAGCTTGAGAAATAAAAATATGTATATGTTCTCGTGATATCTTGGAATATCAATGATCAGGCAGAGGCTTCATCTCACTTGAGCTGGCTTTTATCACTGGAACTGCCACAGCAACATTTTAACATGAACAACATTGGGGGTACAGCGTCTTCCGACTGGGCTCTATACACTCTACACACACTCTGCCTAATTCCCTTATACAAATTACACTGGAGCCCTCTATTGGTCCTTGACAGCAATAACACGCTATAGCCACTTAATCACGATTCTTTTGTCTGGTAGGTTTTTCTAGTATACCATGACGTATAGATATTTATTTTTTTAACTAATGTGGTTCTCTTGTTTTTTTCGCCATATTTTAATGATAGTTTAAATCGTGTATGAGGTCCGAAAATTTTTTAAAACGTCGAATCAAACAAGTTTTCGTGCCCACTTGAAAACTTCCCCCTGCGCATGCGTGCCTGAAGTTTCGTCCTTGCACAACAAAGATGGCGGCGCATTACACGAAATTGCCCATGTCAGTACTGCTGAAAGGTAAAACTTGTTTCTCTCATATGTTTTAAATATGCTGTGGTAGCGATTGAATGCAAAGGTCTGTCTAGGTATTTGGGCTCAGAAGTTGGGGCTGAACAGCTGTGTCTTTGTCAGGTAGAACGAAGATTACATGTTGAAACAAGATGGATGTTTCTCTGTTCAAGGTGTACGCCTTCTACCACAGCGATTTCAGTGGACGCACAGATGTCAAACCCCATTAGTGCCTCTGTGTTTACGGCTTGAAGCGTCTCAGTATCACTTTCTTCATCAATCTTCCGGACCCACACTCTCCAGCACCAAGGCAGACCCACACAGGAGTTCAGAATCGCAGAGGAGGCCAGATGCACAAAAAGATGACAAAAAGGACGAGTCTGAAGAAGAGTATGAGGGTCCTGAGTACATCCCCAAGAGAAAGGCAAAAAATCCTATGATGAAGGTTGGCTTTGCCTGGTGAGTACACCATACTTATACTCATATCTTGATCCCTATTTTATGTTTATGTTCAATCTATGGAACACACACAGAGACACACGCACATTGAATTCTCTGCTCATGCATCACATCTCCTAAAACAATTTTTTTGTACTTCTCTTTTTAATTACTAATTCAAAGTACATTTTATGTACTTTGTACTCTTTTAATTATACTTTATATATGATTGTTCCTAATTGCTTTTATTTACTGTCTTTTAATTATATTTATTATGGTGGTTCCTTTTCTGTTTTTATTTGTGTAAAGCACATTGAATTGCCCTGTGTACAAAATGTGCTTTAAAAATAAACTTGTTTGCTTGCTTGTTAAACTAGATAAAGCTATTTCACACTCTTTGCATCCAATCTGCCTTTATACCTACTTGCATTACAAAATTATTCATTCTTTTCAGTTAGCACAAAGTGACAGCAGTGATTGCCCAATACAGTGCATCCGGAAAGTATTCACACCCCTTCACTTTCCCTACATTTTGTTATGTTACAGCCTTATTCCAAAATGGATTAAATTCTTTTTTTCCCTCATCAATCTACACACAATACCCCACAATGACAAAGTGAAAAAGGTTTTGTAGAAATTTTTGCAAATTTATTAAAAATAAAAAAACTGAAATATTGCATGTACATAAGTATTCACACCCTTTGCTATGACACTCAAAATTGACCTCAGGTTCATCCTGTTTCCACCGATCATCCTTGAGATGGTTCTACATCTTGATTGGAGTCCACCTGTAATAAATTCAATGGATTGGACATGATTTGGAAAGGCACACACCTGTCTATATAAGGTCCCACTGTTGACAGTGCATGTCAGAGCAGAAACCAAGCCATGAAGTCAAAGGAATTGTCTGTGGACCTCCGAGACAGGATTGTATCGAGGCACAGATCTGGGGAAGGGTACAAAAAAATGTCTACAGCTTTGAATGTCCCGAAGAGCACAGTGGTCTTCATCATTCGTAAATGGAAGAAGTTTGGATCCACCAGGACTCTTCCTAGAGCTGGCCGCCCAGCCAAACTGAGCAATCGGGGGAGAAGGGCCTTGGTCAGGGAGGTGACCAAGAAACCGATGGTCACTCTGACAGAGCTCCAGCGTTCCTCTGTGGAGATGGGAGAACCTTCCAGAAGGACAACCATCTCTGCAGCACTCCACCAATCAGGCCTTTATGGTAGAGTGGCCAGACGGAAGCCTCTGCTCAGTAAAAGGCACATGACAGCCCGCTTGGTGTTTGCCAGAAAGCACCTAAAGGACTCTCAGACCATGAGAAACAAGATTCTCTAGTCTGATGAAACCAAGATTGAACTCTTTGGCCTGAATGCCAAACGTCACATCTGGAGGAAACCAGGCACCTCTCATCACCTTGCTAATACCATCCCTACAATGAAGCATGATGGTGGCAGCATCATGCTGTGGGGATGTTTTTCAGCGGCAGGAACTAGGAGACTAGTCAGGATCGAGAGAAAGATGAATGGAGCAAAGTACAGAGAGATCCTTGATGAAAACCTGCTCCAGAGCGCTCAGGACCTCAGACTGGGGCGAAGGTTTACCTTCCAACACGACAATGACCCTAAGCACACAGCCAAGACAATGAAGGAGTGGCTTCGGGACAAGTCTGTGAATGTCCTTGAGTGGCCCAGCCAGAGCCCAGACTTGAACCCCGTTGAACATCTCTGGAAAGACCTGAAAATAGCTGTGCAAGGATGCTCCCCATCTAACCTTACAGAGCTCGAGAGGATCTGCAGAGAAGAATGGGAGAAATACCCCAAATATAGGTGTGCCAAGCTTGTATCTTCATACCCAAGAAGACTTGAGGCTGTAATCGCTGCCAAGGGTGCCTCAACCAATTACTGAGTAAAGGGTGTGAATACTTATGTACATGCAATATTTCAGTTTTTTATTTTTAATAAATTTGCAAAAATTTCTACAAAACCTTTTTCGCTTTATTATTATGGGGTATTGTATGTAGATGATGAGGAAAAAAAAAGGAATTTAATCCATTTTGGAATAAGGCTGTAACATAACAAAATGTGAGGAAAGTGAAGGGGTGTGAATACTTTCCGGATGCACTGCAGAGAAGAATGGGAGAAATACCCCAAATATAGGTGTGCCAAGCTTGTAGCTTCATACCCAAGAAGACTTGAGGCTGTAATCGCTGCCAAGGGCGCCTCAACCAATTACTGAGTAAAGGGTGTGAATACTTATGTACATGCAATATTTCAGTTTTTTATTTTTAATAAATTTGCAAAAATTTCTACAAAACCTTTTTCGCTTTATCATTATGGGGTATTGTATGTAGATTGATGAGGGAAAAAAAAGGAATTTAATCCATTTTGGAATAAGGCTGTAACATAACAAAATGTGGGGAAAGTGAAGGGGTGTGAATACTTTCCGGATGCACTGTATGTTGCAGATGACATCAACTTGATGTCAAGGTAACAAAAACACAGAGATGTTTAGGTTTGATCCACAGATGTTAACATAAATGGTAGAAACTGGAATCTAAGATGGAGAATAATTTCTCTATTCAGCCCTGCCTCTTTATCTATGCTAGGTCCACATTGCATTGTGAATAATGGAATTAATGTTACTAAAGCATGATTGTATGATTTCATGATTGTAACCTATAAGTTGGTTTTTGACCGAGGGTTTTATTAATATATGTCTGTCTCCACCCTCCAGGATGATAGGCCTACCTTCAGGTGTAATTGGCTTCATCCTGGCTAAGAGGGAAGTGGACAAGAACCGATTGAAGCAGCTGAAGGTTCGACAGCGAATGAAGAGGTCCAATGAGGGAGAATACGAGGGAGGGCGCTACCGCCGTCATACAGAAGAAAGTAAATTGGATCATTGAAGTGTATAGGTTTGTCTGAACTGATGGAGACTATGACTTGAATCACGGCATGAATTACATAACATGAACGAATTACATAGCATAAAAGATGAGCGCCAAGACAGCCTCCTATCCCTACTGGCCAAAGACTGAATGGCTTAAGCTCCAAGATAATGAGAGTGCTTACTGCTGAAGATAAACCCCAAGTTGCTCTTTCAGACCTTCACCACTAGCTCAGTAAATTGGTCGGTTTTAGCTTTAGGCTGTTATAGGGCATAGTGAATCAGGTGAACAGACAGTCCTTTTGAGACCCAAGATTTATACCCAATCAAATTTGGGCTGAATCCCTTCACTATAGAACCAGGAAAGCAGGGAGCAGCCATTGGATTCTTATCTGTTTCGAATCACTGGTTTTATTCTTGGTGACATAACCTGTTACCAAGAATAAAACAATGACAATGTGTTTAGCCAATAGATTGTATGTGCACCTCTTCAGCCAAGTTAACAAATGCAAAACTGTGCTCTCATCCTGTATGTGTTCTGTATATATTTCATAAAATGGTTGATTTATTTGTACTGTTGTACTGCATATGCAAGATGTTAAATTTGAACTGTAAATAGATTAAATCACATCTCACAAAAGTATTTATTTGATATGAAAAGGCATTTTGATGCTCCCACAGGAGTACGTATATTTCTAAGCAACTCTCTTTCACTACCTCTACCTACATATACAAAATATTGGAACATTGTTTTGTATAAACTCTTGAAGTCTTCCAACTGGGAGCCTTATTTTACTACGGTTACAGCTTGGAAAACAACCCTACCCCTTTCTAACAGCACCTGGGCCAAACTGTAGTCACAATTCATTCTAAGAGTGTGTATGGCACACTGTGTACAAAATGTGTGGTCTTTATCAGATCAAGGCTTGTCAAGAAACATTCATATGAACAGAGATGTTTACAAGAATTACTTTTTTGTAAATGTCCTGTGATAATTATTCTGGCCCTCAGTGTATTCTGTGTAGCAAAAGCCATTCTTTTGACAATGCTGCACAAGGATAAAACCATACATAGAAGATGTTTGCAAAATGGATCACCTCAGTCTTTTTCTCATTAGATTATAAACAGGTCCCTCCCGGGGGTTACAACCCAGAATGTAATAATACTACAAAAGCCAAGTGAATATATATCCCCTGTACATCACAAAGATACAAAATTCTATTTTATTGATAGAATTATGAAAACAGCAGTAATGTCAGCAAATACCATTATATCAAAACACTTGCATTACCCAACAGTGTCTTAAAACATTTGCAAAAGCTTGCTAGCATTATAACCCATGGCAGTTTCTAACATTACGAAAAATCATTGTGTATGTTGTTTCATAGACAAACCACTGTATATTCTGACCAATTTCTCCCTTGTACAGTACTGGAGTCAAAACTTCAGAGCCATGTAAGAAAACAATAGCGATACCCCCTGTACTTGTAATGTTGGGTATGCAGACTAGAATAAACAGTTTCCCTCATTTTCTCCCATCTCATTCAGACAGGTACCACCTTAAGACATTTGAATTCATACAGAGAAGAACAAACTGTTCATCCAGCAAATACCTGGATACATAGTGCAGCTACAACTTTGGTGTTTATATGGTATACTGTACAGAATACTATTTGAAATGTTTCAAATCGAAGAATTATTCTTAACAGAAAAAGAAAAAGTGCATTTTATGTGCATATACAACTCCACAACTTTAAGATGACCCTAACATATATATACCCCTAAGCACTTCATGATTCAATCAACTGATTGTGATTTGACAGACAACACGCACCAACTTCCAGATCATTAACAAACCTTAGAAATCATGCCGTCGGGCCATATTAATGAAGTTTAGCTCTCTAATCTATTCACTGGCAACTGAATGCAGTAAGGATTTTTGGAATCACTACTTCCTACTGTATCATGATTATCCCCTGCTGACAGTTTTCTTTTGTGTCTACAACCTCTTTGGAAGATTAACTGGGAAATGAGACAGGGGCAGATGGAAACATGGAATGGTTTTGCTTTAGTGGATTTCTGTCTACACCCTGTTGGCCCCGGATAATCGCCCCACCTATTGTGGATCTATTTGCTTGAGGCGCCAATGATCTGCAAGAGGAAAATGAAGATCTGGATGATGTCAACATAGATGGAAAGAGCAGCAAACACGTACTCCTCAGGACTGATGGAGTACTTCCTGTTTCCTATCAGCAGCTGTGTGTGGTAGGCCAAGAACTATAGTGCAACAGAAAACATTGGGGGGGGGGGGGGACAACAACATTACAGGTGTGCTGTGCCACATCACAGGGGTGCCTAGAGCTAAGGAGGACATGTAATACATAAAACTGATGTAGAGATCTGCAGTAATGTTTGTGTTAACAATAGTATCCACAAAAATCAAGTCTAGTTTTAAATTAAGTGCAAAGACAAACTTTCGGAATGACGTACAAAGAAAACTGCTGCTGACATAGTATTTAATTTAATTAATTTATTTTTTTAAATCCCCCCCTCTTTTTCTCTCCAATGTATCCAGCCAATTAACCCACTCTTCTAAGCCATCCCGGTCGCTGCCCCCCCCTGCCGATCCGGGGAGGGCTGCAGACTACAACATGCCCCCTCTGATACATGTGGAGTCGCCAGCCGCTTCTTTTCACCTAACAGTGAGGAGTTTCGCCAGGGGGACATAGCGTGTGGGAGGATCACGCTATTCCCCCCAGTCCCCCCCCCCAAATAGGCACCCCGACTGACCAGATGAGGCGCTACTGCAGCGACCAGGACACACCCACATCCGGCTCCCCACCCACAGATACAGCCAACTGTGTCTGTAGGGATGCCCGACCAAGCCGGAGGTAACACGGGGATTCGAACTGGAGATCCCCGTGTTGGTAGGCAACAGAATAGACCGCCATGCCACCCGGGCGCCCGCTGACAGTATTTTAGCAAAACAAAATGTGACACTGCTTAAAACAACAAAATTATGACACACTGAGATGATCTTCATAAAATCCTCGCATGATTGCAAGCTTTGTCATCTAAGTCAAGAACTTACAAGGGTGTAGACTATGGCTCCTAAGGCAGCATAAAGCATGTGAAGCCATGGAATCTGTAAAGATTAAAAACAAAAACATTAAAAAGATCATATCCAACTGTAAAGTGTGTCTGATGGGTAGGGAGGAGAAAGACAATGATTAGGTATGTCAATGTCAGTGACTCACGTATTTGAAAGACAGCACAATCACCGTGATGATGCCTGTCACCAGCATGACGATTCCAAGCACACAGAAGAGACCTTGGCATTTGGTGAAGTCAACCTGAGAACCAAAAGCAGGTACAGACACACATGTGAGCCATTTCTTTTTTCTTTTCTTTTTTTGATTTTCCCCCTTTTTCTCCCCAGTTGTATCGGCCAGTTACTCTACTCTTCCGAGCTGTCCCGGTCGCTGCTCCAACCCCTCTGCCGATCCGGGGAGGGCTGCAGACTACAACATGCCTCCTCTGATACATGTGGAGTCGCCAGCCACTTCTTTTCACCTGACAGTGGGGAGTTTCGCCAGGGGGACGTAGCACATGGGAGGATCACGCTATTCCCCCTCAGTTCCCCCTCCCCCCAAACAGACACCCTGACCGACCAGAGGAGGCACTAGTGCAGCAACCAGGACACATACCCACACCCGGCTTCCCACCCACAGACATGGCCAATTGTGTCTGTAGGGATGCCCGACCAAGCCGGAGGTAACGCGGGGATTCAAACCGGCGATCCGTGTTGGTAGGCAATGGAACAGACTGCCACACCATCCGGACACCCGACATGTGGGCTATGTCAAACGAAAACACACACACACACACACACACACACACACACACTCGCAAATCTATACTTGTGGGGCCCCCTCATTGACTACATTCATTTCCTAGCCCCTAACCCTAACCACGCAAACCACATGCCTAACCCTAACCCTTACCCTAACCTTAACCTAACCTTAATTCTAACCTTAACCCTAAAACCAAGTCCTAACCCTAAAATAGACCCTTTTACTTGCGGGGCCCCATAAAATGGGGACCAAATGTCCCCATTAGCATAGTTAAACATGGCACACACACACACACACACACACACACACACACACACACACACACACACACACACACACACACACACACACACACACACACATTTTGAACCCAGTGATGCACATCTTACCTTTGTCTGGAAACAGAAGATGGTGACAGCGATGCAGACAACAGCAGTGATAGCCAGAGCAAGGAACACTGCTTTTGTATCATAATGACTACAAAAGGCAATTAATACACAAACAACTATTAGATAAAGAAAGCTGGATGTTTATGCCATTGCTGTTTGTGTGGGGGTGTACGTGAGTGTCTCACCTGGATATGGCTCCAGTCATATAAGACATGGATAGAGTCTGCAGAAACAAGAAGATATTTTTGAAATTATAGAGCAGAGCACTTCATTGGTCTAACTGCTGAGTTACAATGTCCTTCACAATCGAGTGACATGATGAGAACCCATCTAGACACTCCTACCCAACTCTGCAGAAAAAAAGTTGAACAGGTTTTTTAGCACGTGAATCCATCCATCCATTCAAACCGCTTATCCAGTTTAGGGTCATGGGATGTTGGAGCCTATCCCAGCAGTCATTGGGCGGATGGCAGGGAGACACCCTGGACGGGCCGCCAGACCATCACAGGGCCCGCCCACACACACACACACACATTCACACCTAGGGACAATTTTAGTATGGCTGATTCACCTGACCTACATGTCTTTGGACTGTGGGAGGAAACCCGAGCACCCGGAGGAAACCCACACAGCGACGGGGAGAACATGCAAACTCCACACAGAGGATGACCTGGGATGACCCCCCCAAAGGTTGGACTACCCCGGGGTTCAAACCCAGGACCTTCTTGCTGTGAGGCAACCGCGCTAACCACTGCACTACCGTGCCAGCTGCACGTGAATCCATAAGATAGAAATTCATGAGATACAAGGCAGTCAGTTATCAATTTCTAAAATGGCATGAAAATTGATTCTCTTCGAGAAAACACATCTCTGAAAAAAGAATCAAGTGTTAACAGTTAACCCACTTTTTACTGATTCCTCGCTCACCGATAATGAGATATGGGAGGGTATTGTGTTGAGACATAGTGATGATGTGGTTTGGCGGTGATCCCCCAGACATGGATTAAACCCATTCCAAGTTAAAATGTGAGAACTAATTGAAATCCCTGTTCAGGTGACCACTGTAGTTTAGAAACTGGCTTCAGCTCAGTCCAGAAAACTGGGCTGACGTCATTCCTATTTCTGGACTTACAAAGATCAGGAGCAAAATTGCGTTCCATGGGAACTTCCTCCTGTAAAAAGAAAAAAGAGTGAGGGTTTAGAAATCTCAATAACCATTTTGCAAATGTGCCCGTTTGACTCATCTTTACTAAAATTAACAAAGACAGTTCTGTTGTTGGGGTTTGGTTGGCATCCACTAACCTGGGGCCCTTGCAGCAGACCAGCACAAGGTGGGTGACAAAATACACACCGCTGGAAAGACATATGTGCATGAATAGAGTGAAAAGACTTCTAAGATTTAACACATTTTTGTAAAATAAAACCAGAGGTTATACATCATACAAGTTCTTGCAATGTTACAGTATTAATACTTACAATGATGCCCAATAGACAGCTTGGTTTTGCTGTACAAAATTTCGGACAGAGTCACTGGGAGAGGGGGAGAAACGGGACATGGTAAGAGAGGGACACATAATGCAAACACACCCAAACACTACTCATATGTGTAAACCCACACACACACAAAATACTCACACAAATGTGAAAACAGCCACAATAGCTGTAGTGACAAGCAGCTGAGATGCCAGAATCAGATAAACCTGAAAAGTTAAGACCGAGAGAGAAAAGGAAGATGTCACATGATGTTCCTAAACAGAGCAGTCTACATTCTTTGCAGGCAGTACTGTGAATCTGTGTCTTTACCACTTTGAGCATGTGTTTTACCTTTCTGATGAAGGCATGTCGGACACTCAGACTGTCCCAACCGCTGCCACTAGCAGCAAAATCATCACCTGTGATGTTGGTGGAGAAGTGTCAGCATCTCACCACTGTGGTGTGTGTGAATTACTCTTACAGTATACTCTTTTTTTCCCCTAGGATTTCCCCCCCTTTTTCCCCTCAGTTGTATCCGGCCAATTACCCCATTCTTCCGAGCTGTCCCGGTCGCTGCTCCACCCCCTCTGCCGATCCGGGGAGGGCTGCAGACTACAACATGCCTCCACCAATACATGTGGAGTCACCAGCTGCTTCTTTTCACCTGACAGTGAGGAGCCTCACCAGGGGGATGTAGCGCATGGAATGATCATGTTATTCCCTCCAGTCCCCACTTCCCCCTGAACAGGTGCCCCGACTGACCAGAGGAGGCGCTAGTGCAGTGACCAGGACACATACCCACATCCGGCTTCCCACCCGCAGACACGGCCGTAGGAACGCCCGACCAAGCCAGGGGTAACATGGGGATTTGAACCCGCCATCCCTGTGTTGGTAGGCAACAGAATAGACCGCTATGCTACCCGAACGCCCACAATACACTCTAAGAGAAGGATTTATGTTTACAGCTACCATATAGTGAGGTGAAGATTGCTTAATTCAAATGTGCATTTCCATAGGTCCCTTCTCCATATGCATGTACCACACACACAGAATTTGGTACAAAGAGCCAACAAGAAACCATTTACTTGCTTTAAAATAATATGGCTGTGGCTTACCTGAGCTCAGGGCATCTGTTGGCATGGTAGGTGGGATGATTGGGGGCATTGGGGGCATGGGTGGGTGGCTGGGGTAGCCAGCTCCTAGAGCCCCAGCAGGCTGAGGCTGTCCTGGGTATGGACCTGGAGGGTATGGCATTACATTTGGGCCTGCTGGGTAGGGGGCAGAGGGGTGGCCTGGAGTTGGACCCCCGTAGGCAGGGAAGCCATAGGCAGGGGGAGGGGATTGATTACCGCCCTGATGCCCGTACAGTGGGACATGGGACTCGTTGTACCCTGGAGGATAATCTGACCTGGACATATCGTCTGAGAGGAGAGAGGGGAAGAAAGAATAAAAAATACGAAAACGACCCTTCACCACAATGACTGTTAGACAAATTCAATATTTTTTTCCGTTCTCTTTTCCTACCCATTGCTCTGAAATCCACTATCAAGTCAAGTCAACCCTACCCATAAGTTCCTGTGATTGGGAGAGCAAATAAACATAAATGCTAGTTCTTAACTTGAAATAAGCCCTGAATATCCACAAGCATGAACACACACTTGGCCTCAGCAATAATGGACCAACAGAGTGATCTTAGGAGTGTGTGTGTGCGTGTGTGTGTGTGTGTGTGTACTCCTAATGGTTACAATTAGGATATGGGCTAGGCTGTAATAAAACCTGATCCGGACTTATGGTACACTTAACATAAGTGGGACAGGTTTCTTGGGCCAAATCAGGACAACGAGAACATGTGGTTCTGCTTAAAAATGTGGTAGACAAAAACCACCATGGGCCCACCACCACGTCGTCTCTCTCACGCAGCACACCCCAAAGCAAGATAACCACACGTTAACTTGCAAGGACATATCTGATGAGTGTCGGCCTAAAACCACCACACACACACAAACACTCACACACACACACACACACACACACATACACACACACACACACACGTGTGTGATGCTTTGGATTTATGTGTTGATCGATAGTGATGCTGCCTGACTAAAAGCGCCATTTGATCATAGAAATCATTGGAAAAACAACAACAAAGAAAAAAAACAACAAAACAACGTGGTATATTTGAAAAGGATAGTAGTTATCATTTGCTGCATTTTGTGAATACAGTTTTAAAATGACCCCCCAGTTTATTCATGTTGATGTGGCCTACTGAATTCGACTTACTACAGTCTTGCCCCTTTGCATATGATGTAGTATTTTTGCACATTTTTTTGAGGCGAGCCCGGGGAGGTGGAGGTATGCGCTGGAGAAAAGAAGAATCAAAGTCAGTAGGAGCAAGACAGAATATGTGAATGAGAGGGAAGACAGCAGAATGGTGAAGATGCAAGGAGTACAGGTGACGAAGGTGGATGAGTTTAAATCCTTGGTGTCAACTGTTCTAAGCAATGGGGAGTGTGGAAGAGAGGCGAAGAAGAGAGTGCAGGCAGGGTGGAGTGGGTGGAGAAGAGTGTCAGGAGTGCTTTGTAACAGAAGGGTACCAGCAAGAGTTCAAAGGAAGGTTTACAAAATGGTTGTGAGACCAGCTGTGTTATATGGTTTGGAGACAGTGGCACTGATGAAAAGACAGGAGGTGGAGCTGGAGGTGGCAGAGCTGAAGATGCTAAGATTTTCATTGGGAGTGACGAAGAAGGACAGGATTAGGGATGAGTATATTAGAAGGACCGCTCAGGTTGGACAGTTTGGAGACAAAGCATGAGAGGCAAGATTGAGATGGTTTGGACATGTGTGGAGGAGAGATGCTGGGTATATTGGGAGAAGGATGCTGAATATGGAGCTGCCAGGGAAGAAGCAAAGAGGAAGGCCAAAGAGGAGGTTTATGGATGTGGTGAGGGAGGACATGCAGGTGGCTGGTGTGACAGAGGACGATGCAGAGGACAGGAAGAGATGGAAAGGGATTATCCGCTGTGGTGACCCCTAACAGGAGCAGCCAAAAGTAGTAGTAGTATTTTCGCACATATGTGATTTTACTTAAAATTGTATTAGTGGTCCTTTTTTTCCCCTCCTTTTAATATTGTGAACTTTTTGAGTATGTCAGTGTGTGTGTGTAGGTCTTAATGTGTATTGTGATTGTCTGTTGCATGTTTTTGATCCATGACTGTGCAACAAATACAGGACAACAAAGTTACTGATTGATTGAAATCCGTTTTCTCCAATTCAGTTGTGAAGATTTGTCATGAAAGCGCAAAGTACTCTTGGCGCTCTACTTTCACAGGCATTTTCAGGGGAATACACACAGAAAGGGAAATACTTAGAGGGCTGGCTTTCAACATGAAATGACATCACAACTCCAGCACTAGGCAACACAACAAAAAAACACAAAATGGAAAAATGCATCACACGTTGCTCTGCCCATGGAGCAGTCATAGAGGGAACAAGAGTCCGGATCAACTTTCACACACAGGCGGCCGGGGAGGAAACCTTGAGGTGTGTGTGCCATTGAATAAGGGGAGGGCGTAACAGAGGACAAGGAACTCTTTCGTTCACTCGACAAAGTGGCTGGGGAATTTTCAACGTCATGCAGCTGAATTCCCCCCCCCCCCCGTCAAAATAAGTCGTTGGTTGGTCGAGTACAGAAACCTTGAGATCTAGTTAGCAATTTGGCAGATGGAGGCTGTCATCATCTTAGTTTGTTTGTTTGTTTTTTTAAACACAACACACTGCTGTGCAGAATTAAGGAGGCCGTAACAGAGGCAGAAAAGAATAAAAAGTGGAACATTATAAAAAAAACTAAAAAAAACGGAGGAACGAATTAAACTTATCCTCCCTCACATGCACTTGAATTGGGCGAGGACATTATATAGGACAAGGGACTCTTGTCTGTGGTCCATGGTGGCTAGTGGGTGCCAGACATAAAGCTGTCTTTTGTTTTATTCCGGCAACAAAGATTGTCTAGTTGGTATGAGCTCTAACCAAGTGGCAGATGCTATTTCATCGTCTTAACTTTCCCCAAACACACCAATTACACACGTTGCAAAAAAAGTGGCACTTCCATATTGAGCCAGAGAAGCCAAAGTCCTTGAAGAGTTTCAGCAGAGAGGCCTTTTGTTACACATGGCACTTCTTCACGAAACCTCGCACGAAACCAAGTTTCTTCAGACTTGCATTGTGTCAACCCTTGAAATTAGCCAAGAGGTTGCAAGAAACGTAAACGTAAACCAAAGTTTTTTCCAAGCCAGGCCACCTCCTTTCCCATGCCTTTTTTAAATGGTTTTGACCATGGACTCTGTTTCACGGACTATGATTACGGATTGTGGATGACTGTACTTTCGCCGCCCTTGTGATTGCTGTTTCACTAGCACTATGTACTGATTATTGTAGATGTATTTTATCCATTAGTTTTATAGCACTTTGAGGTTTCTATGAAATGTAAAGTGCATTTACAAATAAAATGTATTATTATGTATTATTATTATTAAACGTCACTTCCGCAGACCTGACCCATGCTGCCCTGGCTGGCTTTCAAACGCGCGATGGACAGACATCCACCACCATGGACCAATGATAAACCAGGCTAACGCTCTGTACCTTAACGTTAATTACTGTTGATTAACGTTACTCGATAACAAACCCAGTTAGCAAATCCTCTTCTACCAAAAAGAGAGGACTAATTACGTTACACTGACTCGCCATCAAGATATTCGATCAAACATATTTCCTTGAGTAATAAAAGTAAAGTTGACAGAGGTGCTATTTATTTACATCTTTCTGCCTAATCTGGCTGGCTGCTGCACGTAGCCTTGATTGCGTTTTAAATGCTTAGTGCAACTGTGTAGCTGCACAAACATGCAACTCATACATTCAACCATGTTGTGTGAAACATTTTTCTTGTGTAACGTCGACCTTGGTGTTTTACTTGCGACTGCTTCAGTCTTACGCCGAGGCGGAAGTATGATAAAACTAATCGTGACTAGTGGCAGTAAATTTGGACATTACTGGTATATGTTGCTTTGGACAGGCATAGCTAATCCCGACTACAGGGTGTGCGTCCATGTACAGGGAGGGAAAACAACATCTAAAAAAAAAAAAACACCCAACAAACGTTGCACCATCGGGCAGCAGTATTTTCCACTCGTCGACACCGTGTGTAATTACTCCATAAAGAAAAGTGACCCGCCAAACGCATATAGGTGTAAGACAACTATTTTAGTCTATTTGAAAGGTTTACTGTGGAAAGTCCCATTTTAACAGTTGCCAAGCACACAAACTGCAGCCTATCAAGTGGCGGCTCAGTCCCTAACAAGAAGCCTTTTCAGGGGGCAGTTTCGGGGACCAGCGAGGCTGGACGACTATAGGAAAAAGAACCGGATGGGCAAAATATTACACGTTAGCTATCGTTAAAAGACTCCAAATCGGACATCGTCGCTGAAAACGGATTGCTTAAAACTCTTCGAGGGCTTAACTTAATTACGGCTGCAAACGGAATATGTGACTAATAAACCCTAAAGCATTTTTGGACTTACCAAATTGAGAAATCCCAACAACAACAAAAAGAAGTGCGGGTCGCAGATCTTGTTATTTTTCCTCTTTAAAGGTGCGCTTGGTAAATCCCACCAAGACTGTCGAATGACCACACCGCCGGAGGGGCTTTTTCTTCACTTTTTCTGACGTCTCAGGCCGCTCCTGTGTTTTCTCACGCAGCAGCACCGGGCAACCAGATGTCTCGACCCGAACATTTCCTAGAATCGAGGACATGTACAGCAGGGTGGAGTCCAACGGAATCTGCCATGGCTTCACACGCCCTCTGGGTGTGTGTGTGTGTGTGTGTGTGAGTGTGTGTGTGTGTGAGTGCGTGTGTGATGCATGTGCGTGTGTGTTTGCATATGTGTGTGTCAGTGGCGGCTGGGGAATAATAGTCTAGGTGGGGCTGTGCCATATTCAATCGGTTTCATTAACCATCCCTAAAATAGTTAACACAAACCGCAGGACACAGTGCTCTGTGAAATAGTTAGTGATTATTTAATGCGATTGTTAACAATTTGAAGCATTCTCACACAAAAAAACAACATCGCACAAACTTTCCATTTGCATTTGAAACTGAACTCGTAAACAATTGACTTGTTTATTTTTACACATTTTTACACATTTATTTTTTTCCGTTTTTACACATCTGTTGGAAAGGCTATTGACTGTGACGCCAGTGCCCTCTTGTGGCGAAAGTGCGCAGCTGTGCTGTTGAGCAAAAGTACGTTGGCATTAGTAGCAAGTAAGCAAAGCAAACGAGCAAGCAATTAAATAACTTAAAAAAACACACAGTTACAGAGTTCTTTACACCCAATACACAAAATGAATATGTAAAATAAAATAAATTGAATGAATATATAACATGGAATAGGGATTAATAAACCAAGCTAAAAACGAACCAAAACAGAAGGCACGGGTAGAGATCTATAAAAAGGCTTGCCTGAAAAAATGGGTTTTTAGAAGCCGCTTAAAACAGTCCAAAGATTCAGCGAATCTAATGAATTGGGGAAGGCTATTCCAGAGGCTTGGGCTGAAACTGCAAAGGCGCGGTCACCTTTTGTTTTGCACTTGGAGTGAAGGACGGCGAAAAGACCGAGGTTTCAGGGTCGGAGTGGTCGGGAAGTGTCGTAGTAGATAGGCAACGCAAGAGCGTTGACTGTATTCTCTCTGCGTGCCCTCGCACACAGAGAGAATCTTCTCAGATAAATGTTTCATGTCCCTTACCAACGACATCTCTACATCAGGGCCGGTGGGGCCTGGCCCACCAGATGTCGCCAGTGCATGACATGAGCAATAATAATTCAAGTTCAGTGCAACATATCATTTTTTTTTCTTCGTAACTAACATTGTTGTGCGTTTATTACATATAACAACAGTAGCATTATTCGATACATTCCAAATATCTTCCGGTACCTGTTGTGTCAGTACTTCTCCTAGCAGGCTTCGTTTGGTGAGCAGGGGGCTGGCCCGTCAGCGATATTATGAACCCTACATAGCCCTCGCCAAAATCCCGTACCCTGTCCCAAATCTCGCGAACGGACGCCGGATTTCCGCTGCGTTGCTAAGGAAACAATTAACTATCAACTCGGTGCGAAGCAAAGCTAACGTTAGCTACCTTCAATTTTGTAATTTTGTATTTTTCGCAATTTTGGACAGCTGGCTGCTTTTGTAATTTTGGACTGCTGGCTGTCAACAACAGAACGGAGGTAAGTAACGTTAGTTGTCACACGCCTCTGCTCCTTGGATACGTTATTGGTATTATATTAATGTTGATTGTGGATAACTTAGACAGGTTAAATTGTGGGTGTACAGCGTTTCCTTGATGAGCGCTAACCCCATAACAACATATTTTCGCGTTGCTACGGTGGCGCACACGTGACAAAGCCAGAAACGGGATTTTGGCGAGGCCTATGTAGGGTTCATAATATCGCGGCCCGTCAGCGTTCGTTTAACCAAGTGAGAAGTTGAAAACACCGCGCGCATATTCAACGCGCTTTCAATAATACACTGTGGGGCACGATCATGTTGGCCCCATGCTGAGAGCAGGCAATAAAAAATAATAGAATGACGTGCATCAAGACGTTTAGTTAACGTTGTCTACGGTATCGGCGTGTAGAGAAACTTTTCCACGTTGAAAAGGATTAAGATATTTGCACGCAGTACCATGTTGCAACAGGGGTTAAATGCACTTCCTATGCTATCAACTGAAAATGAATTCATCCATGGATTGGTGGACTTCGACAGAAAAGTTATTGACAAGTTTGCCCAGATGAAAGATTGTCGTGCATATTTTCTTTTCAAACAATGCACGTCGCTGGTGAGTTTATTTTGCATTGGCCCGGAGAGCAATGGGTGTTCTTGCTCTGAAATGTTGCTTTAGATGTGTTATTGCAGTTGCCAACCTCAGTGATTGTATACTACTTGATTACTTGCGATGCTGTATAACCAGAGGTGGAAAGTAACGAAATACATTTACTCACGTTACTGTATTGAATACTTTTTTTGTGTATTTTGTATTTTTTAAGTACAATTTAAAATCGGTATTTTGTATTTTACTTGAGTACGTTTTGACTCAAGTATTGTACTTAGTTACTTTATAAATCCTATCCGTTACTGAGTAAAAATAACAATTCAACCTACAGGGGAAAAATACGCGCCAGAACCATAGACAGTAAACCAATGGCCAGAACCAACAGTGACAAATGATGATGTGATTAGCACTGGCGCGTGAACATAGAGGGCGCGCGCGGACAAGCTAGGTTAGTTGGCGCGAAGTTTTTAGTTTCTAGTGCTAGAATGGAGGTCGACAAAGCAGGCACGGCCAGCGGTTGCGGTCCAGAAGATCCGGACCTAGAAATAATAGATGAAGCTCAAGCTGAAACATCGAAGTCTGTAGAACTAGATGCAGAAAAAAAATCCTTGGCCACATTTGGAAGATTTCTTTTTGTTCAAGCGTAGGAAAGGCAACAGCATCATCATGCAGTGCAAGATGTGCCTCCCAGCAGTGAAGTACCTGTCTGCTTTCAACAACTCCACTTCAAATCTGCAGAAGCATGTTTTGGTAAGTATTTCTGCTGTCTCATTAGTAGTTTTATTTAACATAGCCAACCCAGGCTCACCCCATTTCGTGGGCATTTTTATGCTAGCACCTGCAACCATTGACAGTAGAAGAAACCCACAGCTAGCCAGCACATTCTAATTAGCTGCTATGCTAACATAATCAAACGTGACACATCATTAAGTACCAAATGAACTCGCTCCAGCCGACAATCCGCATGTTTATTGTACTTCAAACAGATACAAAACGCGTAATGTATATTTGCAGTCTGTTTAAGTCTTTAGGACATTGGCTAAATTTGCATAACAGCTAGCCCCTGGTACTTGAGTGTGTAAAGGCTAACTGTTAGTTGCTAGTAGTCTTGAGTGGACTCGGGGAAATTAGCCTTGGTTAAATTTAGCTGCTATGAATAGTCGGTGTTACCCCGTCGAAATTGCCACGGGTTTCAATTTGATTGTGTCTTTGAATTTACAGTCAAATCAAATGTATCAACTGTGTTAACAGAGAGGGTTGTAGTGTGAGGCACTTTGCCTAACCAACATTACAGGGCACTCAGCGCTCCTCCACTATAGGCGGGGAGCTAAGGGGCCTTACCGTGCACCCTCCTTACAATCGAACGAAACCAACTTTTTTTAAAAACGTCTGACCATGCTGAACATGTTAACAAATGTTAACATTGAAAATTTTGGGTTGCATTTCATGTTTCAGGTACTCAATGCATTTCAATGTATTTCCCTCCATTGGAAATGCATTACAATTACAGGAACATGACTCTCCATGAGCAAGGGAAAAGTGTGACATCTGTCTTTGCAAGTTAATCACATCTAGTGATAAATGTATGGTTTTAGTGGTATTATTGGCTTTCTCTAAATAATAAAGGCCAGAATGTAAAGTCTTTCTACTCGATTTACAAGGCAAATCAAGTAGAAAGACTTTAAATTTTGGTCTCTACTATTATGGAAAGCCAATAATACCACTGAAACCATACATTTTCCAAAAGCTTGTGTCCTCTAGATGTGATTAAACATGCAGAGACAGATGTCACACCTTCCCCTTGCTCATGGAGAGCCAATGGAGGGAAATACACTGAAATGCATTGAGTACCTGAAACCTGACGTGCAACCCAAAATTTTCAATGTTAACATTTGTTAACATGTTCAGCATGGTCAGACCTTTCAAAAAAAGTTGGTTTCGTTCGATTGTAAGGAGGGTGCACGACTGCACGATAAGGCCTCGTAGCTCACCGCCTACTAGGCAGACCCAGAAAAGATTGTTTTGACTCCTTCATATCAACGACAAGGGATTAGATCACTAGTAGGCGATTGTTGCTCTGTGTGCATGCAAGCAGCTATGATGATTACACATGCATTGATATGTCTCCTTCCTCTGTATCATAATACTGGTAGGCTATAGAAACACATTGGCTTTTGATGTTGATTTGAAATCTCAATTTTAGCATTCAAATCCAAATCATTGATTTTGTTGGGAAGGGTGCAGCATTGTAATACCCTCTGGATTGTGGCATATTGTGCTTAATACAATGTAATAGACAAAATGTGATGACTAAAGAAATAGAAAACTTTTATTTATCAAAGTTTTAATTTCAGTGTGTTTAATACGCACCACATTGATTCCTCTACTGATAATACCCTTTTCTTTTTTTTCACAGAGGAAACATCCATCCAAACAGTTGGCTTTTAGCCGAGCAAAGCCAGGGAAGCGAACCCACCAAGCAAATCCACCAAGTCCAAGCAAGCAAACAAATATAAAAGATGCCATGACAGTGGGAGGCAACCGCCGTGTGCCACAAGGCAAGATCGACAAGATCATCATTAGGCTAATATGTGAGGGCCTTCATACATTTAGTTTGGTTGAACAACCTGCATTCAAAGAACTTTTGACAACGCTAAATCCACAATGCAAGGTCATTTCCAGGTCCACTGTCCGGACAAGATTAGAGGCATCTGCCATTCAGATGAAGAAGAATGTCATGTCCCATCTCAGTAAAGTGAGCTACGTTGCCACCACTACAGATTGTTGGACTGCACACCAGCAAAGTTTTATTGGGGTGACGGGTCATTGGGTGGATGAAGAAACCTTTGAGAGGAGATCAGCTGCGCTTGCATGTAAGAGGTTAAGAGGGTCCCACACCTTTGATGTCCTTGCAGGGGCACTTGACGACATATACTGTCAGTATAGAATCAGGGGCAAAGTGGTGAGAACCACAACAGATAGTGGCTCAAACTTCGTTAAAGCTTTTAGTGTCTTCGGAGAACAGAGTCAGTCTGAGGATGCAGAATCAGATGCTGAGTCGGACAGAGATTCAATTGATGATGAGCCCACAGCTAACTACCTGGACACATTCAGCATCCTGGAGCAAGATAATGGCCTGGAGTACCAACTTCCTACACACCAAAGGTGTGCATGCCATCTTCTCAACTTAGTTGCCACAACAGATGCTGAGATAGCAGAAAAGAAGATGGACACATACAAGAGACTATCACGTGCAGCCTTTGGGAAATGTCAAGCCATGTGGAACAATACGGGTCGTTCATACATGGCAGCAGAAGTTGTGGAAGATCATTGCCGACTCCAGCTCATCCGACCAAATCAAACGCGGTGGAATTCAACATTCATGGCTGTGGAGAGAATCATATGGATCATACAAGAGAAAGGGGAGGAGGCAATCAGGAATATTTGTGAAGAATTCAAATTAAAAACGTAAGTTTTAATTTGCATTTCAACAGTATGAAAGTGTGAATGTGTGTTTACATACTTGAAACTTAACTTTTCCTGCTTGATTTCCTAACAATTGTTTGTATTCTATTTATGCCAGGCTGACTCAAGCAGAAATTGCTTTCCTGACTGATTACTGCTCGGTGATGAAACCTCTGGTAAAGGCCTTGAACATACTTCAGTCAGAGACCAACACACACTCAGGGTGGCTTCTTCCAGTGATATGTCAGCTACAAGCAAAACTCAAAAGGCAGGAGACCTCATCCAAGATGTGTCTACCACTCATCAAAGCCATTCAGGATGGTGTCCAAAAGCGTTTTGGTGAGATGATGATGGACCCAGAACTGATTGCGGCAGCAATACTTCTACCGAAGTTCAAGACCACCTGGACAGAGAGGCCTGATGTCATAGAAGCAGGTATGATTGCATCTTATAATAAACTGCTTTTCAACAGTTTATTGGAGCTCTACTTTGTTTTATACTCAATACAATGTGGTCAGTGCTATAAGGCATTATGCATTATGGTGCACTCTTGGTAAATTAATCAAGTCTTAATTGTCAGAAATGTGTTGTTTGTCACTCGACAGGTCTGGCTTATGTCAGACAACACCTTGACCAGATGGCAGAGGTGGAAGTGGAGCAAGTTGGACAACATTCCTCAGATGAAGATGATTTCTTCTCCTCAATGAAGTCCAGAACGTCAGAAGGTACAGGGGAGTTGGAAGGGTACCTAGCCTGTATCCCAAACGATATGGATCTGCTAAACTGCTTTCCAAATTTAAAAAAACTCTCTCTGAAACTCAACACTGGCCTGCCTGCTTCAGCTGCCTGCGAGCGGCTTTTCAGTTGTGCTGGATTACTGTTCACTGCAAAGCGAGCAAGGATGAGCTCAACTAACTTTGAAAATCAGCTGCTGCTTAAACTGAAAAAGAAGTTTGTAGACTAGGTTATAGGTGATTTAGGGTGTCACAAAACTAGTGGCCTTGATTTGCAATATTCCTCTCTGGAATATTGCTGCTCTTTTATGTTAGTTCCTTTAATTTTGTAACACTTGTGAGCGTCATCATGTGGACATTACTTTGTAGTTTGTACCTCTCTGAGAGAGAGAGACAGAGAGAGAAAGTAGGCGTGCACAAGCCTGTTTAATGTTTTTTACCACTAAATGGATGAGCTCAATTAACTTTGAAAATCAGCAGCTGCTTAAACTGAACAAGAAGTTTGTAGACTAGGTTACAGGTGATTCAGGGTGTCACAAAACTAGCGGCCTTGATTTGCAGTATAACAGCTGTTGGTGTTGACATGTATGTTGTTGTAATTACACTTACATTTGTGTAGGTATTCTTTGTTGTTATCGCACTTACACACACATGCCCTCTATAGCGCTCTTGCAGCTGTGGAGATGGCATTAACACATTCTCATTCTCTGACGGTTAACAAACACACACACACACACACACACACACACACACACACACACACACACACACACACACACACACACACACACACACAAGCATGTCTCCTCTGGAATATTGCTGCTCCTTTATGTCAGTTTGACTTTGTAGCAACACTTATGAGCGTCATCATGTGGGCATTACTTTGTACTTTTTACCTGTGTGAGTGAGAGAGAGAGAGGGTGGGAGGGAGAGAGAGGGAGAGTGTGTGCATGTGAGAGAGAGAGTGAGAGAGAGAAAACGTGAGAGTAAGCATGTTTAATGTTGTACCACTGAATGGATGAGCTCAACTAACTTTAAGATGCTACTTAAACTGAACAAGAAGTTCAGTTGTTGTTATTGCGCTTACATTTGTTACACTTGTTCTTTAATTAAAAACAAAATAGTTATGGATTTCTGACCCCTTATCCTATTTTTACTACCCTCACACCCCACACAAAGAAAGTAACTAAGTAACTTTTACTTAAAGTACATTTCAAATGAACTACTTTTTACTTTTACTTGAGTACATTTTCAGATGAGTACTTTTACTTCTACTTGAGTAATATTTAATCAAAGTATTGGTACTTTTACTTGAGTACAATATTTTTGTACTTTTTCCACCTCTGTGTATAACAAGGTAATAGACCAGTTGTGTGCGATCAAATGCCGCTACATTAATTTGTGCATTTGTGATTTCACTGATGATGTATGTTTGGATTCACTGAGCAAGTAGGCTTGTGTCTAGTTTCATTGAGGAGTCGGATATTGCCCATACAGATTTTATTGTGTAGCCACTGTCTCTTACTCTTGTAACAGTCCATGTTCTATCTGTCTCCACCGTTTAAAAAAGTAAGCATGGGAAGCAAAATACGACATGACTGCATCCAGTTAGCCAAGCCTTCCTGTTGTGTCAACATTGGAGAAGGCTTGCATGTATATTTTACCCTTTTCGCTTGCCTGTTGTCTGATTTTGATGTCAGGTTGAATAAGGCCAAGCTCTTTGACTTGTAGTTTCTCCACCAAAGTTCCCTTCGCCGATGGATTCTGGTTAAGAGATCTTACTGAATTTGGAGGCTGCTGAAATCCTGTGTCTTGACTACTGGTGTTCACCATTGTTACCAACGTCAGGTGTCCCTACTCCACTACCGACTGATAAAATAATCTCCCGCTAGACATCAGATTCGAAGACGCTGACTGGCTAATTTTTATCTTGCTATGTGCACATCTTGTTTCAGCAATTGTCTGCGCTGCTGCATTGACTGGGTGATGTTTCTATCGCCCCCCAAAGAAAGACGGGATAAACAGGACGCTAATTTCCCCCCAAACATAAAGATCTGTATTTTATATATTACATTATTGTGCATTTAAACACACATACTTAAAATAAGTAATTATCATTTTAAAAATCAAAATCAAAAAACACCTTCCACCAATGAGGGTCGCACCCTAACGCCCTCTATTGGCCAGCCACCATTGGTGCGTGTACCTGCGTTTCTTCGTGGTGTTGTGGGGGCGTTTTCTTTTTAAAGAGTCGGTGCTCTTAAAACTTAAATCCGGGATTTTTTTCGATCTGTTCGGGACCGTGGGGTCAGGTTACAGAGGAGCCAGCTGACTGGCATCCTTACCTCCGTTACCGCTGCAGAACTGCAGAACATTTATATTGTGGCGAGCCGGCGTGGAAGACTGGAGAGATAAGAGATTTCTTACTCGCAACTCTCGTGTCCCATACACCGTACGACCCCGAGAGTGCTATTTAATTTTAACACCTCGTCAGAACTGAATGGAACTGATGCGAAAGGAGAGGCAAGGATGCATTTTTTAAATGACAGCTCCTGTGTCCCATACACCTCACGACACCAGGAGTGCACCTTTATACTGCCCCTGCCCCATAGTTGCCGAACAATAGATTCCCCCAACAAGGTCGTCACTGAACACAGTAATCCGGGTCACGGTCCTACAGTCAGTCAGTCAGTCAGCAACACAATCGTCTACCCAGTCCGAGTCAACCCTCAAGCAGACAACACATTAATAATCAATAATCAAGTCCATCGGTGTCCGGAGTTCCCGCCCGAACATGAGTGCAGCGGGCGTGCACTGGCTGGACTCCCGAACAGCAGTCCGGTAGGACCACAGGCCGGCGGTGGTCCCAGTCCCGCTGATGTTGGGTGGTGAGGATGGCAAGTTCAGTGTACGATTGAACTGCTCCACCAGCCCGTCACTTTAAGGATGGAGCGGCGTCGTCCTCGTCCTGTTCACCCCAGAGGCTGGCAGACCTCACTGAAGACCTGGAACTCGAAGTTCCGTGCTTGTGGAGCTCAGCGGGAACTCCGAAGCGGGTGAATATCTCATCCACCAACCTCTCCGCTGTCATGGTAGCACTCTGATCCGGCACTGCGTACGCCTCTGACCAGTTTGTGAAGTAATCCATAGCCACGAGGACGTAGTGGTTGCCAGAGTCAGTGATGGAGAAAGGCCCCAGGATGGAGAAGACATAATTTCTGGTACTCTGACTACTGATAATGAGTGATGCAAAATACATATTTTTTGATACTCTGAGTACTTGACTGAATGTTGGCAAATTCAAAATTAATGATACTCTTTGGTACTCAGTGATACAATATACATAATTTATGGTATTCTTCATAACATGGAATGATGCAAAATACATTGTGCGTCATTAAATCTTAAATTGTATACAGAAAATACCAATATCTCTTATTTCCACAATGGCATGTGCTACATGACTGATATATGGTAGGTGTGACTGAGCTGTTGGGCTCAACTGGCCTGACTATGTAATCTACCTTTGATGGTGGGGTGTGAGCTGATAAGCAGTTCACACCCAACCGTCAAAACACACAGCAACCTGCTCCACAGTCCACATGCAATCCACAAACTGGGTGGGGCCCATGAGAAGCTGTTGGTTGTCTTCTGTGAACAATCAAAATCAAATCGGAACGCTAGCCAGAGCTATTTCATTTCCTTGACATCTCTTACTCTTTATTTCTTAAACAGAAACATGAATTACTTATAGATTACAATGAAAATGATTTTTTTCGTTCTTAAAGAGCCTCACTAAACCAGTGCAATATGATTCCCTATTCAAATTTCATGGATGTTTCACCTCACCCGGCACTCCATCTTCACTAAACCAGTGTAACAATTTTATGTTTGGGGGAGAACTTACGGGAGCTTTTGGAGTTGATAACAGCTGAAATGAGAAAGATAAAAAAAAGTGGTTTGACAGAAACAATTTATCTTTAAATCTGAACAAAACAAAGCTTATGTTATTTGGAAATTGCAAAATAGACAAGTTAGAAATAATGATCGACAATATAAACATTGAAAGAGTATATGAGAATTAATTTCTTGGTGTGGTTCTTGACCACAAGATCTGCTGGAAACCTCATATAAGATTTGTGAGGACAAAAATGGCAAGGAGCATTGGAGTGCTGGGGAAGACAAGGCATATTCTGAATCATAAAACTTTGTACTTACTGTATTGTTCACTTGTATTGCCATATTTGAATTATTGATTGGAGGTATGGGGTAATACCTACAAAAGCAACCTACAACCGCTATGTGTACTGCAAAAAAGCGCTATAAGGATAGTGAACAATGTAGGATATCGGGAACACACCAACAAACTGTTTTTAAATTCAAGGGCCCGATGTTCGTGGACCTTGTAGAATACAAGACTGCACAAATGTTGCACAAAGCAAGACATAATCAACTTCCTGGCAACATACAACAACTGTTCTGAGATCGAGAGGGTGGGTATAATTTAAGAGGAATGTTGAAATTCAAAAACAAAGTATTCACACCACTTGCAAAAGCATGTGTATTTCATACTGTGGAGTTAGCCTGTGGAATGGTTTAGATCAAGAACTCAAGGAAAGCACAAGTGTAAATCATTTCAATAAAGGTACCAAAAATGGTTTTAAAGAGCTATATGGATGAGGAGGAGGCCTTGCTTCTCTCATGACAATGATACCTTTGTGGATGCTGTTATTGTTTTTCCTCATTATTGTTTTTATTGTTGGAGATTTTTTCCCCAGTATTTTATTGCTGTCACTGTTCTTTGTTTAATGGGACACCTTTGTTGTTGCTTTTATTATCTGGGTTTCTTTTTTGCTTGTTTTCGGTATTTTTATTGCTTTAATTCCTTTGCTTACAAACACACGCACGCACACACACACAAATTAATTTCATTTTTTCCACTATATTTCTTATTTTCATTCCATTTTTAATTTCCATCATTACTATTGTTATTTGTTTTTACTTATTGACAAGGTAAGTCACTGAGTAAGGCATACTCTGATGTGTAAAAAAGTTTATTAATGAGATTGTATAGATTGAGCATCAGAGAGGGGGCAGGATATTGTAAGTAGAAACTTCCTCCTGCTCCTTTTCGAACATGTAATGTTTGTTTGTTTGCTGTGTTTAAAATAATTACATTTTGCTTTCTATGTTTGAAATAAAGACCTACCTACCTACCTACCTACCTACCTACCTACCTACCAAATATGATTCCCTATACAAATTTCATGGGTGTTTCACCTCACCCAGCACCTCATCTCTGTTTTCCCTTATTTCTTTGAAAGTGCAGCTTGAGAGATCATGAAGTTATCGCGATTTTGAATAGCGTGCGTATGGGGCTGCATACCAGTTGGTAGGCAATATGGCGCCCGTGTAGCCAGTTGGCCAGACTCTCTATACATGGCGCTGACAGGCAGTGTGTGTTCCCCTGTGCTGGTTCTCCACACCTGTGAGTACTTGATTTGATTGTTTTACTGGATGTGCTCGGGGTCCTGCAACTACAGATGACATCACTACTTCATGCATTATGATTGGGTAGGGGTTTGGGTAGGGGCTAGTTCAGTTTAGGAACAGAGGGAAACAGTAGATTGACGTTAGACGCAGCTCGGGCCTTTGGCCCTCACGTGCGTTCGCTCGTCCAGGGAGCCTGCGGCCTCGCTCCTCAGACACAGCTCAAACCTTCGGCCCTCGCACCTTTACTAACCAACTCTATGTGAACGTGGATTGTGAAAAACACACAGCTAAATAACTACAAAGCTAGCATTAAACAACGCTAGCTAGCAACATAATCCGTGACGTCATATGTAGTCGAAGGACCCCGAGTCGATATCGTACCCGAGCAGAAATAGAACCCACACCAGGCTTCCAGGGGGCGATCGGCGGTGGCAGGCCACGTGTGTTCCCCGGCGTTGGTCCTCCGGGCCTCCAGGAGCCGGTGGAGCCGCAGTGCACTGGCGCCATCAGGTTGGGCTGGAAAACCTCTGTCTCTTGTGGGCGGCAAGTGCCAAAGGTCTGCTCGATGTCCAATCTCTGGATCGCCCTCTCTATTCTTTCGCTCAATCCCACTCCTGACACCATTGTGGCGAGCCGGTGTGGAAGAATGGAGAGCTAGAGCTCTCTTGTTCACAACTCTTTTGTCCCATACACTACATGACACCTGAAGTCCTATTTAATTCTAACTCCCTGTCAGAAACGAACAGAACTGCCGGGATAAGAGAGGCAAGAGGCAAGGATACATTTTTAATTTGCAGCTCCTGTCTCATACATCGTATGACCCTAGGCGAGTACCCTTATTCTGGCCCTCCCCGACAGCTGGCGAGCAATGCCTTCCCCCAACAACGTCATCACTGAACACAGTAATCCCAGCCATGGTTCTACAGTCAGTCAATAAGCAACACAGTCGTCTACCCAGTCCAAGTCAATCCCCAAACAAACAACAATAATCAAAACATAAACACAACATTAATAAAACCACGATTCGAACATAACAGTCCCACAATCCCCCACGCTTCCCCAGCGCGCAGCTGTCAGTCCAGTGACCGTCCTCCCCGACCACTACCATATATATATCCATCCATCCATTAGCTGAACCGCTTATCCTGTTCTCAGGGTCGCGGGGATGCTGGAGCCTGTTCCAGCAGTCACTGGGCGGTAGGCGGGGAGACACCTTGGACAGGCTGCCAGGCCATCACAGGGCCGAGACACACACACACACACACACACACACACACACACACACACACACACACACACACACACACACACACACACACCTAGGGACAATTTAGTACAGCCAGTTCACCTGACTTACATGTCTTTGGACTGTGGGAGGAAACCGGAGCCCCCGGAGGAAACACGGGGAGAACATGCAAACTCCACACAGAGGACAACCCGGGATGACCCACCAAGGTTGGACTACCCGGGGCTCGAACCCAGGACCTTCTTGCTGTGAGGCGACCGCTGCGCCAACCACTGCGCCACCGTGCCGCCCAATACATACATACATATACATATATACATACACACACACACACACATATATATATATATATAGTATATACGTATATGTTTCCATACTTAGTCTTTATGCCATTGATTTTCTCTATCTACCTTATTTTTGTTTAAATGTACCCTACTCTATCCCCATTGGACAGTTCAAATGTACCAATGTTCCAACCGTAGATTGGCCCATCCCCTTACCCTGAAATTAAACACCGCACATAGAACGTAGGCAACCAGTATAAATAAGGACGTATACTTTAACCATATAGGCAGCTGATGAGTGCATTGAGCACGAAACAAGCTTGTTCTTCCATGTAACCACTTTGAGCTGTGGACATATATATATATATATATATGTGTGTGTGTGTGTGTGTGTGTGTGTGTGTGTGTGTGTGTGTGTGTGTGTGTATATATATATATATATATATATATATATATATATATTAATATGAGCAGGGTATGGGGCGAAAATGAATAGGGATTCGGGAGGTCCTGTTTGGCAATCAGTCTTTCTGACTTTGAAATACATTGAGTGACAGGGACCTGCACAGATAGACCCCAGGTAGTGCTCAAGCACCTGCCCCTTTGCCCTCTGACCAGATAAGTGCCCTTTTTGAAAGAAATTTTCAATAAAAATGTGGCCCACGGTATCAATTCTTAATTAAAAGCGTGTAATAATGCCTGAAAATTGCATTTGAGTAATTCTGCAAGACCGCACTCTGTGGTCCCCCTCCCTCTTCCACGATGTAGCTGCCACACAAGCAGCATCCACCCTGCCTTTTGGTGACATGACAGCCAGCCAGGTAATATGACTGTCAGAGGCTGTAGAGGGCTCATTTTTAAAACTACAGTGAAGATATGATACTCATATGAAACTAGAAGACCTAAGGCATCCATTGGTATCAATTCTGTCATGCGTGCTTGTTGGGAAGGGGGCTAAATAACGCTTCAAAGTTAAGCTAAATTTTGGCGAGGGAAACTGAGGGCCACTGGCAGCTAGTCTGGTGAAGCTTACTGTTGAAATGCATCAACTCTCTCACCAAGCAGTCTTACTGACTGCAACACGCTAAGTCTACTACTACTGACCGAGCCTTCTCCAGGGCAGCTCCCAGGCTCTGGAACTCACTCCCCCAAATCATTAGAGGCTTAGAATCCCTCCCACTCTTCCAATCCCATCTCAAGACACATTGCCTTCTCGTGCCCCGATCGTCCACCCCTGGTCTGGGGCAGGCTGGGGAGTGAGCGCTCGACCTGCCCCCTCCCTCAACTCCCTCCCCAAGCGCATCAGACACCGCTGCGGGCTGCCCACATTCAGCTCATTGGTCGGGACTACTCATCTCTTCAGACTTCATCTGTGATTTATGATGTTTGTTTTTCTTTCCCTTTTGTATCTGTCCAAGTGGGAGAGTACTGCTGGCGCCGTGTGTGGCTGCCGCTTCTCCCTCTCGTAGCCCCCCTTCCCACCCACCCCTGTATGTCTGTGTTATGTTTATCTGTTGTCTTGTTTCACCCCGTTTATTGTAAAGCGACTTTGAGTATTAGAAAAGTGCTATATAAGTTTAATTTATTATTACTACTACTACTACTTTCGACTGCTACCGTTAGGGGTCGCCACAGCAGATCATCTATTTACATTTAACTGCAACACGCTCAGTATTTACCAAATTAGAGAGCTAGCTAGCCAAAGTACATGAAGTGAAATGGACCAGCTAGCTAACACTAGTGAACAAAATTGACTGCAACATGCTTAATATTTAACAATTTAGAGTTGCTTTATTTGATGAACGTGGGTGCCGATAGGCGAATATCTTCACCAAGCAGTCTTACCCAAATAAACATCATATCATACTCTGTCTATTATTGGGAGATTAACCCTTAATCATCTTGCACAAAATTGGTTTTTGCTCATTTACCAATTGCAGCAGGCATAATGCCAAGAAAAGACAGGGTAAGAAAACAAAAAGAAATGGAGCTACAGCAGGCAGACCAGGGAAGCAGCTCACTGATATCCTGGATCAGGCCATCTACCAGCAAGGAGGACGAAGGAGATGTATTGCCGCCTGATACAGAACCCATCATCACAGATGAAGAAGAAAGGTCAGAGCCCAGAGCAGAGTCATGTTCAGGGAAAACTGTTCCTTTACAAGCTCAGATTTGAAAGTTTAACTGTTCATCTAATTTCATTGAAATCGCTTATTATAGGTCCACAATTTATTTTAACTACACAAAGTGGTTTGGCGATTCTAAGTCAGACATGAAGCTACTTTAGCTGAATATTAGTAAGCTATTTTGTACTAAACTTATGTAAGTTAGGTCTACATTACTAAAAATAGAGAAATCCTGACGACAGGTTAATTGATCTGACAGTATATCTTGCATGGCAGGGACAAGCATTCCAAGGCAGCATGGCTCCCCAAAGCGCCATGCCGCCTTGGTGAAATGGCAGCAGTCACTGTATCATGGACATCAAAGAAGGTTGAATTGCTCATCTGGATACAATGTTCATTGACAGATATGTTTCATCACTCAACTAAGTGACATCTTCAGTCTCTAAACTGACTGCAGATATCCCCACCCCTTATAAACAATACAGTACAATCAAAGAAGGTTGAATCAGTTCCTCTGGATATAAGTTTATTGACAAATATGTTTCATCACTCAACTAAGTGACATCTTCAGCCTCTAAACTGACTGCAGACATCCCCACCCCTTATAAACAACACAGTACAATACAGCGTAACGACCGAAACCATCGACCATTTTCATATGTAAATATGGGTGTGACCACTAACTAGAGTTTCAAAGGCGATGTTTACCATTCACAGAGGATTAGGGAATGTTGCAATCACAGCATTGTAAGATGCCGACAGATGTATAACGACCGAAACCAGTGACCAGTTTCATGTGCAAATATGGGTGTGACCATTAACTAGAGTTTCAATGGCCATGTGTACTATTCACAGAGGACTGGGGAATAGTTGCAATCACAGCATTGTAAGATGATGACAGATGTAATCTTAGCCCCCCCCCTCCCGGTTCAGGGATGGTCGTTCCCTCTTAACATTGATGGATTCTTTGACTCTCCATTCAAACTATCGTTCCTCCCTATCAAGGATGTGCACAGCATCATCCCGAAAGAGTGGCCACTGGCCTGTAGATGGGTTAGACTGCGGAGTCCTGGCTAGACATGTCCTGGCCTGGACAGCGTGTTTTGGAGCTCAAGAAGCTGTCGGATACCTGATGGGCTTGCAGAGAGAGAGCACTGAAGACCCTTCAGAGAATTCTGAAAGCTGTTATGAGGCTCCTTGATGACATCAGGGAAAGCGATCCACCTGACCTGGCCCAAGGGGATGCCAAGATGTACATACATGTGATCAACTTTGTATGTATTCTTGGAAATCACCACCCCAGTGTTCCCAGTCCCTGCTCTAGCATCAGATTCTCTGCAGGAAGAAAGCTTGGACCACTCCACTGCCTACAAGGTACAGAGGCCTCAGCGTTCCAATACCTACTGTAGTGCCCGGTCAGGAAAGGAAACGAAAAGTGCCAATGCCTTTCCAACACAGCCCAACAGTGTCTCGAGTGAGTGATCAGTTTGAGACTGTAGAGGCATACTTCAGGAGCAGTGTATACTACACATTTCTGGATACTATGACTGAGGAGCTTTACAGGAGAGTCAAGGGGGGGCAACACTAGAAGTCCCACTGATGGAATAATTTGATCCTTCCACTCCTTAACAGTACATGTCAACTAGGTAAGTGCCCCAAACTCAGAAGCAGAGGAAGCTGTCCACATTCTCTGTGATTTCTATGAGGAAGATAAGGACCAGCTGAAGACAGAGCTAAAGGTCTTCCACTCCAGCTTTCCTTCAAGTGACCTGCAAGAAATTCTTGCCATACTGAATGAAAACAGGGGCCAGCTCATCTTTCCAACCTTAGTGAAGATGATAAGAACCTATGCGACACTGCCAGTGTCAACAGCTCCTGTAGAGATCATTTTCAAAGCTGAAAATTATCAGGAACAAACTGAGAAGTCTCTGTGGACAAGAACGGCTCGCTGACCTTCTCCTGCTTGCCATAGAACAAGAAGATGTCCAGATAAACCATAGTGAGGTCATCAGACTGTTCCAAGACATGGCACCAAGGAGGATGCTCCTTTAAAGCGGAAGAATTATCCTGCTCCCTTCATCTGAGTACACAGAACACATTTACCCTAATTGTTGCAACTGAACATAGACAAATAAGGTTGCTGTTGATTTTGAATGGTTATTTTATAGACAAATAAAGTTTGCACAGTGGCATTGTTTTCTTTGTTTTTGCCAATTTCTGCCCTTGTGATGCTAAAGACAATAGCCCCTGTGTGAATTGATACAGTAATTTTGTAGAAACCTGGTGAGTTTGAAATATCTGCATGAGTATATGGGTATTGAAATAAGTAAATATGTAAGTAAGAACAAGATTTGCCACTGTAACATTTTTTAAATAAATGAGAGGGATGCCCTTTTTTCACTTGAGCACTGCACCCCCAAAATGTCTGTGCAGTGACATAATTAGAAATGACACATAACGATGTTATCAGGTTGCACGTTTTTTAATGTGTTTGTGAATTTTCAAGAACAATTTTGCCAACAGTGGTGCGGATGCTGGGTCACCGAGCATGGTAGATGTCAGGGGCACTCATACGCTGTCAATTGAATGCAGCTTCCAAATCCACGTCAACTAATAATCTAGAAATGTATAAAAAGCAATCCTCCTACTATGAAATATGTCAATGATAGCTATGGATATAGTTAAAGGCAATATTTTGACACACTGTGCATTTCCACATTGGGCCTGAAAAAGGGTTGGATCTGGAATCTTTCATTTGGGCATGAAATTTACGTTACGCTTTACTAAATAACTAAACTTAACTAAATAATACTCCTACAATATCTCTAGCCATCCCAACGAAGGCCACATCATTTTGCATTACAGGAGGGGACCTCGTTGATGAAAATGTTTAATAAAGTTGGTGGTGACACAGATATTGGGGATTTTGAGGTGGGAGAAAAAATAAAACTCTTATCGCAAAAGTAAAGAATAAAGACAATTTCAACATTTAAAAACAACATACTGCAAAGCAAAAAGTAATGAAAGAAATTACAAGCATTATAATGGAAAAAAATTGATTACAGGTACAAAAACAAATTGAGGGACAGGTAGAAAGGCCTTGAGGCTGGTCAAGATGTGTCAGGTTAGAGTCGCCAGTCCTCTTAAGCCTTCACCCTCGTACCACACACTTTCACATTTTCATGACCTATTTCTCTTAATAAAGACATCTGTTCTGACCTTTTTCAGTGAGTCTAGTATATACCTCCATTCTGTTCTTGTGGTTTTGGCACCCATTTCCCGGTAATTCAAACTTTTTGATACTTTAATCAAGGACAATTGTTACAATTTACCAGTCTATCTGGTGCAATTTAAACCTAAACTTCCATTTTGAACTTTCCACTTCACCACACTTTTTCCCTTTTAAAACTTTACTTATTATGGTCTAGTAAAGTTTCACAAATCTGCTGAATAAACTTACTTTTAATGACTTAATTTTTATTACTTTTATTCAGCTCATAATCATATTTGCAGCTACTACTGGTGTTGGTGCTGGTGTGTTACAGCAGATTGATTTATTACATTCATCTAAACCCCCTCGAACCCTGACCCACTGGGGTCATCATGTCTTTTCTTCTGCCTTCTTTGAAAATGTCCCCTCATCGTGGCGGTTGTTGCACAAGGGTCAGAGGGCTTCTTTCCAACTCCAGGATCAGCAGTGGGCTGGCTCGTGACACCTCCAATTACCAATTCTACAATCAATATTACAACAACATAACAGTGTTCAGATATAGTTTGATGCAGTTTGTAATACATTACATTGCCTGTGTTAGTGTTGGTCTGAGGATGCCATTTTTGAAGTGTGGGAATTGCACACAAGCAAACAATGTCTGCTACACTGTATTTGTAGGTTTTCCCTGCCGGAGGAGGGAAACCACAGATTTTAGCTTTAATTAAAAGCGATGATCAACATCTTGGGACATGTTTAGCTTTTGATCAGCGACATTTTATACCCTCAATGTTAAAATGCACCATCTGAATGAAATGCATAGTTTTCATCTCAAGCGCAAGACACAATAAATATTTTGCCAATGCTGACATTCAGAATTTAATAAAAAAAAAATCAAAGCAACACTTTGCATTTTTCTGTTAATTTATTAAGGTCTGGAGTGTGTACACAACAAATTGAGACCTCTTGTGCTTCAATACATCACTTAATTCCACTGCTATTGCCTCAAATGCCCTGGTGCAATACACACAGGCAGTCTTGCCGCAATGCCAGCGAACATGATGTGAACATTTCTTCGCGCGCAGAAATGATGCTTGTTCCGAGGCATGATAGATGAAAATGAACATGGGATTTTAAGATGCTTTTTTCTTTGTAGACTTCTTGCAAAGCAAATTCTTGGCTTGTTGATGATAGGCGGTAGGTTATAACAAAATACCATGTAGTCCATTGCTGAAGAAAAAAACATCTTAAATCCCATTGTAGAGCCGCATTCCAGGGGCGCCTTAATGTGGCGGTGTATCTTAGCCCGCTGACAGGCAACACACGAGTCGGCCCACGCTTTCACGTCTCTCTTAAGTCCCTCCCACACAAACTTAGCAGAGGTCAGGCGCACGGATGGCTTACCGCCTGGATGAGAGAGGCCGTGCACAGCTTCAAACACGGGGCGTCTCCGGCTGTCCGGGACGATGGGCCTGGGCTGTCCTGTGGAGACGTCACACAGGAGGGTGACACCTGTGTCGCTGAAAGGAACGTCCTGCAGGCGGAGCCCCGTGTCGGAGGTCCGGAGACGGAGGATGCTCGGGTCCATGGCCTGGTCAGCGGCCATCTGTGCATAGTCCAGGCCTAGGTGGACCGCTCCAATCACTGCCCTAGAGAGACAGTCAGCTACCTGGTTAGACTTACCAGCGACGTGCTGGATGTCGGTAGTGAATTCCGAAATGTAGGAGAGTTGTCGCTGCTGGCGAGCGGACCATAGCTCGGCCGTCTTGGACATGGCAAACGTGAGGGGCTTGTGGTCCACGTACGCAGTAAACTCGCGGCCCTCTAGCAGGAACCGGAAATGCCGGACGGCGAGCCAGAGACCGAGGAGTTCCCTGTCAAAAGTACTATACTTGTGCTCTCGGGGTGTAAGCTGGCGACTGAAAAATGCCAAAGGCTGCCAAGCCCCCCCCCACCCACTGCTCGTGAACCGCACCAACAGCATAGTCCGATGCATCCGTGGTTATGGAAATAGGCGCTGTAGGTGAAGGATGCGCTAGCAGGGTAGCCTGGGAGAGTGCAGCTTTAGTCTCGGTGAACGCCCGGTCCCGCTCTGCTGTCCAGTCGACCGCCTGGTTGGGGCACATGCCTTTCAGCGCCTCGTAAAGTGGCCGGATGATAAAGGCGGCTCGGGGAATGAAGCGGTGGTAGAATGTCACCATCCCGATGAACTCCCTGAGCACACGAGCTGTTTGGGGGGGCGGAAAGGCCGCCACCACTTCCACCTTTGAGGGCAGGGGGACCGCCCCGTCCCCAGTGATGCGGTGCCCGAGGAAATCAATGGCCGTCAGCCCGAACCGGCACTTCGCCGGGTTGACGATCAGCCCATGCTGGCTGAGGCGTGTGAAGAGGGCGTGAAGATGGGACAGGTGTTCTTCCTCGGAGGCGCTGGCGATGAGTATGTTGTCCAAATAGACGAAGATGAAAGGAAGGCTACGGAGCACTGAATCCATCAGCCGCTGAAAGGACTGGGCCGCGTTTTTGAGTCCAAATGGCATTTGTAGGAATTCAAATAGGCCGAATGGGGTAGTCACCGCTGTCTTGGGGATGTCCGAGGGGTGCACGGGAACTTGATGATAACCACGGACCAGGTCGACTTTTGAGAAGACGCGTTTGCCAGACAGGTTTGCAGAAAAGTCCTGGATATGCGGGACAGGATAGTGGTCGGGCATGGTGGCGTCATTTAGTCGGCGGTAGTCCCCGCATGGGCGCCAACCTCCATCAGGCTTAGCGACGATGTGGAGTGGGGACGCCCACGGGCTGTCAGAGCAGTGGATGATCCCCATGCGTTCCAGGTGCTCGAACTCAAACTTGGCAATGCCGAGTTTGGCGGGGTCGAGACGCCTGGCTCTGGCGTAGACCGGGGGCCCCTTCGTAGCAATGTGATGCTCCACCCCATGCTTAGCGGTGGGTGCAGAGAAGGTAGGCTGGGTGAGGTCAGGCAACTCAGCGAGGAGGCGGTTGAACTTGTCTGCCTCTGAGAGAGAGTTGGCTAGACCTGCATAGGCCGCTTCCCCCCGCGTACATGCGAAGGAGGAGAAGGTTAAGGCGTCGACCAGACGGCTGCTCTGAATGTCCACTAGCAAACCGTAAGCGCACAAAAAATCAGCTCCGAGGAGGGGAAGCGTTACATTGGCCATGACGAACTCCCACGTGAAACGTTGTCCACCAAAACACAGTTCTACAGACCGCACGCCGTAGGTGTGGATAGGGCTGCCGTCAGCCGTCGCCAACTGGGAGCCCCGCTCCCCGCCCATGATGTCGACGTCAGTAGCAGGGAGCATGCTTCTCTGTGCGCCCGTATCACAGAGAAATCGCCGACCGGAGATGGTGTCGAGGATGAAGAGTAGCCTGCTCGTATCGCCAACACTCATGGCCACTACTGAGTGTGGGCCCTCTCGTTTCCCGTCGGCCTGTAGTTGCAGGGGGAACGGCACCGTTTAGCTTTCGCACCAAATCGAGCGTGGTACATACAGAGTCCAGAGGGCTTGTAGCGGTCTGACGCTGTGGCGCCACGCCCGCGATGTCGGCGGGGGGCCAGTGAAGGTAGGAGCCAGCACCCCGGCATGGGAGGAACGTTGTGTAGCGACGAAGAATCGGTCAGCCTCCTTTGCCAGCTCACGGGGATCAGTGATGGTGGAGTTAGCGAGCGCAGTCTGGACGTGGGGCGGCATGTTGCGCAGAAACAGCTCCATAAACAGGAAACATGGCTTTTCTTGACCCGGTAGGTTTAACATCCTGCTCATTAGCTCCGATGGTTTGCCATCTCCCAAGCCCTGAATTGCGAAGAGGTGACGTGCTCTCTCCGTAGTTGATAGTTCAAAAGTTTCAAGGAGGAGATTTTTAAGTGCGGCGTATTTACCATCGGCCGGTGGGTTGGTTATGAAACCGCTTATCCTGGAAGCCGTAGCGCCCCCCAGCGCTGCCACTACGTAGTAGTACCCTTTCTCGTCTGCTATTATGTCTCTGAGCGCGAACTGTGCCTCAGCTTGCGCGAACCATGTAGCCGCGGAAGACTCCCAAAACTCCGGCAGTTTAATTGCAACGGCGTTCGTAGCCATAATGTGTGTGGTTTCAGAAAACTTATCCGAAAACCGACGTCGGGGTCACCAGTGTAGAGCCGAAGGAACGGAGAAGACCGTAGGTTCACACTTTAGCCGTGTAGGCAACTTTCTTTAATCCACGGTAAATCAGACAGACAACAAAACCACAGCTCGACTGAGCGGAGGCGGCAAGAATAACCAGAAAACTGGCTGGACAACCATAACTTAACCCTGCGTTAACCTGCCAGGGCAACCCTGACTTAACCCTTAGTTCCTGGGGGGAATTCTGTCCCCAATACGTGTCCACCACACCGTATTCATTTTTATCTTAACCCGTAGCGAGCGCCATTTCCCGTGTGTGGAGAAACGATCATGTCTCGGTTGATGGTATTAATAATAATAAATTTAACTTATGTAGCGCTTTTCTAACACTCAAAGTCGCTTTACAATAAATGGTGGTGAAACAAGACAACAGATAAACAACACAAACATACAGGGGTGGATGGGAGGGGGGCTACGAGAGGGAGAAGCGGCAGCCACACACGACACCAGCAGTACTCTCCGACTTAGACAGATACAAAAGGGCAAGAAAAACACAAAACAACAGCACTGTAGACGTTGATTTTCTTTAGGGGTTTACTCCCGTAGCCTCGTAGGTATTCCCATAGCCAATCCCGTAGGTATTCTTGTAGCCAATACCGGGAGTATTTATTGCAACAATACTGCTTGTGTGTGTCGCACCAGACCATTTGAGACAATAGCAGCAGAATAAAGTGGTGTATTGAAACGCCAGATGTCTCAGTTTGTTGCATAATCACACCAGATCTTAATAAATTAATAGAAAATTACACAATGTCACTTTAATGCAAACTACCATGCACAATTTCATGAAAATGTAAGCAGGACACACAAGCATGATAAGTAATCAAGACAAGTTTGTAAACCTACTGTTCTGGACCAGTTGCAGCTCTCCACCTGGTCAGTCAACTCAGACAAAGCTGAGGACAAGTTTCTTGGTTAGGGTGTATTTGGGCTCAGGCATTTGCTTATAGCTAAGAAATACTCCCTTACTGACTTCCCGGTTCACACGTGTCAGAACAGTGAGAATGTCCTCGTGTCTGTAAGAGAGGAAAATAGTGAAAAGTCAAAGTGATGTTAAGTTATACACATTTTCATCTCACTAAATATGCCATTGTCATTGACTGTTTTGTGTTTGTAAGTTACACATGTCTGGTCCTTCTGAAATGTCATAGCACAACCGATTAGCTAAAGAGGACAGAAGGAGACAGAAGTTAAGCTGGAATCATTTTCTGAGAAAACATTCTCTCAAACAGTGGTTTGAGCGGTGGACCCCCAATACTGCTGGTTTTCTTTTCTGCCACATAGTTCATTACATTCACCTGTTCCAGGTATAAAACCTTTCTGACTGGGAGCTGGACTTCCTGACCAAAAAAGTGAATGTAATTAACTACCCGGCCGAATACAAAAGCAGCAGTACCGGTGGTACTCAAAGACCGGATTGAAAACCACTAGATTACCTGGCTCACCACAAATAAGAAAGCACATCCATCTTTTCTTGAATCAACATTTAATGTCAAACCTAAATTGTAGACAATTGCAAAATAAACAATAAATAAAAAATGTTCGATTACTATTTTTCCAATATCATATTCTGCTACTGATGACAGTTAACATTAAATTCTATTCAATAAAAATAAAAAATAAAAAAACCACGTAAAACAGAAACTTAAATACTTCCATAATACCCAGGAAATTCTCTACTTCAACCAGTATCGAATAATCCGTAACATCAGAACTTGTGGTCAGGTTGTGAAACATGGCAGGTTTGGCCATGGTCCTGTCATGTTCGGTCAGGTTCTACATACGGCCATCATAAGTAATTGAGTAACTCAATTACAAACTGATCCACTGCAATTTACTGCCTCCAAGCTTTGTTTCATATCTTTATGCATGTCTAAACATGCCCTGGCATGCAGGACAATCACATAGGTCATCGAAGCACTCAGATGATTATGATGCATGGATTACTCGAATCAAGGAAATGGAGGTAAAGCTAGGAGGAAAAAAAGAAGCAGGACCCAATAAAATGACATAAAACATCAAAAGTTTGCAACCATTTGCAATTAAAATGCAAAAAAAAAAATGCAGTGGTCTGCAAGGATTGGGCTACAGTCACACGTGTGAATGCAGCATCGCCTACCGAGACAAAATTCGTATATTGTTGTGCTGAATGTGGACAGTACAGGATGTCACACGGAGATTAGTTCGCTGGTTTGTTGTCCATTTGAGCGGTTGTTGGTTTCGCAATGGGAAAATGTACACTTAAGTCCAGAGAAATATAAATAAATGTTTTCACTTAATTGTCTCACTTGTATGTGTTATCGTAGTTTTATGGACAAATACAGAGGACGAAAGCTATATTTGTATATCACGAAATATGAATTGATGTTATTACGTTCAATGCCTGTCTCTCAACTCACTGCCAGCATCTCTCTTGTGGGGCAGTTTGTAGCTTTCATGGACAATATCATACAATACCGGCACGTTAGACACAGCAGCAATCAGTCTCCTCCATCCTTGCTCACTAAGAAAACTACAGCCAATTACAGCCAAGTGAGGTCAACCACACACACGTCTCTGCTACTGGTTGAGGCTGCGGATTCGCCGGTCAAACTTCACCAAAGTTGAACTCCTTGCGAAGTGAAGACGCAAATTTCTTTTGCCACCATTTTATTTGCCCCTTCACTCACATAGAATGGAAGTGAATGGGAGGCAAATATTTGCCAATGTTAATTTCGCGCACGTTGACCGTAGCCTATAGCAGAACTTGCTTACCACAACAGCACAACATCCATGCTACAGCACCTCAAGAGAAAGCATCCTCTTTTCTCTTATTTTTTGGATCTTTTCTCCTTTTTTCTCTCCAGTTGTACTCGGCCAATCACCCTATTTTTCAGAGCCGTTTTGGTTGCTGCTCCACCCCCTCTGCCGATCCGGGGAGGGCTGCAGACTGCCACATGTCACCTCTGATACATGTGGAGTCAGCAGCCACTTCTTTTCACCTGACAGTGAGGAGTTTCGCCAGCGGGATGTAGCGCGTGGGATGATCAAGCTATTCCCCCCCAGTCCTCCCCCCCCAAACAGGTGCCCCGACCGACCAGAGGAGGTGCTAGTGCAGCGACCAAGACACATACCCACATCTGGCTGCCCACCTGCAAACAAGGCCAATTTTGTTTGTAGGGATGCCTGACCAAGCCGGAGGTAACATGGGGATTCAAACCGGTGAAACCCGTGTTGGTAGGCAATGAAATAGACTGCCACGCTTCCCGGACGCCCAAGAGAAAGCATTCTGCCCAAAAATTGAGAACTTTATTTGATTGGCGCCTTTCTGTAGATTCAAGCTTACCTTGCATTAAAAGATGTAACAAAACATACATTAAAGTGGGCAATGGGGGGGCTGGGTTGGTGGGCACAGCATATATTGTAGGCCAGAGTGAATCTTACTTTACATTGTTACTCTGAAATAAAAGACTTAAAAGTACTTTTTCTTACCCCAATAACTTAAATAATCATCAGAATACTAGATAGATTACTCTATTAAATATTCACTATTAGTAATTAAAATAGTCATTATTAAAATACTCATAAACAGCTTTAAGATAGACAAGCCATGGTACAGCTCATTTAACACTGAAGCTGGGGAAAACCAAGGTATAGATCAGTTTTTGACCATCCCTGAAATGCTCTCTCACCTTTCTGCTGACCTCTCCAGCTGCCTGCACAGCTCCTGGATGTAGATGGAGCCGCTGGTAGTGTTCCGGAAAGACTTGCAGTCTTCTACTGTTGCCATGCCCACCAGGAAATCGGCATCCCACGGAACTGACTCCATGTGGATTGGACCCGCGTCTTCCTCAAAAGTACTCTGTCTGTCCCCAACTCCCTCTTTCAGCCTTGGGAGACACGGCATTGCTCCCATCTGGTATTGGCGCCCCTGACATGCCTGGATGAAGAATAGCTTGGGCTTCTTCGCTAAGGTTTTGGCACGCCCACTCGTGAAGGGCTGCGTCAGTTCCCTGAGGGTAACCTTCTGCTCGTCAGTCCCAAATACACATCCCATCTCCCCATGGGACAGCACGCACACCACCTGAGCTCAAAGGCAGAAGTGCAAATGGTCATAACTTCCAACAAAATTGCCTGAAACTGTCAGCAATATATAACTAGTGAAATCTTTACTTTGAAAATGTAAGTGGCTGTGCTCACCAAGGCATCTGCGTTATCAAAAGATTGCCTTCTGAGGTCTTCTAGTACTTGCCGTATTCCATTTGCAGTCAGGTCATTATAAACCCTGATCTCAAACCCTAGTCTTATGAATATCCCTCTCAGAGCCCCTGTGTGACAGAGAGACAACTTGAGAGAATTAAAAGATGAGGGTCAAATAACTTATGCTGAGTGCTTTCTCTGGACAGAGACCTAGATTGAATCCTGATTTAGTAACTAATAACAAAAAAAACCAAAAGAACACCACATACACGCATGCACGCACGCACGCGCGCGCGCGCGCGCGCACACACACACACACACACACACACACACACACACACAAATATGAAGGCAAATCAAATCAGAGTAGCAGCTTGTGCTTGGCTAATCAGGGATACCTACTCTCATCCTCCTGAGTTCCCGGTCGATCTTTCAGCTCAATTCCCAAGAACTGCTCGTTGTTAATGATCAAACATATCCCACGAGGTATCTTGGTCAGTTCGTAGAAATCGGTCTACAGCAAATGTGCACCCGCACACACACATATACACACACACCACAAATGTTTATTTCAATCAATGAAGGTAATGAATGAAAACACAAGTGACAATTTTAATCAGAATTTAGTGTGACAGCCATGCATTATGAGAATGAACACCTGATCTTGAGGGGAAGAAGATTCTGTATTTCTCTCTGCGTCAGAGAAAAGACTCTGTCTCCCTGGACGCGGCTCACCTGAAGAGCAAAAACACAAAAAAGAAGAAACTTGCATTTCTTGGCTAGGTACTGGCAGTCATTACTTGTTCAGCAATAAACTGTGTGCATAATTTGTTTCAAAAATAGTTTAAAGGGATGTATTGAAAGCTGTGTATTTTGAGTGTAAATGATTGAGTGAGTAAGCCAGTAAGACTGAAACACAGAGGGAGAAACTCACTGCTTGACAGGGTTCCTGATAGAGACAAACTATGCCGTTGAAAAGAGTTCACAGGCAACTGTAAAAGAAGCGGAATCAACAGTCAGATATTTCAAGCTTTTAGTTACTCATGCCCTAAAAGAAAGACACATGCATGCATGCACACACCATCCTCACTGGCAGTCACTTGGGGTTGAGTATGACTGTCCTCCTTCTAGGTCCTTGAGTCTTCAGATGGGTGTAGAGGCCGATCTTGGAGCCACATATTTTGGGGCAATGTGGGTAAGGGTGTGAAGATGTGGTTTGGGCCTTTATGGAAACTTGCTCCTTTCTGAGTCTGCTCTTGTTTTCAGCAGCACAGTGGAGGTCATGGTTGTAGTGGCCAGCCCCCTCATGGACAGCCAGTCTCCGGGCCTCCCTGTTTTTTGCTGTTTGTTCCCGGGTGTTAAGGTCAATGCCAGACCTTTTGATGTGGGCTTTGATGTTATCTTTATATCACTTCTTTTGTGTTCCTGGGGCATGGCATCCTGTCATGAGCTGAGAGTAAAGGACTTGTTTTGGGAGGTGACAGTCAGACATGTGGAGGACATAGCCAGTCCATCTCAGCTAATGTTGTGCAATGGTGGCAGTTATAGTTATAGGCATGTTGGCCTCCCGGCTGATCTTAAGGATTTTCCTGAGGTGTCATTGTTGGTATGCCTTGAGTACCTTCAGGCGCCTGCTATAAGTGTGTGTGTCTGACATTCTTCTGTAAGAAGTCGGGTTGTTGTAAGGCATCTAGTGTGTTGTTGTAGTGTTCTGTGCCTGTCACGTCTCACTCTCAACCTTCATCGCTGGCTAGCAGAAATGTGAACAGGAGAGCCGAGCACTTAAGTCTCTCCCTGCCAGTACATAGCCTCTCCAACAGCAAGCCCTATGTAGTGCCTCCTCGTGGCGACACATGGTAACTGGGTACACCTTGGACCCTCGCTGAACTACAAGGGACTCGGAGGAGGTCTGGCCCCTAGATGTGTGGTACGCAGGCCCACCGGTGTGTGGATATTCCCTGATGCCCATGAACCAGCCCCCCAGCTATGGGTTAAATAGTGCCACTGCCTAGTGGATACCTCAGGGGAGAAATAGGCTATGGGAGTAAACCCCTACAGAAAATTAACATCCACAGTACGGTTGTTTTATGTTTTTCTTGCCCTTTTGTGTCTGTTTAAGTCAGAGAGTAGTGCTGGCATCATGTGTGGCTGCCACTTCTCCCTCTCATAGCCCCCCCTTCCCATCCACCCCTGTATGTCTGTGTTATGTTTATCTGTTGTCTTGTTTCACCGCCGTTTATTATAAAGTGACTGAGTGTTAGAAAAGCGCTATATAGGATTGCTTTATTATTATTACATGTGGTCCAGGTTTCTGACCCACACAGTAGGGTGGGCAGCACTACCACTTTGTATGTCAGAATTTTTGTTCTGGCCTGAAGGTCAGTTTTCAAAAACCCTTTCACTCAATCTTGAGAAGGCCTGGCTGGCACAACTGAGGAGATGGTGTATTTCAATGTCAATGTTGGCTTTGGAGGAGAGAAGGCTGCCAATATATGGGAACTGTTCCACATTTTCGAGTCTAGTGTTGTCTACAGAGATGGATGGGGGCAGAGCAGGCATATTTCTGTTGGGTAGGGGTTGGTAGAGGATATAGGTATTTTTTGTTAATGGCCAGGCCAAGCTGCTTGTATACCTTTGCAAAGGCGTCCAGTATGCTCTGTAGTTCCTCTTCTACGAGGGACACTAAGGCAGTCATCAGCATACTGCAGCTCTTTACCTTTAGCCCTGAATCTGTTAATATTCAGAAGATTCCCATCAGTCTTGTACAAGATTTCGACTCCACCAGGCAGATTGGGACCCATAAGGTGGAGTATGGTGGCAATGAAGACAGAGAACCGTGTTGGGACATTGACACAGCTTTTTGAAACTCCTGTGTGGACCTTGAAGGACTCTGTCTTGTCTCCATAACTGCTGAGTACTCTAGCTGATGTATTATCATGCAGTAGTCGTAGTACTCTGATGTATTTGTCAGGACAGCCTATTTTTGACAGAACTAGCCAGAGGGCCTGGTGTTTTACGGAATCAAATTCTTTGGTTGAGTCTATGAAGGCCATGTGCAATGGTTGATTCTGTTCCTTGGCTTTTTCTTGGAGTTGGCGAGCAGTACAAATCATGTCCATGGTGCCTCTGTTAGGACGAAAATCGTTCTGGGATTCTGATAGAATTTCCTCTGATACTGGGAGGAGTCTGTTGGCCAAGATCTTAGCCAGGGCTTTCCCTGTGGTGTAAAGCAAGGACATGCCATGGTAGTTTCCACACTCAGCTTTGTTCCCTTTCTTAAAGGTAGAGACAATGAGTGTGTCCCTAAGTTGCACAGGGATTTCCTCTTTTTCCTATAGTTTAAGTAGCAGGGCATGGATATGCCCAATGAGTGTAGGTCCACCTGCCCACAGTACTTCTGCTGGTATTCCATCAGGACCAGCAGCTTTGTTGATTTTCATCTTCCTGATGGCATCCTGGACTGCTCTTAGAATAGATGGTGCTGCCATGTCCTCCTCTTTGGGTTGTTGAGGGAGCTGTTGGGAGGGTATCCATCTCAGGGCTAGAGTCTTGGTTTAAAAGGTCCTGGTAGTGCTCTTTCCACCGCTTTTTAATTGACTTGTCTGTTAGCAGTGTGTGCCCATATCTGGAGCGAAGGGGCTTAGATAGCAGTGGCTGGGACTGTATATTGCTTTAGTAGCATCGACCAAGCCTCTGGTATCCGCAGCATCTGCAAGGTGTAGGATCTCAAGGACCTTCTTTGCCCACCACTGGTTCTTCAATTCCCTGAGCCAGCTTTGGACAGCTGACTTTGCTCTTGCATGGGCAGCTTGTTTATTTGGCAGTTGATGTCATTCTGCCAGATGGTAAAGGCTTGGCTCTTGATGTTGATTAACTGTTAGATTTCCAGGTCATTCTCAACAAACCAATCTTGGGGGTTCTTCATCTTATGTCCAAGAGTGGTTTTACAGGTGCCAGTGATTGCAGTCCTGCGCATATCCCAGTGGCTTTCAATATCATCGGATACTGCTTGGGCATTGATGTACTAAGCACTGCCTGGAACTGTGGATGAGAGGAGGTATCAGTAAGTCTTTTGAGGTTGAGCTTAGGGCAACTCTGCTTTTTCTGCACCCTTCTTTTCCAGTGAAGTTAGATGGACAGGGTGGAGCAGCTAAAGCGTGGTTAGTTCAGCAGTCATCTGCACTGATCATCACTCTGGTGTTAAGTACCTCATGTCAGTGTCTTTGACAGGCAAAAATGTAGTCAATGAGGTGCCAGATGTTAGAACAATGGTGCCTCCAAGTTGTTTTAAAATTTGCTCTTCTGGCGGAAGAGTGTGTTGGTGATAATTAGGCTGTGTTCTGAGCATGTCGTTAATAGCAGGATGCCATTGAAGCTTCTGTTTCCAACTCCTTCCTTGCCAATTATACCTCTCCACAAGTTGTACAGGTACATCTCAAAAATTAGAATATTGTGGAAAAGTTCATTATTTTCCGTAATTTAATTCAAAAAGTGAAACTTTCATATATTCTAGATTCATTACACATAAAGTGAAATATGTCAAACCTTTTTTGTTTTAATCTTGATGATTACGGCTTACAGCTCATGAAAATCAAAAATCCAGTATCTCAAAATATTAGAATATTACAGAAGACCAATCAAAAAAAGGATTTATAATACAGAAATGTCGACCTTCTGAAAAGTATGTTCATTTATGCACTAAATACTTGGTCAAGGCTCCTTTTGCATGAGTTACTGCATCAGTGCAGTGTGGCATGGAGGCAATCAGCCTATGGCACTTCTGAGGTGTTATGGAAGCCCAAGTTGCTTTGATAGAGGCTTTCAGCTTGTCTGCATTGTTGGGCCTGGTGTCTCTCGTCTTCCTCTTGACAATACCCCATAGATTCTCTATGGGGTTCAGGTCAGGCGAGTTGGCTGGCCAATCAAGCACAGTAATACCATGGTAATTAAACCAGTTACAAGTAGTTTTGGCACTGTGGGTAGGTGCCAAGTCCTGCTGGAAAATTAAATCAGCATCTCCATAAAGCTTGTCAGCAGACGGAAGCATGAAGTGCTCTAAAATCTCCTGGTAGATGGCTGTGTTGACTCTGGGCTTGATGAAACACAGTGGACCAACACCAGCAGATGACATGGCACCCCAAATCATCACTGACTGTGGAAACTTCACACTGGACTTCAAGCAACTTGGATTCTGTGCCCCTCCACTCTTCCGCCAGACTCTGGGACCTTGATTTCCAAATGAAATGCAACATTTACTTTCATCTGAAAAGAGGACTTTGGACCACTGACCAACGGTCCAGTTCTTTTTCTCCTTAGCCCAGGTAAGATGCTTCTGACATTGTCTCTGGTTAAAGAGTGGCTTGACACTAGGAATACGACACTCGTAGCCCAGTTCCTTGGGCACATCTGTGCGTGGTGGCTCTTGATGCACTGACTCCAGCTTCAGTCCACTCCTTGTGAAGCTCCCCCAAGTTCTTGAATCGGCCTTGCTTGACAATCCTCTCAAGGCTGCGGTCATCCCTGTTGCTTGTGCACCTTTTCCTGCCACACTTTTCCCTTCCAGTCAACTTTCCATGGATATGCTTTGATACAGCACTCTACGAACAGCCAGCCCTTTCAGCAATTACCTTCTGTGGCTTATGAGGTATTGTCAAGAGGAAGATGAGAGACACACGACCCAACAATGCAGATGAGCTGAAGGCCGCTATCAAAGCAACCTGGGCTTCCATAACACCTCAGCAGTGCCACACGCTGATTGCCTCCATGCCACGCCGCATTGATGCAGTAATTCATGCAAAAGGAGCCCCGACCAAGTATTGAGTGCATAAATGAACATTTCAGAAGGTCGACATTTCTGTATTATAAATCCTTTTTCGATTGGTCTTATGTAATATTCTAAAATTTTGAGATACTGGATTTTTTATTTTCATGAGCTGCAAGCTGTAATCATCAAGATTAAAACAAAAAAGGCTTGACATATTTCACTTTATGTGCAACGAATCTAGAATATATGAAAGTTTCACTTTTTGAATTAAATTACAGAAAATATTGAACTTTTCCACAATATTCTAATTTTTTTAGATGCACCTGTAATTTCGCCCCACTCTGGCATTGAAATCTCCAAGCAGGACTAGCTTATCCTCCCTGGGGACTTTGGTGGGAGCATTGTGCAGGTCAGCATAGAAGGTCTCCTTTACTTAATCTTGTGAGTCAAGTGTTGGAGGATATGCACTGATGACAGTGATGCTTTGGTTAGAGTGGATCCTAAACAGGGCTGCTCAGTTGTGGGTGCAGCAGCCAAGAAGCCCCTCTGCCTCAGTCCCAGGGTTTAGCGACTGATCATACACCCACCGCCTGTATGCCAGGTTGTGGCTAGGGGCTGCCAGACTTAACTGTCCTGCCCCCTTTGCCTCTTTCTGATCACCACAGGGCTTTGACCCAGGATGTTTATGGGTTGATCCTTGTGGGAGAACACCTGCGCATGACAGCTTTTTATGTGAAGAGGCTGATGCACCAGCAGCCACCACACGGTCCTTGGCAGGGGGTGGCCAGAGTCCAATGGCATGGAGAACCAAGACGATTGGGGACCGCCCTGTTGCAGCCTTCATCTGCCTTCACTGGCATTGTTACCTGAAGACATCTTCCAACAGTTCCACCGTTGAGGTGTTTTTTGGATCACGCTTTGTCTGGAATCTCCCTCTTGACCTATCCGCCTTGGATGACCCTACCAGGAGCCAAGCTCTGGACGGCATAGCTCTTGGGATCATTATTACACGCAAGCTACTTCACAACGAGAAGGTGGCAATCCAGGAGAACACACACAGGCATGCACGCACGCACGCATGCACACAGACACACCTGGTCAATGCTGAAATGGGGTGGTAATCTGACCTGAGAATCCTGGTTGCAGATTGGCTGAGTAGATTCTTGATGAGATGGCAAAAAGGCCCCTGTAAATGAAGCAGCCATCACATGAATTGTGATACTTTACAACACTGATAACAGGGGTGTATGTGTCCTTGTTTGTGAGTATTATACCTGCTCTGTAGTTCTTAATTTCAAGTGCCAGTTGTGCATCACACTGCTCTATTATTTCTTGCAGCTCTTCCAGTTTCTTGTCTGACAGTATACAAGCCCTTTCCATTTCAGCAAACACATCCAGTGTGGTCTATGAGAAAGAGGACAGTTAATGTGTCTGTGTATGCATATACACCGATTAGCCAAAACATTAAAACCACCTGCCTGTCCCCCCTCATGCCACCAAAAATAGCTCTGACCCGTCAACACATGGACTCCACAAGACCTCTGAAGGTATCCTCTGGTATCTGGCACCAAGGCGTTAGCAGCAGATCCTTTAAGTCCTGTAAGTTGCGAGGTGGGGCTTCTATGGATCGGACTTGTTTTTCCAGCACATCCTACAGGTACTCGATTGGATTGAGATCTCGGGAATTTGGAGGCCAAGGCAACACCTTGAATTTGTAATTTGTGATATTGGGCTATACAAATAAAATTGACTTGACTTGAACTCTTTGTCATGTTCCTCAAACCATTCCTGAACAATTTTTGCAGTGTGGCAGGGCACATTATCCTGCTGAAAGAGGCCACTGCCATCAGGGAATTCAACTGCCATGAAGGGGTGTACCTGGTCTGGAACAATGTTTAGGTACGTGGTACGTGTCAAAGTAACATCCACATGAATGCCAGGATCCATGGTTTCCTAGCAGAACATTGCTCAGAGCATCACACTGCCTCGCCGGCTTGCCTTCTTCCCACAGTGACCCCTCGTGCCATTTCTTCCCCAGGTAAATGACATGCACGTGCCCAGCTATCAACATGAAGTAAAAGAAAATGTCATTTATCAGAACAAGCCACCTTATTTCATTGTTCCATGGTCCAGCTCTGATGCTCAAGTGCCCATTGTAGGTGCTTTCGGTGGTGGACAGGGGTCATCATGGGCATTCTGACTGGTCTGCGGCTACGCAGCAAGCTATGATGTACTGTTTGTTCCGACACTTGTCTATCACAGCCAGTGTTAACCTTTTCAGCAATTTGAGCTACAGTAACTCTTCTGAAGGCTCAGCCCAGACAGGCTAGACTTCGGTCCCTACATCAATGAGCCTTGGGAGCCCATGACCCTGTCGCTGGTTCACCGGTTGTCCTTCCTTGGACCACTTTTGGTAGGTACTGACCACTGCATACTGGAAACACCCCACAAGACCTGCCGTTTTGGAGATGCTCTGACCCAGTCGTGTAGCCATCACAATTTGGCCCTTATCAAAGTTGCTCAAATCCTTACACTTGCCCATTTTTCCTGCTTCCAACACATCAACTTCAAGAACTGACTGTTCACTTACTGCCTAATACCGAGATAATCAATGTTATTCACTTCACCTGTCAGTGGTTTCAGTGTTTTGGCTGATCAGTGTATACATGTACATACAACAAGATTTTTTTTTCTACATGTATTCTCACAGTGCAAGACTCGATTTTCCTTCTTCCCAGCTTGTCGTTCAAAAGAAACTTCATTTTGTTCAGGTTCTCTTGTGTCAAGTCATCATGTATTCGGTACAGCATCACCCTGATAAAGAGATAAAGCAACAAGACATGGCAGAACAGAGAAAAGGGAGGGAGGAGAATAAAGGAGGAAGGAAAAACAAGTCAGAAGGGGAAAATGAAAACCTCTTGCCAGCTTGGCCTCTTGCTGAAATGTCGTCAAACTTTCTGTAGCTCTTACCTGTAATTTGATAGAATGGGACATGAGTCTGTTTGTGGGTCAGAAATATTCCCTAGTTGACTGCAATCTTGTTTCAGTTGGCTGTCGAGGTCAAACCGGCCAATAGTCCTGAGTAGCTGGGAGAGGAAGTGATGGTTCTCCAGCAGACCTTTCTCCTCTAGCCTCAAAAACAATGCTTTCCCATCCTTTACCTGCGGGAAAGGGAACAGGAACACGCATATCAAATTACAGAAGATGATGTTCTTTCATTACCCCAGGGAAATGATGCAGCAGCAGAAGTGTGAATAGAAATAAATAGTACCAAAAAAACCCCAAAAACAATAATGAAGACACGCATTTAGGGAGTCATCTGGCGGCAATGGCATGTGTACAAGGTCTGCCAACACTGCAGTGGTAGCTGTCAACAACAATCAGTAATACTAGAGCACTAAACAATGTTGATCATAGGTGTATAGATTCATATAATAGAGATAGGAAAAATTAAAGCACACTGAATCCCAACGGCAGTAATAATTGCAGACGTACACTGAAAAGTTAATAGAAGTACGGAAAATGCCAAACCTATGAAATATATATGCAATAAAAATACAGCAGTAGTATAATTTAGGTTTCGAGGTAATACTGATAAAGATATACTATGTGTATAGATAATCATAAGAAATATGCGTATCCATGTAGTTTAAAGTTAAGTGTTGAAAAATAGATAAATAGGTGTATATCTAATAATAGTAAAATACAATTAATAATGACAGTGTAGACATATTTATATAATTGCATTATTGTAAAGTATAAATTATGTCTGAATAGAGAAGTTGGATGCACCTTCCCAAAAAGAAACTCTTACTGTGGTGCTAAACCCAAAAAAAATATACTTCAAAGAATCACATCCAAGGATGTAGGGTAGCACTCACCAATTTCAAAAAGGACAGGGACAGTGCCTCATTTCCACAGATTTATTTTGGCCAGCAAAACATGCTAACATTTCGGCCTACTGCTACAGGCCTTCATCAGAGCATGATGAAGGCCTGTAGCAGTAAGTATGTTATTAGAGAATTATGTTAATTATTAGACAGGCCGCCATCCCATCCTGTGATGGGATGGCGGCCTGTCCAGGGTGTCTCCCCGCCTACCGCCCAATGACTGCTGGGTTAGGCTCCAGCATCCCCGCGACCCTGAGAGCAGGATAAGCGGTTTGGATAATGGATGGAAAATGGAGAATTATGTATAGAATTATATATTAGAGAAACAATGTAGGTTAGACATACAAGCACAAGTTACAAAAATGGACTCAAGTCTAATGGTTAGCGCGGTCGCCTCACAGCAAGAAGGTCCTGGGTTCGAGCCCCGGGGTAGTCCAACCTTGGGGGTCGTCCTCTGTGTGGAGTTTGCATGTTCTCCCTGCGTCTGCGTGGGTTTCCTCCGGGTGCTCCGGTTTCCTCTCACAGTCCAAAGACATGTAAGTCAGATGAATCGGCCGTATTAAATTGTCCCTAGGTGTGTGTGTGTGTGTGTGTGTGTCCGCCCTGTGATGGTCTGGTGGCCTGTCCAGAGTGTCTCCCTGTCTGCCATCAAATGACTGTTGGGATAGGCTCCAGCATCCCCGCGACCCTGAGAGCAGGATAAGTGGCTTGGATAATGGATGGATGGATAAATTATGTCATTGTGTTATGATACTTTCAGTGGAATAATGGTGAGGGGGTTCCGGGGTTGACACCAGCCCTTCTGTGTGGCATTTGCAAGTTCTCCCCCCATGTTTAAATCGGTTTTCTCCTAAAAATACAGTTTCTTACTCAGGTCCAGAGACATGCGTTTGTGAATCAGACTTGCCCAGAGGTGCGAATGGTTTGTGAGCGACTCTGTGTGTGTGTGTGTGTGTGTGTGTGTGTGTGTGTGTGTGTGTGTGTGTGTGTGTGTGTGTGTGTGTGTGCCCTTTCATTGACTGGTGACCTTTCTAAGGTCAGTGCATGCTGAAATACGCTCCACTCTAAACGAACCTGAGCTAGATTAATTTGGTATACAGAGTGGATGGATGGATTATAATTATATCTACTTTTAGATGGTTATATGATATATCATTAGTAACAGAACAAAACAGTCTGACACTGTTAGCCTGGTATAATATTATAATGCAGGTGTACAAAAACAGCAGTAAAACCCACAACACAACATGATAATTAAATCATAATGTAAATTGAGTAGCCTCTGCCCGACTGCTGTCTGCAAATTAATCCTTTCACAAAAGCAGATTTTCCACTTTCCGTGTCACTTTGCTATATGATCACTAGATAGTTTAACAGTGGGGACTGTGAGTGTGAGTAGTCTTTGGGTCATACAAAAAAAAGAAGAAAACAACTTTACTCAGCCCGAATGAGAGACAGCAAGAGAGAGAGGGAGAAAGAGAGAGAGAGAGAGAGAGAGAGAGAGAGAGAGAGAGAGAGAGAGAGAGAGAGTGTGTGTGTGTGTGATGAATTGTTCAATTTGTTTTTCGATCAGAACCATTGAGTAAATCAGTAACAGTGAGACTATTAGTTTTTCAAAGAGGTTTTAAAAGTAGTTAGGCCACTTGGGAACAAATATTCCTCAACAAAAGACAAATTCAACGACACGCAAGTAATTTATAACAATTTTCGCTCGATTTGTACAGCCCTAACAAGGACCTTTTAGGACAACTCTGCCACAGTGACAACTGCAACCAATATCTGCTAATGTAACTTTCAATTTCTGGTCCTGGGAGAACATTTTATATGACTGAATGAGGTTGAGATTATGGCGAGGAGAACTGTATAATGTGCTCACCTTTTCAAGGCGTTTCTCATTGACTACGTCACGACACAGAAAGCACAGGGCAGCCACATCGGAGGCCCCAAGCTCTTCATCAATGCCAGAAAGTGTGAGTAAATCCATCAGAGGGCTTGCTCCTCTGCTAACAAGTCTGTGAATATAGGAAAATATGAAAGCGAAAGAATAGAAAAGTACGGAGTAGTATCATATCCTGAAAATCGGCTATTTCATCAAAGAAACATTATTTAAGTTAGAAAACATGACTACTGTCTTGGTCCCGTACACTTTTCCACGGAGGGAGCAAGGCGTTGTGACGTCACGCACGAGTACGCCGGCCAAGAGAGAACATTACATTAAGTATTTTCAACACATTTGTTTCCACAAGTACGCCGAAAGAACTCATATAGCTTCTGGATATTTGCTTAGCTCTTCGAATATCTGATTTCAAACCGGTAGATTTATATTTATATAGGCTGGGGCAATGAAACTAATGAAAAGTTTGTTTTTCTGATTAGCGTTTCTGAACTTACCGAAAGTGTGTTGAATCCAGCTAATCGCTTTTGTTTGTGTGTTCCTCACACAGTAATTAATCGTTACTTTCGCACCTTAATATAAAACGGAAAACCAATTCCAAATCTTACGCGTGAATACCTTTTCGCTCGCCCTTCGTCTGTGCCGGTCTCTTTACTTTCAGTTTCCACAAAACTAACTAACAGAGAAGCGCGCCGCCTAGTGGCCGCCAGAGATCAACCGAATAACCGAACTTAAACTCATCCCACTTTTATAAAGGTGAGCACATGTGGTTCTCTCTGACAAATAACAACTTAAAAAAAAGAAAAAAAGGCACAAAATGTTTGATGCAGACCATTTTATTCAAACGCGAATAAAGCTTTGGACAATATAGCAGAGCTCAAATGGTTTATTAACGCTTGTATCCCAATGTTATCTTTGACTCTTTCTTTTGACACCACTAGGCTACGTCAGCTGTCACTCGGTATAAAGGACAAGAGTTTGAACGTGTCAAAGCTGTTTCATCTAAGCTTAATAATATGTAAGTGAAGGATGTGAAAACAGAAGGGTCCGTGATGAAGGCCGAGATACGACCTCAAACGTGCTCTCAGAGTGAGGATGTGTTACAAGCTTGGCCCCGGATGGCGACGGGAGGAAAAAGGGAGGAAGTACTCTCTGGCAAACCGGAAGATGTCGTCTGGTTTCTTTAGCAACATGAACTGCATGAAGTCAGCCATGAGGGCACGGAGGTGTGGATCCTGTCTCAAGTATGAGGCATGGTCCGCTTCAAGTTCCGCCTAGAGATGGAAACGCACACACACACACACATGCAAATTGACATTTTCAGCGTTTGTGTTGTGATCAGAAGAATTGTTAAGAAGAAAATGAATACATAGATGTTTTGTGCATGCATGGAAAGTAAATTTAGTCTGCACAAGCACAACTAATTTTTACAGTTGTTCCTGGATATCTGACTGTGATGTGTTCATTTTTCACCCCCCGAGCAAGAAGGAAAGATGATTGAGTTGCAGAGCTGTTGCTCACCTTTCTGTCCAGGAATTTAGAGCGCATCTGCATGTCCTCTTCCCAAACCAGCGGCCTCCTCACAAAGACTGGTTTGTCATCATCTAAGACACACACACACACACACACACACACACACACACACACACACACACACACACACACACACACACACACACACACACACACACACACACACACACACAGAAAGAGAGGGAGAGAAATGTTCTAAGATATCTACTTTGATACAAATGGAAGTAGAAGATAATTCATGGTTTGTGTGTGTGTGTGTGTGTGTGTGTGTGTGTGTGTGTGTGTGTGTGTGTGTGTGTGTGTGTTAGTGGGCAGACTACCATTTTCCAGCTCTGCTGGAAGCCGCAGAAGCCTCATGGTGGCTGGTGACCCCACCTGCACCCTGCTGGCCAGATGCCTTGTAAGAGAAAATTAACTGTTTATCGTGACAAGTCAGGTCAGGTCATATTGATTCGTAGTCTTTTAACAGGTTTGTCACAAAATGCTTTGCTAATTTCCAACTGATATATACTGAAAAAACAAAAAAAAACAAAAACAGGACGACACATCACAAATACAAGTTGTGAGGTCAGGGTTTGTGTGTGTTTTCATGTGTCCAATATGTGTGTGTTAAAAAAGTAACTGTTTATAAGAAGATAAATTAAATAGAATAAATGCAATAAAATATAGGGGTTGTGTACACTAAAACATCCCAGTGTATCTGGAAATTTCCCTAATTAGTATTATTATTAATATTGTTTTTTTTGTCACTGCCATCATACGTAATCTGTTAAAACAATGCTAATGCTTTAAAATCACCCCAATGAACGAATTTCATCACCAGGATGCACAGTAAATTACCCAAACAATACTAATGAAACTTTGCACAGGGGTATGCACTGAAACTCTCCAGTTGCCATGCTCTGAAGAAGCGATGTTGATCTTACCCATCAGGTAGGAAGTAGGACTGCCAGGAAGCAGGGATTTCCTCCAGAGAGTCAACTGTTCTTTCCACCCCAAATACCTCGATCATCTCACACCCGACTTCCATCTTCTTTGGACCAAGCTCACTCTAACCACAAACAGACAGTAATCTAATTGGACAAATTGTCCTTGGGAATATCCAATGACCAAAGCCTCCTTCAGACTAAAAATTTGATTTTTTTTTGGGATCTCAAATATGACAAACACACACCCTACCCTATTTTATGATTGCTACCATAACATCTCTGACTCATCAACCTTGAGCTTGAAAAAAAAAAGTGGCAGACTAGATTATTTGGATGTGTTGCTAGCTTTACCGTATTGCACATATCCTGTCCCACATATTGCAGTGGGACAGGATAGGGAAGAATATTTGGCCCTGAGAATGCCAAGCTGTCGTTCTTCCTGTTCAGTGGCTAAACACACGTAGCTATGCATTTTCATTGGGTGCATCTTTAATTTGATGACATCAAACACCAAAGCAATTGCTAGGGTTCTGGGAAGACCCTGACTGCAGTTGTAGAGCATTGGCACAGTAAGATGCGATGCCAATGCCAAAGAACACTGCTGTGCTGTACCCAGAATAGTTTTCCTAGGATACGGAACCACTGGTCCTTTAACACCAAAGGTGATCCCAGGAAAAACCCAGAATTTCAGTTTGGTGTGAAACAGGTACAAGTGATATCTCAACAATACATTTAAATACTTAACACAACTGACTACTTACGTAGGTGGTGCGGGTGATGTGTAATTCTTGGTCAAAGGTGATGAAATTAATGTTCTCTGGAACCTTCTTCCTGAGAGCAAGGATCCGCATTAGGAGCAAGTTGGAACCTTCAGTTACCAAGCCTCTAAGGACAGACATTGGATAAGAAATGGTATCCTTTGTCTCCTGCTGTAGACACACACACACACACACACACACACACACACACACACACACACACACACACACACACACCCCAATTAGTTCACACTAAAATAGTTTGAAACCTATGGCACAACTTTAAACCTTAAATCTCACTCAAGAAGGCTCTGGTCAATTGACTCTTCATGATTGTTTTTCCCTTACCTCCCCTATAGTGGTAACCTTATTGATAATCATCTGACCGTCTTGTTGCACCATGTGACATCTCCTTTGCAATCTGTGGTGCTGAAGCTGAAAATTGGATTGAAGTGGTTTGGGCTCAAACGCAAAAGCAAAAAGCAAATAAATAAATAAAATAAAATAAAAATAAGAAAGAAAGCAATTAAGAACACGTTGCTGACTCACCTTGAGAAACTCATGACAGTCTAGCTCCAGTGTCTCCAGATACGTCGATAGGTAGGCTAACATGGACATTTCATGGATTGAATGACAGGATAAAGACAGGGTATGTTTTACACGTTTGATAACAGGCAAATTGTTGAGTCTAACCTGTGATTTCCCCTCTTTCCCCCTGTCAAAACCCTCGCCCTTCCATCTCCCATCACCTGTCACTGTTGTTCCACACGGTGTGTCATCGATGGTTCCTTGGCTGGAGGCACGCAGCAGCAAACAGGGCTGCTGGCCTCGGAGGGCAAACTCCACCGTCACCGTGAACTCCCCCAGCTCTCTCCCGCCCTCGGACACTGTCACCAGAGAGTCTGAGAATAAACACTTCTGCAGCTCTCCAAGTTCTACGTCACACGTCCAAAGAGAGAGAGAATGGGGGGGGTGGAGAGGGAGAGAGAAAAGTGTCACTCGTTGGTAGGAAATAAGTAGTGGTGCATTGGTTATTTTTTATTCATTATTCAAATGTCATTGAGCTGACTTGACCTAACTTTTCATGTTTTGGTTTAAGAACAACTGGGCCGTATTGGTCCGAATATAATACTTTTTTTTTTCCTGGAAGTATGTCTGAAAAAGTGGAGTCATCTTATATTCGGAGTCTAGACTTTTAAATGTCAATATACATTCACAACAGCAGATGGCGCTAAATATCCATAAAACGAGTGCTCCCCTCCTGTCTGCAGCGGGCCCATGTTGGCTGGACTGGCCAGCCTTACTGTACACGCGACTGTCGCTGAGCGACCGAGTGATCAGTTTGACACGATTGGCCGCTGGATCAGGTGACCAACGACGGTTTCAGCGAGCAGCGACCAACGACGTCACTGAAGTTACACGATTGGTCGCTCGACCAACCACGTTGCTGGTAAACACGGAAGTAAGTTTCCCTATTTATTTATTTATTTAAATGAATGACAAAGAACATACAAGACATTACAATAAGAAACAATAAACGTACATAAACTTAACATTGAACACAGGGGTACAATCGATTATGCAAATGTTAAATTAAATTTCTCAAAAATATTAACAGTTCGAATTTCTTTTTACATAAATGAATGGTCTTTTTTAAAAAAAAAATTTCTGATTTTTCCCATTTTTCTCCCAATTTAGTGGCCAATCGATCCCTATTTTAATTCAAACACCCTCCCTCGTACTGCATGCGTTCGCCAACTGCATCTCTCCGGCCGGCAGTCTCGAAGGAGACCGCCTCCCCACTTTCGTGACAAGGCGACTCCAGGCCGAACCACTGTTTTTTTCCGATACACCAGAGACGCATTCACGTGACGAACACAAGCCGACTCCGCCCCCCTCCCGAAGACAGCGTTTGCCAATGATTGCTGCTTCATCGAGTCCGGCCATAGTCGGATCTGACGAGACCGGGGCGCGAACTCCAGTCCCCAGTGGGCAACTGCGTCCACACAAAGCCGATGCTTAGACCGCTACACCACCGCGGACCCTTAAATGAATGGTCTTAACGACCTGGCGTCCATATGCGTGGACGTCACATTTTGGGTTATATTACCACAGTCGTTAATTCTGCTTAACTGGGGCCTTATGGCCACGTATGTGGACACTTACACTCCCATCTAGTGGTGTCAGAAGAGTACAACACACTACGGGAAAAATTCAAAATGGCGGCGAGCGCAAGGGAAGGTTCGGGTGGCCACTCCAAACACAAACATCGACAAGGTAAGAAGTCCAATCATATTTCATGGCTTATTCTGATTTAGATATGCATAAAAGCATTGTAAGTTTGCCATGACATTGCAAATTTGACAAAAATTAGTAAAAGTAATGATTTAGTATGCCGCTAAACATGATGTACACGTATGAGGGACTTAGTTTGGTTGAAAATGTTAATATGTTAGCAAAAATGTGCACATGTAAATTAGCTTATAGCTAACTCTGGTGCAGCTAAAAAGCTGTACATTGTCCCGGTGAAATAAATAACAATTAAATACATACATACATACATACATAAATTACACTGATTTGTATTTGATTTTTCATGATTTTATTTCCAGAGCGTTTTTATGTGCAAATAGCACTGGAGCTACTTGAGTTACTTGATGGAGACAAGTCAGATTTGAAAAACTTGTCTGACAACGATGATGCCATCCTGGATGCTGATAACCAACCCTCACCACGGGAGCAAAGCAGCAGTGAGGATGACAGTAGTGATGATGAGGACCCCATTCCTCAGCCCACTGAGCACAGCAGGGGACGTAAACATCTCCGTGGTGAAAATAAAGGTTAGCCAAGACCCAGTGGATATTTGTTTATTTTAGGCAGTTAGGGCTTCAGGGCTAGGTGAAGGATTGGGAGGAAAATGTATAGACATGGCACCATTGAATGTTTGTAGCAAAATGCTAATTTACAACACTTGTTGACAGAGTCAGGGACAGGTACAGGTTCAGACTATGACGTTGCCAGATCCCACACTCCCAGACGTCACCGTCAAACTCAGCAGATTGAGGCTGATGGCTCAAATGATGGCCCGGAAGAGCCAACACCAGGACCAAGCCCTCAGGGACAGTCCAATAAAAGTAATTGCTCTTATTTTGGCACGCCTTGAGGGTAAATCTTCAAATTTAATACAAATGTCCACTCAGATTCAACAATGTTATGTACCAATACACCTCAGTGAATTGCTTGCATGGGTATATGCGTAACTTACTTTGCAATAAGTACTATTTTTATTCTGATTCTGGTTGTGCAGGACGTGGAATGCGCTGGAGGGCTACTCCATTGACGCCAAACCTTGCTGAGTTTGAGCATGAAGACGAAACTGAGCAAGACAGAAATGGCTGGACCCCACTAAACTATTTTGAACAGTATATAGATAAAGATTTGATGAAAATTATTTCAGATTGCTCTAATGCTATGTCACTGTCTAGGAGTGGGGGCCTACTCAACACATCAGTAGATGAGGTTTACCATTTTTTTGGTGCCTGTATTTTGATGTCCTGTGTCCAATACCCAAAAATCAGGATGTACTGGTCCAATGCCTTGAGATTCACTGCCATCACTGACAGATTCACACGTGACAGATTCTTCAGACTGAGGTGATCATTAAAAGTGCTAATTGATGATGATGTGCCAGAAGACCTGAGGAAGAGTGACAAAATCTGGAAGGTGAGGCCTTTTCTGGATCGGATTCTGCAAGGCTGCATTTCTCAGACTCGACCTGAATGCGTATCTATTGATGAGCAGATGATTCCTTTCACAGGAGCCTGTCCGTGCAGACAATATCTGCCAATGAAGCCAAACCCAGTTGGCATAAAGAACTTTGTTTGTGCTTCAACAGATGGCATTGTGCTGGACTTTGATCTGTATCAAGGTACAGGTGCACTGCTTGAGCAGGTCGAAGAACCAGAGGGTCTGGGTTTGGGAAGCTTAGTCATGGCTCGTCTGTGTCAAACTCTGCATCGTGGCACAAAAGTGTATTGTGACCAGTTCTTCACAAGCATCCAAGGTGCAGAACAAATGATGAAGAAGGAGCTGTAAATGACTGGTACAGTAATGAAGAACCGAGTTGCTGCAGCAGTGCAGAAGTTACCCACTGACAAAACCATGAAAAACGCAGGAAGAGGTACCTCAACAGAAGCTTCCACTGAAGATGGAAAGTTATGTGTAGTGAAGTGGTATGACAACAAACCAGTACTAATGATGTCTGTTGTTCATGGTACACAGCCTGAAGACACCTGCCAGCGCTCGGACAAGAAATTGAAACAATATGTGTCTGTCTCGTGACCAAGCATTGTCCGTGAGTACAACCTCAAGATGGGTGGAGTTGATTTTGTTGATAGAATGATTAGTTACTATCACATGAGCGCCCGTACTAAGAAGTGGACAATGCGGATGCTAATGCACTTCACGGATCTGGCTTTAGCCAACAGCTGGCTACTCTACCGCAAAGACCTTACAATATGTGGTGCACTAAAGAAGAGCATCATGCAGTTCCTTGAGTTCCGTATAGAAGTGGCTAAGACCCTCTTGGCCCAGCATGACAGTCAAGGAAACGATGCAGACCTTTCAGAACTGTCAGAGGAAGAAGACGATTCAAAACAAGGGAAAAAACGTCCAGTGACAGCGGTGCCCCATGTCTCAGTCCGCAGGAGGGCTAATGCACATCTCCCAGAGATGATCAGCCTGAAGAACACAGCGCGCTGCAGAGCAGCAGGCTGCACTGGAAGAACCCGAGTGCGTTGTGTGACCTGCAAAGTGTTCTTGTGCTTGCAAGCCGATCGCAACTGTTACACAGCCTTTCACACATAGGTGTGTACATGTTCCTAAAGAAAAGGCATTCCTATTTTTTTTACATGACCAATGCAAAATGCTTTGAATGTTTTATATTTTGTGACAGGCATATGACATCTTCCTGCAACTGCAACAGCATTTCGAATGAGCCATTCTGTAGCTGTGACTGTCCAAAAGGGGCAAAAATGCTGTGTTTTCATTTTGTTTTTTGCACTCTGATATTCAAAAATGTTAAAAAATATGTTTGTATGTGTTATTAATACATGCAAAAGCAGTCAGGAAAAAAACTGCTGTGTTCAGGGTGGAAATAAAGAGTTTTTCACTCTATTACACAAAGGTGACTTTATTGTGTTTATGGAAATTCAGAACGAGTGTCCACATATGTGGACATAATTTTTCTCTAAAAGTGCATCATATCAAAAGAAGATGCTTAGTTTTTATACTTATCAGGTTCCAATAAGCCCAAATAGCAAAGACGAATAAAAAAATGCATATCAAACAAGAGCTCGGGTCTTATTAATGTAGTTTTGCACGTCTATCAAAAATACATTTAGTTTGGGTTTTTCCCCCCATTCCATTTCATTCTATGCACAAAGAATCTGCCAAGAATAATTAATAAATTTACAACAAACATCATGTCGGGGTCTTTATGTATGGAGTTAAATAGAAGTAGGATATCTGGCAAGGTAAGATTGAAAGAGGTTTTTCTAAGAATAAAATCTGATGAATCCGTCCAAAATTTACTAACTTGTGGGCAGTTCCAGAAAAGGTAGCTTAGAGATTCAAAGACATTTTCACAGAATACACATTTATCATCAATGTCTATTTTAAAGACATTGAAGAAGAGACATTAAAGAAGAAACGGATCCTGACCAAATACAGGCTCAGTGACCACCACAGGAAGACACAGACAAATATGGCTACCCAGAGAGGAGCGTATATGTGGTCACTGCTCGAAAGGGGAGGTAGAAACAGAGATGCACTTCCTCCTCCACTGTGAGAAGTTCTCTTCAGGGAGAGACTTCCACTTCCAGGAAATAGCCAAGAAAGCACCAAACTTCCAAATGTTAAGCCCAGAGGAGAACCTGGCAATTCTCCTGGGCGAGGGAACAACAGCTCCTCTGGCGGCTAAATACGTATCTGCCTGCCACAGCCTACGGGACTCAACCACTCTGAGACCCCCAAGATATATGCTGTTGAGTCACTGCATTCAACTGTGTGGCATTTGTTGCGCTGTACTGTATGGCAGTGAGGAAAAAAAGGCTTGACTGCTTAGGTGGGCAAAGATATGGAGCATGCTTATGTGATGACACCTATATATTAATGTGTGATGTAATGTGAACTTGATGAGTGTTTAATATGTGATGTAATGTTTTAGTCTTTTGCAAACTGCTTTGGCAACGGCAGGTTTTCATGCTAATAAAGCTATTTGAATTTGAATTTGAGAGAGAGAGAGGGGGGGAGAGAGAGACTTTAAGTACGGAGGAGAAAGATGCCAAAACAAGATGCTTGTAGCGGCCATCCGCCGTAATGCCAACTCTTCTCAAACCCTTGAGGTAATGTTAAAAACAACGAAACGCAAAATTACCAACGCTGAAGAGAAATTTGATCGCTTCGTCGGAAACCGTAGACTTGTCGATCCTTGGCTCTTCAGCCTCAGCTGCAGGAACGACAGCAGTCTCGCCTTCAGAGGGAATTTCCATGACACCGCACGATAGCCTACAGCTGCGTACTGTCTCAATTTCTATAAAAAATAACCCCTGCGTGGGTTAAACTGTTTGCTAGACAGTTAAGTGATGTAACAACATAAACTACCTTTTCATTTTTCGCCTGCATAACAAGGATACGGAGTAGATACAGAAAAGAACGTTGCAGCTAAATCACGTTACCAAGGCAACGACGCTGTTGTACCGTAATACTATTGTAGCGCCGCAGCAGATCAAATACAACATGACTACCACACTAGTGCTCCTCTCTAAACCAGGGACATTAATAGTTACTCATAGGTTAGTTAAATGGGACAGGTTTTTTTTGTACTGATTGAAAATGTACAATTACTTGACAATTAACAAATCAGAATATTAAAAAATGCTCTTGAAAATCGAACAGAGCACACAATATAAATGTACCAAAGTAGAGATTTTTTTAAGTTTTAGTGGTCGTCAGATGGCTTCTATTATGTTCAAAATCTTTTTTGTTGGTCTTTTCTTGAAATATTTAAGTGCACTCAATAAGTTTATGAATACTTTTATTTTTTTACATTTATGAACGGAAAGCTTCCCTAAATTTGTTAAAATGTTTGAGATAGATTCAATGTTTTAATCCTCAATTATTTAATCCTCCATAGATTTTGTAACCTATTATAAGGTTACAAAATCTCCAATAAACTCTACTAAAGGGAAAATGTTTGTTTGACCCAAATGCTATCATTGAACAAACTATTCACTCACCGGTTGGAATTTTTGTGCGAGAATCTGAGTTTGACTGTCCCATGATAAACACAAGCAGTCTGTTTGCATTAGCAGCAATTCCCCTTTTGACTTGACTGACTGAGGAAATAGACTGGAGCATCAGCTCCAGCTCTGCCAATAGATCATTGCCTTTGCTGCCATTCATTTTGTATAAGATCAATTTTAAGGTGAATGAAGCCAGTGTCTCCAAAACCTTACTTTGCAGCTGCAATATCTTCCAATGCATACTTTGATGAATGACTACAATGTAGAAACATTTTTGGGAACATTTGTAATGTAATTTGTGGTTAAAGCATTTCATGCAGTGAATAAAAAAAAATGCAGCTTGATCATTTTTTGGCAGTGGGATTGTAAAAATATTCACATTTGACATGAAACAGATCATCAACACAGTTGGAAAAAAAAGGTAAAATTTTATTTTAACAAATGAAGTTATACAAATATAGAGAAGATCGATATGCAATCTAAAAAATTATAAGGGAAGACAACTAAAACTAGCTTCTAAATTACAAAAAAGTTATGGATCTTTGTGGAAAATGTTGCATGTAAATGCTATATGTGGTCCTCAATAACCTAGATGAGCTCACAAGATCATGAGAGCTGTATATTTGATGGCTGAATAGCACTAAAATGACTTGTTATTGAAGCACCGTTATTCCTCTTAAATCTCTGTAAACTGTTTCAAATGTTTTCTTATACACAGAAACAATTCTAACTAATTCTTGGACAGAGAGAGAGGCATGTCGATAGTTTCTGAATAAAACATTAGTCAAGATATGAAGCATACAGTGTTTATATGCAAACATTTCCTGGTAATTCAGCCTTCGCTGGAGTGTGGTGAGAAGACAAGCCTCTTCCTCAGCGTGACTCTTCTAATTTCAGGGATCTGCTTGGCTATACCAGGACAGGCATTGGGAATCTCTTTTTGGCTTACTTCATCATTTACCCGATAGAGAATTTCCATGAGGTCATCGCCCCTGAAAGAGACATAAAGTGCAGGGTACACAAACATGTAATACATGTAATAATCACAAATTCAGCGATCAGATCAAGTGCACAGCATGTAATGCAATGGTGTTCCATCAGATGGTGAGGTTTATAAAATATTGTGGACAAAGTACACAACATTCCCTCATCGACATAAAACTGATATAAGCCACAGCTTCCTTAACACATAAAGTTACTATTCTGATTTACCTGGGACAGTATTCTTTCATTTGGTGACACACAGACTGGATGAACCAGCTCCCGTGTTCATTGTGTCTGTACGCAACGCAATTCTCTACGGTGGCAATTGCTACCAGAAAATCTGCTTCAACGGGGATGAACTCCACCAGAGTAGGGAAAGCATCATCTTCCATTTGCGGCTCTGAAGAATCTACCGCAATTCCTCGGTGCTTATCCCTCCCTTGGCAGGCCTGGATGAAGAACACTTTGGGTTTGTTGTTAAGGGCAGAGCAGTTTAATCCATTAAAGGTGGAAGTTATTTTATTAAGGGGGATGGTCTTTCCATCAACTCCTTTGATACCATCCTTATCCCCATGACTCAGAATGCAGCAGACAAAAGCATCACCATGGTGAGGAATCTCTTTTATATCAGTGAATTCACTGTTCGCCCACTCCTTGACACCAAACTTCTGCAGTTGGGAAAAGTCTTTCGAAGAGGCGAAGAGTTGTAATGCCTGATCCATCTGGTCTTTGGTTTGGTCTTTACACATTACCACTCTGAACCCCAGTCCGCTCAAGACCTCTGCGAAACTATCTGCAGGGAGAGAAAAAATGGCCATTAACTCATTAAGCTTCAACTATCAATGTAATAAGATAAAGGTGTAATGTTGTAAGCGTATCTATTCCAGAACATACAGGCATCCTTGTCTGTTCCATTTCTCCTTTTTAAACTCTCAAAGTTCTCGTTGTTGATGATCACACAGAGACCAGTTGGCTTGGTGGCTAGCTGATACTGGTCATCCTAAAAAAGCATTGTGGACAGGTCTAAAGTTTGAAACAAATACATGATGAAGTGCCATACAACCATTTCAAAAACTACTGGGTCTGCAAGACATAACCAGCTCTCATAGTTACCAAGCATCTCAGAGTAGGAAATCTGCCCATCAACATTTGTTTCCTAGGAAAGATTTCCAACATTCATCTGTACTTAGATGAATATTCAGGTGCTGCAGCTCATTATGAGTTCCCAGCTAATGCATACATTCTGTAACAACAGGGATGCTTGACGATGTGGAGTTTAAAAAGAGAAATTGACTTGCTCTAAATTGTATACTCTTTGTCACTGACTTCATCCAACATGCAATCTTATATGCCCTATGTGTTTACAAAGAATTGCATATAATCTTAAATAATGCCACACAAACTTGAATCAGTTCATCTAGATGAGTAATAAAATGTTTCTCCCAATAAACGTTGTGTTCAGATGAACACAACTTTCAACTTTCTGTGAAGCCTCTCACAAGTAATCTCAATTTAAGAGCAACTTGATAACAGATTGAGAAGTTTGTGTACATGTAATTTACACAAACGTCTCTTCTCATTACATGAGTACATGTATTTACATGTACGCATGTGCTGGTGCTCTCGTAAGATGGAAATTTTCCAAGAAGTAATGCGAATCCTGAAAAACATCCATAATTACCACACAATAAAGGTGCCATCACCTTTTTTCTCTTTGACGCTGGGGACATGGCATCTGGAATAATAAGTTTGAGAAAATTACACCTAAAGCTATAAAATTTGACAACATCTTAAAAATTAAGATGAATTCTTACTAATTTCTGAAAAGTAGTACAACAGGGTAGCATATAATTGCCAGTAGAAATCAGGAGCATACATACACTGCTCAAAGGGAACACATAAGCAATGCAATGTAGCTCCAAGTCAATCACACTTTTGAGATATCAACCTGTCCAGTTAGGAAGCAACACTGATTTGTGAATCAATTTCACCTGTTGGTAAATTGTCTAATTTCCACCTGGTGGAAATTAGACAATTTGTAAGACAACTCCTATAAAAGGAATGGATTTGCAGGTGGTGGCCACAGACCATTTGCCTGTCCTCATCTTTTCTGGCCGATCTTTGGTTAGTTTTTCATTTTGCTAGTGCCCTCACCACTAGAGGTGGCATGAGGCGGTATCTGCAACCTACAGAAGTTGCTCAGGTAGTGCAGCTCATCCAGGATGGCACATCAATGCGTGCTGTGGCAAGAAGATTTGATGTGTCTCCCAGCACAGTGTCCAGAGCATGGAGGAGGTACCAGGAGACAGGCCAGTACACCAGGAGACGTGGAGGGGGCCGCAGGAGGACAACAACCCTGCAGCAGGACCGCTATCTGGTCCTTTGTGCAAGGAGGAACAGGAGGAGCACTGCCGGAGCCCTACAAAACGACCTTCAACAGGCCACTAATGTGCAGATTTCTGCTCAAACAGTGAGAAACAGAATGCATGAGGATGGTATGAGGGCCCGACGTCCACAATTGGGGCCTGTGCTCACAGCCAAACACCGTGCAGCCCGATTGACCTTTGCCAGAGAACATCTTGGTTGGCAGATTCGCCATTGGCGCCCTGTGCTCTTCACAGATGAGAGCAGGTTCACACTGAACACATGTGACAGACGTGAGAGAGTCTGGAGACGCTGTGGAGAACGTTCTGCCCCCTGCAACATCCTCCAGCATGACCGGTTTGGCGGTGGGTCAGTGATGGTCTGGGGAGGCATATCCTTGGAGGGCCGCACAGACCTCTACATGCTAGCCAGAGGTACCATGACTGCCATTAGGTACCGGGATGAGATCCTCAGACCCATTGTCAGACCATATGCTGGTACAGTGGGCCCTGGGTTCCTGCTCATGCATGACAATGCTCGTCCTCATGTGGCCAGAGTGTGTCAGCAGTTCCTGTATGTCGAGGGCATTGATGCTATGGACTGGCCTGCACGTTCCCCAGACCTGAATCCAATTGAGCACCTCTGGGACATCATGTCTCGTACCATCCGCCAACGCGATGTCGCACCACAGACTGTCCAGGAGTTGACCGATGCCCTGATCCAGGTCTGGGAGGAGATCCCTCAGGAGACCATCCGTCGTCTCATCAGGAGCATGCCCAGACGTTGTAGGGAGTGCATACAGGCACGTGGAGGCCACACACACTACTGAGCCTCATTTTGAATCGTCTTGAAGAATTTCCACAGAAGTTGGATCAGCCTATGTTCTCATTTTCCACTTTGATTTTGAGTGATTCTGAATCCAGACCTTAATGGGCTAATGATTTTGATTTCCATTGATCATTCTTAGGTTATTTTGGTCTAAACACATTCCTCTGTCTAATAAATAAAGATTTTCAGCTAAAATATTTCATTCATCGAGGTCTATATTGTGTTTTTAGGTGTTCCCTTTATTTTTTTGAGCAGTGTATGATGGTTGACATGTGAATTACAATCTACTACTACATTATGAAGCGTGTGTGTTAGGTAGGTGTACCTTTGCTTGAGACTGGACTAACTTGCAGTTTAGGAGGATCACCAGAGGCTGCAACAGGATAACTTTGGAAGGGGTTAGATGAAGGAGTGCCATCCCATTCTATGTGCCCCAGTTTTGGAAAAGTATTTTTGATGTCCTCATCAGTTTTTATTATGTGCAAGAAGGCCCGGCAGATGTCATCTCCCTTATTCATGATCTTATCCACAAGACGAGTGACGTGCCCCTCCACATCTTCTCTACTGATGTCTTTGAGGTTGTTATACTCACGTGTAGTTACAAGTTTATTCTCAAAAACCTTGTCAAGTATGCGTTTGTAGTCTGCAGACAGAATATCCTGCAGAGCTGTCTTATTCCGCCTGATGTTGTCATGAGCAGCCATCTGAAAACTGTGAGCGAGAGAGAGAGAGAGAGAGAGAGAGAGAGAGAGAGAGAGAGAGAGAGAGAGAGAGAGAGAGAGAGAGAGAGAGAGAGAGAGAGAGAGAGAGAGAGGGACTAAGGCGGTCATTATGACCGTTTTGGATTTTCAAAGTTTAATAACTTTGTGGGGAAAAAAAAAGATACAGACCTACTGCTCCCTGAATTCTCCTAAAACTCCATATATTTGCAATAAAACAAGTTTTGGACCAATTGCACAAAAAGTTATGATAAGATCTACCTAAAACGACCATGAGTGGTCAAAATGACCGCTTGTATTTTGCGTGTGATCGTGCGCGTCATGTCACTATTTATGATGTGTTTTGGTTGCATCATTTTCTTCGCGAACTTCATTGCTCTGTCCTAGAAAAAAACTAGAATTCTCCAGTGCAGAGTAATAGTCTAAATTTAATTGTTGATTTTTGCCAACATGTCTGGGTACAAACGCTGTTTCAGATGCACCATGACTACCACTGAGGCGTTGCAGTAGTTACAGGTGTTGGACCATTTTACATTGTTTTAAAAATAGTATCAAATTTGTTAAAAAGTTAATTTTTTGTGTCAGTTAGTTTCTTAACAGACATGAATTAATATCTCAATTGGGTATTTATCTTGACAGAATATAGAGTTTAAAAACCGTGGCGGTCAAAATGGAAGTGGAATGAGCATAGGTAAGATAAGCAATCTTAGATCCGCAGATGACACGGTACTAGCAGCTGATGGACAGTGAGAGCCAAACGAAATGTTGAGTCGAGTAAATGAGGCAGGGAAAAAGAGGTTGCTCAGTTTGAATGTGAAAAAGACAAAGTGCATGAAAGTGGGTGAGTCAGACATTGCAATCTCAGTAGATGGACAAGATGTATAACACCTAGAGAGCTTCAAATACTTGGGTTCAGTTAAGAAAAATGACGGTGATTGTACAGATGACATAAAAATCAGAATTACCCTAACAAAGAAAAGAATGATGGAGATGGTACTAATATGGAAAGATAGGGGAATAAGAAAAGAAGTGAAAGTCAGTCTACTTAAAGCACTCGTCTGGCCAGTGTTGTCATATGGAGCTGAAAGTTGGACATTGAAGAAAGCGATGGTAAACAGGGTTGAGAGACGTGGCTTTATCGTAGGATGCTTTGAAAAAGTTGGACAGAGAAATGAACGAATGCGAGCATCCTTAACGAACTAGGAACAAAAAGAAGACTAATGGCACATAGTATAATGAAAAGAAAGCGATCATTCTTTGGGCATACCTGTTGTCCAGGTGGAAGTAAATTAACAAAGACAGCGATTGCGCAAGAGAGGCCGACTGAAAAGGCAGTATCATGATGACATCAAAGAATGGATTAGTCTGAAAATATTGGAGGCAACAAGATCAGCTCAGGACAGCAAGAACTGGAGGAGACTTGTTTAGCAAGCATGTCATCCTGATGGTGCTGGCAACCCTCGCTAACGAGGAAGCCTTGAAGAAGAAGAAGAAGAAGAAGAAGAAGAAGGCGGCAGTCAAAATGACCACCCACAGTCGTTCAAGTAGTTTTTAAGTTCTAGTCGTTGTTTAGGACTGTTTCAATATTTATTCTCAGTTCTTTTTTTACATTTAACGTTTTATAGGCCTTATTACGTTTGTTAGATTAGCAATGTGTGTTTTCCGTTTTGCTTTTCAGGTAATATTTTCACTTTTTCAATTTTGCTATTCAAGTTCGACCATGTCTGTCTTAAGTTTAAATTGTTTAAAAATAGTATTATAGTTGTTAAAAATGTTAATTGTGGTGTCAGTTGTTTCCTAACAGACATAATACTGCTGGTTTAATTGAGGTGGGTGGGATGAGGTGGGGGATGAATTGAATTTAGTGACGCAATTGTGTTCCTTTCTGTATGCATGAATGTGAAAGCATGTGTATACATGGATGTTTTTAATGCGGACCCCCATGGCCCCCTGGCTGTTGCCTTGGGTAACAGCTAATGGGGATCTAAATTAACTTACACATACATAGGCAATGCATTGATATCTCAATTGGGTATTTATCTTGACAGAATATAGAGTTTAAACCTGGCGGTCATTTTGACCATCCATGATCGCTTTAGGTAGGGGTGAAATCCCAGTTGTTAATCAAATAGAATTTTTCTGTAGCTAGTTCCTCTCCTCTACCAGCCAATTTGCCAAACAGCCAAATGGTTTCTTTCAGAGGTGGCAAAAGTACACACATTCTTTACTCAAGTAGAAGTACAGATACTTGTGTAAAAATAGACTGGTAAAAGTAGAAGTACTGATTCAACTTCTTTACTCAAGTTGAAAAGTAAAAAGTACAGGCTCTGAAATGTACTCAAAGTATAAAAGTAAAAAGTACAGCCTCGGCCATTTCACCATGTCACCTTTATTTTTAGTCAAAGTTACATTATCACTGTGTTTTAATTTAGTTGAAGGCACAGATTAATTTGAAAAGTATAGCCCGAAAATAGTCCTTGGTGAAAAGATCGTTTTATGAATTCAAACGTCCATGACTTTTATCAAGGCACCGTGAATATTAGCCAGAGAAGTAGATCATTTCATGATAGGCTTATCCCCTGAAAATATGAATAAAAACAAACAAAACATGCGACAACACCGGTGTAGTCCCTTTTCCCCAAAGCATTCAGCTTTACTATTATCTTAACCATTCCAACTTCAAATCAAATTAAGCCCGTCTGGTATCGCGAGACTATCTGAGATCATCTCCACTAAGCGTTTAGAGACTGACTTATGAATCTACAGGGTTATAATGTTAATAATCGATAATTCCCCCCGAATATATTAAAACTAAAGTAACGAGCCTGATTTGAAAATGTAAGGAGTAGAGAGTACAGAAATTTGTGTTAAAATGTAGGGAGTAAAAGTAAAAAGTTGTCAGAAAAATAAATATTCAAGTAAAGTACAGATACCTGAAAAATCTACTTAAGTTCCCACCTCTGCTTTCTTGTGCTCTAGGCGGAAGTTGGGCAGATTAAAATATTGAAGTGTTTCGATCCATAATATGGCCCGGAGACACGATGTCAGGTCAATTGGTGAGTTTTATTGCCCTTATTTTTTTTATTACACCCACGACTCGCACTAGCTGCTCGCCGTGCGGACCAAAACATCAAGACGCCCACTTTCTCTCCACTCCTGCTCAAAAACCACCCCCAAAAAGCCCACCCCCATTCGTTGCTAGGATACCAAATCCTGATACGCTACAATATTGAAACCAAGTGTTAAATTTGGAAATCTATCGGTCTCTGATGACGTATCACTTTTGATCACTGAATTCAACTTCTCACCAATTACCAGTAAATGACACTGTGCGTGACCGATCTGATCGCTCCGCAAAGCCACCTCGAAACTTCGATCATCAGTACCACGCCACACGTTGGTGTAACAAGCGGGTAAATTAAAGTGTTATTTTAAGTAGCCGATCATGCTCACAGCCAATTCAAACAAGTTGTTTGAATTGTTTTATCCGATCCTAAACAACTCACTTCGGTCCCGTATAATGAGAATGTGAAGGTATCTTGAGGAGAATGTGAAAGTATCTTCACAACGAGAGCGTCATGATATCTTGAGCACGTCTTCCAGCCAAATGACTTTTCCCGCGCAAAGTCATGACGTCTACTGATGTCGACGGCGACTAATGTTGACGTTGGTGTTCAAACAGGAAAAACTACAAATTCACGAGGAACTTTGCCTACAGAAAGGGGGAAAAAAATACACGAGAAATTTGTCTACAAAGGGTCAGTCTGATTTAGCTATTGCCCATTTCCTTTTTAGATATGTAATCTTTTTGTAATCTAATCTATTTCGATGTAATCTATTTAATTCTATCACAATCAAGACCCAGAAACACTGGCAGAGCCCCTTGTAATGTATACCAACAAGAATTTTACTTGCGTGTCCCTGGTGGTCTAGTGGTTAGGATTCGGCGCTCTCACCGCCGCGGCCCGGGTTCGATTCCCGGTCAGGGAACTTAGTTTTTTCTCCTTAACCAGAGAAGAAAATCATTGAGATTAAACTTCTCTTTTACAACAATTCCCTAGTCAAGGTAGATAGCAGTAGACAAACACAAGTTATAACCGTAAAAACAGTACCATAAGACAAATTTAAAACAGGGTGTCAATATATGCATTTGCAGTGTTAAACACAAAGGCAGGACAGAGAGTCTGTTTCTGTTTTTCCAAGATAAACTTAGCTCCCTTTGGAGACAATTTCAAGAAAAAGGGGCAAAATAGCTAAAAGCCTTCTTTCCAATTTCAGTGTGCACACTAGAAGAAGAGAACAGACCTTATTTGTCTGGCTAGACACTGAAACAAACACACACACGTAGGGAGTGGTGGCTGAAGAAATGTTCCTTCTGCATTTTTCCCATCCTGCTGTTCTTCCTCCAGGGGCAGCCAGGAGCAGTGTGCAGTCCTTTCCTTCATCTCTCCTCCACATGTCCAAACCATCTCAATCTTGCCCCTCTTGCTTTGTCTCAAACCGTCCAACCTGAGCTGTCCCTCTAATATAATCGTTCCTAATCCTGTCCTTCTTCGTCATTCCCAATGAAAATCTTAGCGTCTTCAACTCTGCCACCTCCAGCTCCGCCTCCTGTCTTTTCATCCGTGCCACTGTCTCCAAACCATATAACATAGCTGGTCTCACAACCATATTGTAAACCTTCCCTTTAACTCTTGCTGGTACCCTTCTGTCACACATCACTCCTGACACTCTTCTCCACCCACTCCACCCTGCCTAACAACATTTAACCTAACCGCACAGTCGTTAAATGTTGATGTTATGTGGAATTACATTACATTGAAATGTAGTATATTTTATTAAAAATTAACATTCTAAATCTAGAATAAAATGTCAAAATAAAAACACTACTCTTTAATCTGCTTAACAGTAATTTTATTAATTTGCAGAGATGACTGTCGAAAACAAAACATCCATATACTCTCTTTTGGTAGCATTTAAAAGGAAAGGCACTTTTCTGGCAGAAAGTTGATGCAATTTCAAAGTGCTTTGGAGAATTAAGTTGAAAACAGCTGTATTGTCCGGGTTGCATTCTCTTGTGCTGATGACGGCTGCAACAAAGCACGTTGCTGAGAGCTAAGTTTATTTAGCAGGTCACTTGCTTTCTCCTTTAGGTCCTTGCCGCTGTACTTAAAAAAATCGAGCGAATGGGTCGTTTCGTAATGACAACAGATGTCATGTTCTTTCAAAACAGCCGGTTTCTGCAAATGAGACAAAATGCTGTTGAATATATTCTGTAAAAAAACAGACTTAATAGTTTTCCAAATGCTCCTGGGATCATTCAGGTTTTCAGAGGTAAGCGGAGTACTGACACTTTTTTTTCTTCCCCACTTCAAGCACTGATAATGACCAAGATAAGAGCTAACAAGTTAAGGTAATGAAATTACCCTGAAAATAGCCTAGAGTCCCAGGTCCTTTCTGTGTGGAATTTGCATGTTTTCCCCGTGTCTGCGTGGGTTTCCTCCCACCACCAAAAACACATGCATGTTAGGGTTCATACTCCTGCCTGTGCTCCTGAGCAAGGCATGGAAAGAAGAACTGGAGTTGGCCGCCGGGGGCTGCAGCTGGCCACTGCGCCTACACAATAGGCAGGGTTAAATACAGAAGACAAATTCATTGTAAGATTATAATTCGTTGTAAGAATACAATGACAAAAAAGTGGCTTTAAAACGATTATTCTAATGCAATATAAAAACAGTATTTTTTTGTTGAGAACATGTTCAAGAACATTAAGAAGTCAACAAGTGTATATTAATGTAAAAAAGAAAATGACAAAATAAATGTAAATGGAGTTATAAATAATTAAAATGTAAACTTTTGATTTGAGGAGGGCGATAAGGCTGGTAGACTACTCGCCAGATACAATAAACAGAAAGAAGCAATGGACACTATTCCAGCCATTAGGACGGAAGATGGGCATCTTCTGTCTGATCCCAAGGAGATAAATGTGGCTTTTAGAGATTTTTATGTAAAACTTTCCACCTCTGAGCCAGAGGTAGACAAAAAATGACATTACTTCATTTCTGCCAACCCTCAATCTTCCATTGTTGTCAGAGTACCAGCTTGAACATCTTGATTCACCCATTACTATTGAAGAGATAACTGACATTATCAAGCACCTACCCTCAAGTAAAGCACCAGCTTTAGATGGCTACACGACTGAGTTCTATAAGGCTTACGCCGAGGAACTAGCACCATTACTCCTAGACACCTAGTGAGGGAAAGTTAGCAGGAATTTGACCAATCTGGGAAGTAAAGTGTTACCAATAAATTTCTTCACCAATGTGTTCCTTAAGGTGTGTAGTAACATGTATTAAAATGTTGAAATTCAACTCCCTGGGGTAACCTCCGAAAAAATTGCTCAAAGTCAGGGTACCGATAACAGATTTTCGAAAATTGAAAAAAGCTTAAATTGGACTTAACTTACGTTTGAGGGGTCAAACTAGGAATTTGTCATGATTCTAAGTTGATTGCAAGCATTTATTTTTCACCAAGACCCTGGTAGAAAAATATTCACATCCACTTTCCCACTCATCACCCCCCCCCCATGCCGTTGAGGGCACCCGACATGTTGAAGCCATTTACATCCTTTTTCTCTATTGATCACGGGCTGACTGAATATATTGCTTTCAACACCTGATACGTACGTATTCTCAACAATTTTTCTAACAAGCTGAAATGTTTCTCTGCACAACACTGATGATTCTCATTTGTTACATAAAAGGTATAACTTCGCTTGTTCTTGTTAGCTAGCTAACAGTAAGTAATATGATCGGCTAACGTAAATGTTAACTTCCACTAAAAGTTGTCATTACTAGCTTAACAATACTTGTTAGCTGGCTCATAGTTGTCATAAGTTGTCTGACTCTCATGTGTGTACTATACTCCAAAACCTACATCTGATTTATTTATTTAGTTAAATGCTAGCTGCCTGCTCCATTAACTACCTAGCTAGGTTAAAGTGGTGTAGCCTGTACTGCCTCAGATTTTTTTTTTTTGATTTATTGTTACGGTTAAGCAAATCTATTCTTTTACACCTCAGTACAATATTTCAGAAACTATGCCTCTATGACAGATTCGGTCTTTATTCTACTTTGTGTAGGCTATGGGTCTTCAGTAGGCTAATATGGAAGACGATGTGAACCCACCTCTGCTCAAGTGTTTCTTCTGTGAAGGCCTGGAAACGCCAGGTGAGAGGCTTTTGCAAGGAACTTCTAAAGGCTACGCTACTTTATTGAAACATGCAGAAGCCATGGAAAATGCTACAATTTTGGAGCGTATGAAGAAGGATGAAAATGAAGGAAGACTTAGATACCACATAAAGTGTAAAGATTATTTGTACAACAAGTTTGTCAAGGTCAACAAGACGTCAGCTCAAGCATCAAAGGCAGAGGAAGAGACAGCAAAGCTGAAGTGAAGGCGCACTTGCTCTGAGTTCAGTGCACCAACTGCATGCACCTCTTCAAGTTCACAGTCCGTTCAGCTTCTGTACAAGAATGTATGCATTCTTTGCAACCAACCCACTCATCTCTACGAACATAAACCAGCAGACGCTAGAAAGAAATATAGAGTGCCTGATAATGTGACTGCAGATAGACTGAAGGCAAGCTTGCCGAAGATAGCAAGGAGTCGTGGAGATGACTGGGGCACAGAAGTCCTTGGACGTCTGGAAGGGATCAATGACTTAGTAGCAGAAGAAACCTTGTATCATTTGCGCTGCAGACTTCTTTTTGAAGAGGGTAGGCCTTACTCCAAGACTGCAGATGAAGGACCAAGGAAGAGAGGACAAAAGAAAATAGATGATGAGCGAGAGGTTGTTTTTATTGAATTATGCGAATGGCTAGACACAGAACTTGAACATGGGGTGATGACGCTTGACCAAGTCCACGAAAAGATGCAGCAGTTTGATCAGTCACCCGATAAGAGCCTCTCTTATTCAAAGAAATGGCTAAGGATGAAACTTCAAGAGAAATATCATGAAACACTGTACTTCACATCACAGTCGAAAAGGTCAGATGTACTCTGCCTCAAAGATAACACAAGCAACATTCTGCGAGAGCATCATGCTAATCTTCAGCAAGGAGATGAGAAGACACAAATCATAAAGACAGCACTAAAGTTCATATGCAACGACATCGCCATGATTAATCTAGCTCCAAAATCATACCCCACTGCATACAGTATGGCTGATATCCAGAGTCAGCTGGTACTTGTTCCTGAGAGCCTCCACATGTTCTTGAGACCAATAGTGAAGACCGATGAATGAGTAGCTGTTTGGGGTCAGAACTTTATCAAGGCTCGTCGGCCTCGATCAGGAGTATTGCCATACCAAATGGGGCTTGCCATACAACTTGATCATAGATTCGGGTCAAAATGGATGATCGACAAGTTACACCGGCTAGGATACACTGAGTCTTACTCAGAGACACAAAACTACAAATACTGCTTCCTCAATGACAGGAATGGAGATGGCATCCCAGATACATCTGGCACACTTGATACCATTGTAGAAGAAACTGATGACCAGATCAATGATGAGGCTGCGATTGATGCCGCACTTGAGGATCCAACGGTTCCGACCGCCAGTGAAAGTGACAATCAGGTGGTCTCCATGGAGGTTGCGGAAGCAAAAAATGCAGTCACTCAGTTCGTTGGGGACAATATAGATTTAAACATTGTCTCTGTCAGTGGAAACACCCCGTTTCATTCAATTGTTTGAAGAGAACAACCCATTCGACCATGATCGAGACAAGAATATGCTTGTATCTTTCTCTACAGGATTCACAAGCACGGGGGATGACTCAGTCAATGCGGAGAGAGCAGCTGAAGTAGGTAGAGAGATGCAGATAAAGCTGGATGGACAGTCAGCAACATCAACCATGGAGGTGAAGTCAATTGTACAAGCCCTGTCATCACTCAGAAAGATTCCCAAGATCAACGAGAAGAAGATTCATCTTGACTCACTCAAGTTGTTCAACCGACTGATCATTTTTGCTCAACGGGATATGACAGTTGAGACAAGCTTGGAGTATGAGCTAACTCCCGTCCCATTGTCCCTTTTCAGCAACAAAGATCACAAAAGGAACAAGGCAAACAAGGCAGCGTTTTCCAAAACTAGCCTGACGGAGTTGACTGATCCACTTGAACTCACTAACCAACCCTGTTCCACTTTGGTGGTTGATGGAGGATGGCTTCTCTACATGGTGAAGTGGGAACAAGGCCAGACTTGGCAGGAGATTGCCAACAGTTACCTAAGGTACGTGCAGCGTCTTGGCTATAACTCTCAAAGGATCATTGTGGTCTTTGATGGCTATAACAGATCACCAAAAGATCATGACCACATCCGACGTAGCAAGAAATCATAAGTGAATATGTGTTAATGGAGAATTAATACATGGTTCTAATTAAGGTGAAAGCATACAGAATATGTGGTATGTGTTTTGGTTAGGAATGTTTTGATACTGTCATTATATGGGTTCATATTTTTGAATTGAAAATAACCTGAAGTTTATTTCCCAGAAAAGGAGGGATGTCATGTACCGGTTTGGCATGTAAGGGCACCCGTGTGTATGTGACGTCACCTGTTGATGTGGGGAGAAGCGCGAGGAATATTATTCGGGCAGTCTTGCAATATGGTGGAATAAAGCAAGCCACGTTAGGCATTGTGTAATAACGGTGTGCCTAATCATTTATAATTAATGACACCTAAATAAGCATATAGGTGGGAATAACGGATCAGAACACTGCCGCGGAGCCGACGGCAAACACAGCGCCGACCATCCTCTGAGCTACACACAGCCTACCGGTCGTGGGAGTGTTGGGTCGTGAGTAACCTGGACAGAGCCTTCATACACACACACCCACGCACTTTTGTCTCGTCGCCTGGGCATCGTAGGGTGTCTGCCTTGCCCTGCGCTTAGAGAACTGGTTTAATGTGCACCAACGGGCCCCAACAGAAAGCGCTGGGTATTTTGTATTCTTTTGATACTTTCTCTCTGTGTATTGTGAACGGTTGTCACACCCTGTGAAATTTTAATTAATGTTTAGTTGATCAACAGTACCACCCTCGTGTGGTACTCTCTGTTTTCTCTCTCTCTCTCTCTCTCTCTCTCTCTCTCTCTCTCTCTCTCTCTCTCTCTCTCTCTCTCTCTCACACACTCTCTCTCTCTCTCTCTCTCTCTCTCTCTCTCTCTCTCTCTCTCTCTCTCTCTCTCTCTCTCTCTCTCTCTCATTATTATCCAATAAATCCTATTATTATTAATTATATTTCGGGTGTATTGGCAGCTCATTTACTTTTGGAGTGCTGGTAATAAGCGTGTACGGTATTTCAGTACACAGCAGGGTTACACGATCTGCCTTAACCATAGGTTTGTTTAAATTCTGGGAAGATACACCATTCACTAGCCTTAGGTAAGTGTAGTATTTTCTCAGTGGAGGCACCGCGCTACTACACTGATAAATATCCTGGTTAAATATTTCTATTATCATTCGTCACTATTATTGTCATTAGTGGCACTAGCCTACTAGTGCACAGGAGGTTCGGCCAGCTCAGCATTCCACCGCTGAGAACTCAGGACCCTGTTGCGCCATTGGATTTGCTTGTAACACTTTAGTAGCTGGTAGCATTAGGATGTTGTCTTGTTCAAATGTGCTTGGCGTTGCCCGCCAGTGAAGAAGGGGTTACATTTGTATATTGAAATAGCTTTAAAAAACATTGAAATGCACTTTTCAGGTTTTGTGCAGGGGACATTGATAAACATATGGACATCTTCATGGACATTCATGCTACCAAGGGTGCAGTGGTTCAGGCTGGAACTGCGATCTTACAATATATTTACAATGGACCAGGTACTACTCTGGGTGAAATTCGGTACACCATGTTCTCACGGAAGGCAGCGGCTGGGCTGATCAAACCAGAGACTTTACCTCCAACAGAGGGTGCGGCTGCACAGCATTCTCTCCGTGCCTACCTACAGACCCGGGACTGGATTCTTCTACAGAGCATGTCTCTGGACCCCAGTGACTATGGATGGACATTCGGTGTTCATGGTTATGAGCCAGTTCCAACATTAGACCCAATGGCTCCTGAGGAGCTCCTCCAGTTCACAAGCTGTAATTGTAATGGAGATTGCAGCAACAGGCGATGCAGCTGCAAGAAGAATGGTGTCAAGTGCATCTCAGCATGTGGAGTTTGTAAAGGCATTACATGCAAGAATGGTATTCATGATGGTCTTGAAGAAGACTCAGACATTGACTTGTGAAGCATTTGACATGGATTTTCTCTGACTATTGCAACTGTTGTAATAAATGCAAAAAAAATATACATGCAAAAGTTGGCATGGCAGTTATTCCACTAAGGAGTAGATCTAGAGAAAATTAAATGCTAGCAATCAACTCAGAATCATGAAAAAAAGTCTCTACAGCATTGCTGTGATTTGTTATGATAAAAAATGATTTATCTAAATCTTTTTCAAAAAATCACCCTCACACAGACCCCCCCTCCCCCACTTCCTCTCTATTTTACTACAATATTTTCAAAACAAAAAATGAAAATAAAAGAATAGATGAATTAAAGAACAAGGGTCTCTCACTGGGAGGGGGTGGATGGAAAGGGCCTTAAGAACGGGATAAAAAAATAAAAAGAATAAAAAATAAAAAATCTTTTAAAAATCATAAAAAATCATATGAGTGAGTTAGAGACTTACCCCAAGAGACTTTTTTGTTCAGAAAATTATGTACAAAAATGTTTTGGTAGCCTTTTTTCCTAAACCGGAAGTTGATTTTTTTAATACTGGTGTCAATACCCCAACTTTGATCAGGTTTTTTCAGGGTTTCCCCTTGGAGTTGAAGTTCAACATTTTAATACATGTTATTACACACCTCTATGAACACATTCATGAAGAAATTTCTTGGTAATGCTTACTTCCCAGATTTTCCTAACTTTCCCTCACTAACCTATAATGAAGCCCCAGAGAAGGGAAAACTTCCTCCCTCTCTATCAGAGGCTATTATTACCCTTATTCCGAAAGAAGGGAAGCACCCTTTAGATTGTAAAAATTTCAGACCCATGAGTTTGACCTCCTGTGAGAGTAAGATACTATCTAAAATTTTAGCTAATTGGCTGGACAGGGTTATAACCTCTTTGATCCATCCTGACCAGGTCGGTTTCATACGCTCCCGCTCCTCAGCAGACAACATTAGGAGATTTGTAGATTTTATGTGGGCTACTCAGGATAACACCTCTCCTATGACTGCCATCTCACTGGATGCCGAAAAGGCATTCGACAGGGTGGAGTGGCAATATCTGCTCTCCACCCTGGAATGTTTTGGTTTCATCAAGAAGTTCATCGATTGGATTAGTCTCATATACACCCATCCCAAGGCATCTGTGCTCACCAACGGCATAATCTCTCCCTCATTTGAACTCGGAAGAGGCACCAGGCAGGGGGACCCTCTCTCCCCTCTGCTTTTCACCGTCGCACTAGAACCATTAGCAGTGGCTATCAATAAAGAACCTATATGTCCAGGCATTCAAATTGGGGACAAATGTCATAAACTGATGTTGTACGCAGATGACATTCTTTGTTTATGTCCGATCCTGAACGCTCTCTTTCCTCCCTATTTAAAATTATTGACAAGTTCTCGTTCATTTCCGGTTATAAAGTGAACTGGACAAAGTCTGAGGCTGTCCCTCTTACGCCATATTGCCCCAAAAACCTCTTCCAATCAGGCACTTTTGCTTGGCCTAAGAAAGGCATCAATTACCTTGGAATAACGCCCCCCCTACTGTCTGACTTGATTAAAATAAACTTTGACCCCCTATTGGATATATAGAGTGTTGGTCTCCATTGTATCTCTCTATGTGGGGCAAGGCAAACATCCTTAAAATGAATTGTGCTCCGAAATTCAACTACCTACTGCAGGCTCTCCCATTCCGAATCCCATTACACTACTTTAAACAATTTGATCAACTTTGTAATAAATTCTTATGGAACGATAAACACCCAAGAATGAGCCCGCGAAAACTGCAGAGGCCAGTGGACAGAAGAGGCCTTGCGGTGCCTAACCTGCTATTTTACCATTACGTTTTCACTTTTAGGCATATGGCACAGTGGTCCTTGCCCCCGAAGAGAGCTCCCCCGTGGCTCCATCTTGAGAGCACCATTTGCACTCCTCTTACGCCCATGAACTATACCACAGCCAAACTAGCCCCACAGTATCGGTCACATCCTATTTTGTCCCATATTCAGTGGGTTTGGAAGAGAATAGCTCAGATCCTTAAATTTGATCCCTTTCCTCATCCGTCCGCCGGGATCTGGCTAAATCCCAATCTCTGTATAGATAAATCACCCTTCCTCTGGAAGTCATGGTTTCAGAAAGGTATCACAGTCCTAGGCGACCTGTATCAGGGAGAAACATTAAAATCTTTTGAGGCACTTAGGCAGGAATTCGACTTACCACACACTCAATTTTGGAAGTATTTGCAGTTAAGACATCTGCTGATACACATTTTCGGCTCGCCGTCAATAGACCCATCTAGCGGTGACACTCTAGAAAGAGTCCTTAAGATCTTTGGACGTGGTCATGAGGCTTCTGTCTACTACTCTATGATCCTTACAGCCTCAGATTCCAACATACTGACCCTAAAATTGACATGGGAAACTGATTTAAAGGTTTCATTTTTAGAGGCACAATGGGGAAGAATACTTAGGAATGGGAAAAAAAATGTCAAGGGAACTGCGAACAAGGCTGATCCAATTCAAAATTATAAACAGAGTCTACTGGACGCCATCTAGGCTGCGTAGAATGTGTTTGGTGGACAGCTCAGAGTGCTGGAGGTGTCTTGACAAAGATGGTACTTTAGTACACATGCTTTGGAGTTGCCCAAAAATACAGGAGTTCTGATCTGCTATACATATCGATTTTTAAAAAACTTACCGACTTAGACATCCCTTTCTCTTCCAGCCTGTTTATTTTGGGTGACCCCTCTGCATTAAGTGACTTGACTCCACCGCTTGCTGACTGGATCCAGACTGCCCTTATGTTAGGACGGAAACTCGTGGTCAAAGAACGGAAAGCCTCCTCTGCACCAGCGCCATCTTTGTGGTACACTTCTCTTGGTCAGCTGGCTGCCCTAGAACAGTTATCATATAGGCTGCTTGATAAGGTGGAGGAATATCTCTTGAAATGGGGGCAGTACCATTCTTATATATTGAGTGTGTAATGGCGTTTCCAGCTCATAAAAATAACAGTAACATATCACATGTAATGCAAATAACTGAGATACATTTGGTTAGAATACCTGTTGACAAGCAATGCTGTAAACTTTTAAGCACTCCACGCATCACAGTCATGTTTTTTCTTCTTTTTGTTTTTTTGTTTTTTCCTCTTGTTTTTTTTTTCTTCTCTTTCCTTATTTCAGGATGTCTCTCCTATCTTTTATTTATTTTTGGTCTGGTTGTGTTTGTTTCGTTTCTATCGCATTCTGATTTAATGTCCATGTTATTTGTAATTGAAATACTTGTGTATATATATTTATGTATATGTATGTATATATACATATATATATGTGTGTGTGTGTGTAGAGCCGAAGTAACGGAGAAGACCGTAGGTTCACACTTTAGCCGTGTAGGCAACTTTCTTTAATCCACGGTAAATCAGCGAGGCAAACAAAACCCACAGCTCGACTGAGCGGAGGTGGCAAGAATAACCAGAAAACTGGCTGGACAACCATAACTTAACCCTGCGTTAACCTGCCAGGGCAACCATGACTTAACCCTTAGTTCCTGGGTTGAATTCTGTCCCCAATACGTGTCCACCACATGTGCATATATATATATATATATATATATATATATATATATATATACACTACCGTTCAAAAGTTTGGGATCACCCAAACAATTTTGTGTTTTCCATGAAAAGTCACACTTATTCACCACCATATGTTGTGAAATGAATAGAAAATAGAGTTAAGACATTGCATTGACAAGGTTAGAAATAATGATTTGTATTTGAAATAAGATTTTTTTTACATCAAACTTTGCTTTCGTCAAAGAATCCTCCATTTGCAGCAATTACAGCATTGCAGACCTTTGGCATTCTAGCTGTTAATTTGTTGAGGTAATCTGGAGAAATTGCACCCCACGCTTCCAGAAGCAGCTCCCACAAGTTGGATTGGTTGGATGGGCACTTCTTTGAGCAGATTGAGTTTCTGGAGCATCACATTTGTGGGGTCAATTAAACGCTCAAAATGGCCAGAAAAAGAGAACTTTCATCTGAAACTCGACAGTCTATTCTTGTTCTTAGAAATGAAGGCTATTCCATGCGAGAAATTGCTAAGAAATTGAAGATTTCCTACACCGGTGTGTACTACTCCCTTCAGAGGACAGCACAAACAGGCTCTAACCAGAGTAGAAAAAGAAGTGGGAGGCCGCGTTGCACAACTGAGCAAGAAGATAAGTACATTAGAGTCTCTAGTTTGAGAAACAGACGCCTCACAGGTCCCCAACTGGCATCTTCATTAAATAGTACCTGTTAGAGCCTGTTTGTGCTGTCCTCTGAAGGGAGTAGTACACACCGGTGTAGGAAATCTTCAATTTCTTAGCAATTTCTCGCATGGAATAGCCTTCATTTCTAAGAACAAGAATAGACTGTCGAGTTTCAGATGAAAGTTCTCTTTTTCTGGCCATTTTGAGCGTTTAATTGACCCCACAAATGTGATGCTCCAGAAACTCAATCTGCTCAAAGAAGTGCCCATCCAACCAATCCAACTTGTGGGAGCTGCTTCTGGAAGCGTGGGGTGCAATTTCTCCAGATTACCTCAACAAATTAACAGCTAGAATGCCAAAGGTCTGCAATGCTGTAATTGCTGCAAATGGAGGATTCTTTGACGAAAGCAAAGTTTGATGTAAAAAAAATCTTATTTCAAATACAAATCATTATTTCTAACCTTGTCAATGTCTTGACTCTATTTTCTATTCATTTCACAACATATGGTGGTGAATAAGTGTGACTTTTCATGGAAAACACAAAATTGTTTGGGTGATCCCAAACTTTTGAACGGTAGTGTATATATTTTGTTATTATGAAAAAAATCAAAAACTATTAATCATAAAAAAGTGTAAACTTTTGAACTAATAACAAGAAAGTCTAAAAACTATGCATCTCAGTAAAATGAATTGTGTGTGCCTACATGATAGTCTGTGAGGGATGTGTTCATGATGTTCTTCAGAATTTCTGTTTCCCAGATTTTTTTCATGCAAAGTCATCAACGGCATCATCGTATGACAACACCATTCCTGAGAAAAGAAAAAAAACACCCCACGGGGCTCCCATTGTGGTTAGGGGCCCATTGCATTCACTTATATATGCGTATGGGCAAAAACGGCCTGGAGAGGGGGTGTAACAAGGAGTGGAAAGCATCTTTAGGTGCTGACGGGAGCCTATAGCAACTAGCCTGTTATATGGAGACCTCCACATTAAGTGCCAAGAACTCCCGTTGCAGAGAAATAGCCTCAGAAAGGACCACATTTACACAACATTTTGATATTATATAAATGGCCACACCATCACCCCTTTTCCTAGGTTTGTCTGTGCGGTACACCCTATAACCACTGACACATACTTCCTTATCTAAAACTGACTTCTTGAGAAATTACTCAGAAACCATAATACCGTCAGCATCAGTTGATTATCCTGAACATATTACTTTTAGGAAGCAGGCTACAAACATTTGAAATGAAAGCCACTTTATTTGACATTGTATTCTTACAATGAATTTGTTTTCTGCATTTAACCCATCCTATTGTAAAGGAGCAGTGGGCAGCTGCAGCACCTGGGGACCAACTCCAGTTCTTCTTTCCATTGCCTTGCTGAGGGGCACAGGCAGGAGTATTAACCCTAACATGCATGTCTTTTTGATGGTGGGAGGAAACCCACACAGACACGGGGAGAACATGCAAACTTCATACAGAAAGGACCTGGGATGGCCTGAGGTTCGAACCCAGGACCTTCTTGCTGTGAGGCGACAGTGCTAATCACTGGGACACCATGCCATTTAGATGCAAGATTGCAAGACCAGATTAGGTTTAAAAATCAGCCAGTCTTTAAATACATTGAATGTCTGGGCCAGGGTTTGGTTGCACATTACCTGAGATTGACAACAACAAAGCCACCACGCATCTTAGTTTCATGACATTATACACATCTGTCCTCGAGTCCGCACCACAAGCAAAATTAACTCGAGAATTCTCAGATAGCACAAGAGTCCTTTTAAATCATAAGGTTTATGAGATGGCACACTGTAAGTAGTTCTGAGACAAATCCATCAGCACTTGTTTTATTTGATCAGGGGAAATAGAGCCAGTTCCCATACAAGTAAGGCCCAGCGGACCTTTTCACCCTTTCTAGTGTCCAATAGCGTTAACGTGTAAAGTAACACAAAGAAAGTCATTTTCTCAGTGGGATGAGAAGTCAGTGGGCCAGGGAAAGGGGGCTGGATGTGTGTAGGTGTAGTGGGATGTGGGGGGAGGCGAGGCTGGCAGGCAGGAGAAGGCAGGTCACGGGAGAGCAGCTCAAACTCTTTTCTTTACCGACCTTTAAGTTCAGTATAGTTATGAAACCATAGTCGTCGTTGTGACAAACAGTGACTGGAAAGTAACAGCAAAGCCAAATTGAAAAAAAGTCTAAATATGAATTCACTTAGCCAATATTTAATGCCTTCGTCATACTGTGTAATAATGTCCTATAATATTGTGCTCAATATTCAACTCCACGTGTTCATTTGCATGTTTGCACATTAGATATCAGCTCTGACAGATGCACCTGAAACAGCAGATAACATTAGCCTTGCAGACTAAGGGACTTTGAGATTGTTAGGAAGGAAAAACTTGAAGGAGATTAGAAAAAAGATTAGAGGGGCATCCGGGTAGCGTAGTGATCTCACTGGCTGAAGGAAATTGCCTCAGAGATATTTCCTCATGTAAATTTCATAAGAAGAACAATTTCTCGGTCTTACCGGCAATTTAAAAGGAAATGGTGAACTCAGATGGTTGCACTGGGCTAATGATTTTATGATTTTGAGTAAAAAAGAAAAAAACAATTACAGGAAAATATTCTCAGAAACTAAAAACTTATAGACCCTCATGTGGGTTTAGAGAATCTCCCTATTTCTGAGGTGTCCAGGTTGCAAGTACAGACGGAGGTACAGAAAAGTTGAAAAATCCGGAAAGCACAAACGTTCAGTTCATTTAGATGTCCTGACTCAGACACACTGATTTAACAAAACCAATCAAACCACCCATGCAGTGTGTACGAGTGCGGTGGTGTTTGTGAGAGAACGCAAAACCATTACAAGTTCATTTTCACCTCCATGTTCCCTTAGGGGCTTGTGGAGTTAGAAAACAACGAGACAGGAGACGTGAGAGTAGACGTAGTTGAGGTAGTTTACTAGCTCCAACTTTGCATGTCATACGTTCGACAACGACACTGAACTGTGTACCGGAAGTGGAAGTGCATTATCTGACCCCTCGCCTCTTCCCTTAAAGGTACACTGTCCTCTTAGGTGAATGTCTCTAGTTATATAGATGTGGGTCACCACACAGGCCCCCCCAGAATTCACCTACACAAAACAATGCAAAACAGCAAAAGCGCAAGTCATGAACATAAAAATAGACTCTACAACAGAACAGTCAATGACATAGTGCAAAGTCACGGGGAAAACAAGTGACGAGTCGGGGGGCGGACCCTGCGGCCATAACGGCTGCGCTTCACAGGAGGGGAAACAGATGGGGCCGAAACCCGGGCCATAGGCGGGGCCGAAGCAGGAACAGAGGCAGGTGCCGGGGCCGACCTAGGAGGGCGTCCCCGCCGCGGGGGTAGGGCCAATTGCATTGGCTCCCCAATGTCCAAGTGAGCGGGCTTGAGACGGTCTATAGCGACCCGCTCCGGCCTGCCCCCCATGTCCACCACAAAGTTCTTATCCCCCGCCTCCAGGACGCGGAAGGGCCCGTCGTATGGGGGCTGCAGCGGGGACCGATGGCTGTCGTGCCTACTGAAGACGTACCTCGCCGATGGCAGATCCTTGGGGACGTAGGACTGGGGGAGGCAGTGTTGAGACATCGGAACGGGAGCGAAGGCACCGGCAGCACTCCGGGACGCACTGAGGTGAGAGGCAGCCGACCAGGGAGCCGTAGCATCCGGAAGAAACTCCCCCGGAACTCGCAGGGGCTGGCCATACACCAGCTCAGCGGAGGAGGTCTGGAAGTCTTCCTTCGGGGCCGAACGCAGGCCGAGCATGACCCACGGGAGCCGGTCCATCCAGTCGCAGCCAGTGAGGCTTGCCCGCAGAGTGGCTTTCATGTCCCGATGGAACCGCTCACAAAGTCCATTGCTCTGCGGGTTGTACGCCGTAGTGCGGTGGATCTTCATCCCCAGGTGCTCAGCGACCGCCGTCCAGAGCTCCGAGGTAAACTGGGAGCCCCGGTCGCTCGTGATGTCACCCGGCGTGCCGAAACGGGCCACCCAGCAGCCGATGAATGCCCGTGCTACCTCTGCTGCCGTCGTGGAGGACAAGGGAATAGCCTCTGGCCACCTGGTGGCCCTGTCCACAATAGTGAGGAGGAACGTATAACCACGGGAGGGGGGCAGGGGACCCACCAGGTCAACATTGACGTGGTCAAACCGCCTCTCTGGAACCACAAACGGCACCAAAGGGGCCTTGGTATGGCGGTGCACCTTGGCGCGTTGGCACGCCACACACGAGCTGGCCTAGGCTCTAACATCCTTACGGAGCCCAGGCCAAACAAACTTGACGCTCACCAGCTTGGTCGAGGCCTTCACTCCCGGGTGGGAAAGGCCGTGGACGGTGTCGAAAACTCGGCGCCGCCAGGAAGTAGGCACCAGGGGGCGCGGTTGACCGGTGGAGATGTCACAGAGGAGGGTGGTGTTGGCCGCGTCGAACGTCACGTCCTCCAGCCGTAGCGCCGTAGGGGTCGACCGGTAGTCTTGAACGGTCGCGTCCTTGGCTTGGTCCGCTGCCATAGCGGCGTAGTCGAGTCCCAAGTGAACGGCGTTAACAACCGCCCGTGAAAGGCAGTCGGCGACGAAGTTATCCTTGCCCGACACGTGTTGTATGTCCGTGGTAAACTCGGAAACCGCCGCGAGATGGCGCTGCTGACGCCCAGACCACGGTTCTGAGGTTTTGGCCATACAGAACGTCAGCGGTTTGTGGTCCACGAAAGCGGTGAACTTTCGGCCCTCCAATAGGAACCTAAAGTGTCTGGTTGCAAGGAAGAGACCCAGTAGTTCCCTATCAAAGGTGCTGTATTTGCGCTCGCTCTCACGGAGTTGTTTACTGAAGAACGCCAATGGCTGCCAGCCCCCCCCAACTCACTGCTCACACACGGCCCCACGGCGTAGTTGGAGGCATCCGTTGTAAGGCTATGGGGGCGGCAGGCGACGGGTGAGCTAGCAGCGCAGCGTTGGCCAGCGCGGTCTTGGCGGCCACAAAAGCCTCGTCCATCCCCGAAGACCAGTCCAGCTCGTCCTTAGACTTCTTACCCCGCAGGGCCTCATACAGGGGACGCATGATGTGGGCGGCACGGGACAGGAAACAGTTATAAAAGTTCACCATGCCCAGGAATTCCTGCAGCGACTGTACAGTGCGGGGGCGGGGGAACATGGTGACAGCCTCAACCCTGGCAGGGAGGGGAACGGCCCCCTGTGGAGTGATGTGGTGCCCGAGGAAGGTGATGGACGACTCCCCGAACTGACACTTAGCTGGGTTGATGATGAGACCGTGTTCGCTGAGCCTGTCAAACAGCTGTCTGAGGTGCGTCATGTGTTCCTCCGCCGACGCGCTGGCCACGAGGATGTCGTCTAAGTACACAAACAAAAATGGCATGTCGCGGAGCACAGAATCCATAAGGCGCTGAAACGTCTGCGCTGCCCCTTTAAGGCCGAAAGGCATACGTAAAAACTCAAAGAGCCCAAAGGGTGTGATGACAGCCGTTTTTGGGACATCCAGTGGGTGGACCGGCACTTGGTGATACCCCCGCACTACGTCGATTTTGGAATAGATGGCAGCGCCCGCCAGGTGGGTAGAGAAATCTTGTATGTGCGGTATGGGGTACCGGTCGGGGGTCGTGGCATTGTTTAGGCGACGGTAGTCCCCGCACGGGCGCCAACCCCCGTTGGCCTTAGTAACCATGTGAAGAGGGGAAGCCCACGGGCTGTCAGAACGGCGGACAATGCCGAGGCGCTCCATATAGTCCATGGGGCAGAGCCCAAAATTTCCTCTTTCGGTACACTCAAGGTGGCAAAACTTACTTATAATTTTTGAAAGGATCCATGTCTGTAGATGATATTTTGGTATGATAACCATTCCTGAGTGGCAGCTGTATCACAGTTATCAGCTCATGAAGTTAACCACCCCCTAAAGTAAATTGCATTTTAGACGCTGGTGCATATCCTGGTTTAGCCTCATGGTCAGGACATTTTTCAATGTTCTATAATATTGTCTTTGGTATAATTTTAAAGGGGACCTTCTTAACTTTCATTCAAGCCCTGTTGTGGATATTTCTCACAAATATAGAGGTCACTTGAGCTCTTCAACCCGTCAATAACACACATCTTTCTGCAATGTTCGCCTAAACTATATACTTTCTTTTAGCCCTGTGGCATCTAGGAATATCAGGGACACAAAACACAAAAACTGGAATACTCACAGGACTGTAAAGATTCAGGAAATGTATAATATACCCATACTATTTCATTGTGTGAGGTGATTGTGAACCTTAAATTAGAAGGGCATTATTACTAAGAAACTAACTAGACCAAAGCCAGTTAGTCCATGGGTCAGCCCAGATATCGATATCACCCAAGGTGACACAACTTCACTGGTGCCATTTTATTTGGTACACTAACAGAAGTAAAATAATACATGATAACCTTTCCAAATGAGCAGCTATTTCATTTTTCTTTCAGGAAACCTGTTTCTGTGCCTCTCACGATTGTGTATTTGCCCAGATTTTTACAAATATAGCATTTCAACACCCCTGATACTGATTAGCCTAGCTTAAACTCTGGGACAGTTCTTAGTTGGCCAACAACCAAGGATAACCAGTACTGTGTACTTCCATTCATTGTGCTAAGCTAGGCTAACGTGCAGCCAGATAGCTTTCTACTAAACACATATAGAGGAAACTGGTATCTATCTTCTTGTCTCACTCTGGAGAAGATTGTAAGCTAATTTCCCATAATGTTAGCATGTTCTTTTAATGTATATGTTAATATGATTAGTTAAAGTGGCTACGAGGAACTTTCATCTTGTGTTGATTTTAGCGGCCTCATGTGGACAAAATACAGCTGTTGCATAGCAACTAGGTAATGTATCTATTTGTGGTTATGTAAGATAAATAATGGTAATATGACGCTGGTGAAGCAAAGTAAACTTTGTTTTAGTAGTGTTCATACACCTAAGTTACATGTATTTGTTTGTATGTGGCAGGTGAAAACTGACTGAATATGGCCACTGGTGAACAAGCAAGTTTTTACCCAATACCAAAGCGCCCACGGGTGGAGTGCATTATCTACTGTTCTGATGATACAGATAAGCTGGTTTCACTACAAAGTGTCGACTCATGGAGAACTCTGCTCAGGGCAGCTCAGATACGAAATCATGCACCAGTTTTGAAACTGGCAAAAGACATTCCTGAGGGACAGATTCCAGCAATCTACTACCACAGAAAGTGTCGCAGTATCTTCACTATGAAGCAAATTCTTGATGGCCTCCTTGCAAAAGAAAAGAAAAGTTGTGTCTCTGCTGAAGAGAAACAATCTAAGAGAGTAGCTCGACATGCTCCAAGTACATCTAGGACTTATGATGCAGAGTGCATATTTTGTCAGAAAAACAGCAAATATTCCAAGAGACAGAATACGAGAGAAGTACTGGTGCAGTGTCGAGAACTGCGAGCTGATGCAAAGATCAGGAGGGCAGCCACAAAGAAAAGGGACAGCAGAATCCTTGCCATTGTGAGTAGAGACCTTGTAGCAGCTGAAGGGCACTACCACAGGTCATGCTATAGACTTTACACCAAAGAAGAGGTTTCCAAAGGAGAGGTTGCCAGCAATGAAGATGATGATGCTGCAGCCCAGTATGAAGCTGCTGTGAATAAGGCATACAATGAGCTGTTCCTCTTCATCAGGATGGAGCTTTTTGGCAATCCTCAAGTGATGACAATGACTGATCTCTCTTCTAGACTGGTAGCTTCAATGAACTCCCAAGGCATTGCCTAAGTCAAGGAATCAACCAAGAAGCACATAAGGCGAAACCTGGAGAGTGAGTTTGCTGGAGCCTTGCAGATATTCCCTGATGAGAAAGGAAAATTCCTCCTCTATCCCGATAACTTGTCCATGAGGGAACTTGCCAAAGAAAATCAGTCTCTCAAAAGGGAGCTGCAGACCCTGAAAAGTGTCAGTGCACAAGATGTTATAGCCAAAGCAGCCATCAAATTGAGAGCAGACATTAAAAGTCAAGATGTTCCTCAAACCTGGCCGCCTGAAGTCAAACCAGAAGCAGAATGTCCTACCATTCCAGAGTCGCTCATTATCTTCCTGTACTCTCTACTCACAGGCTCAAATGATCCTGATCATGCATCCCAGAGAGTGCAGTGCCTTCTGCAGTCATTTGGCCATGACATAGTATATGCAGTGACATGTGGAAATACCAAGCCTTCCAAGCACATTGTTCTGCCATTCAGTGTCAAATCGTTGACAGGAAATGTAGAGTTGATAAACATCCTCAACCGACTTGGTCACAGTGTGTCCTATTCACAGATGGAAGAGATCAACACTGCCCTGTGTCTCCAGAAACTCTCATCATCAGGGAGTGGCATTGCCCTTCCAGCTAACATCCATCCTGGCATATTCACAACTTTAGCCTGGGACAATATCGACCGTCTTGAAGAAACTGTCAGTGGTGAGGGAACATCTCACAGAGTCAATGGGATTGCTGTGCAAGCAAAGCCAGTCAACCCACTTCCTGTCCAACCCATGCCCACTGTTCCCAAAACAAAGAAGAGAAGCATTGATGGACCCCCACCAAAGTTACCAACTTACAATGCTGGACAACGGGTAGGGCCACCACAAAGCAAAAAGTCAGATGCCGATACTGCAGCCAATACTAAGCTTGCCAGAGAGAAAAACCTTCTTTGGGTCCTAGCACGCATGTCACAACAAGAAGAACAGTCAGTCAGCAGCTGGACAGGCTTCAACATCCTGACTCGAGGAGAGATGACGGTCATCCCCGACAATATAGGCTATCTGCCTACCATCAATGCTACAGCGACACAAATGTCTACTGTCAACGAGGTGCTTAACCAGTCACTGAGCATCATGCAGTGCTTAGGCCTGAGGAAGATTGTCTGTGTCTTTGACCAAGCCCTGTATGCGAAGGCTGTCGAAATCACATGGAAACACCATGACAAGTTCCATGATATCATCGTTAGGCTTGGGGTATTCCACACCATCTGCACACTGCTGGCAATAATAGGAAAGCGTTTCCAAGATGCTGGACTCAAAGACCTCTGCATTGAGTCTGGCATGATTGCAGAAGGCTCAATTGCTGGTGTTATGGATGGCCGCAAGTACAACAGGGCAGTGCGACTACACAAGCTCCTGTATGAGGCTCTCATGCGACTGACCTTGAATGGTTTCCTGTCCTGGTTGGAAGAAACTCACAGGAATGACATGGTTCACCTGAATGAGACACTGAAGACCATTGACAGCCTTGGGAAAGAAGTCTCACAACATGCTTTGAACGAGGTCCTCGAGAACAGCTCTTGTACACGCATCATGGATCTATTTGAAGTCTACCGTGAGTTCCTTATAGGTGGAAACGGCAGCCTCTCGAACTTCTGGATGTCCTATTTGGACATGGTTGAAATCTTGTTGGGGCTCATCCGAACATCCAGAGAGGGAGACTGGATGCTACACTTGGCTAGCATTCGAGCAATGATCCCATGGTGCTTTGCTAATGACAGGATGAATTATGCACGCTACCTCCCCTATTACTACGCCCAGATGTCTGAGCTGCCCATCACACACCCAGATGTGTACACAGAATTCATGGAAGGAGGCTTCTCAGTCCAACTGGGCTCCACCAATCCCTTTGGCCGAATCCCTGTTGACCAAGCTATAGAAGAAACGGTGAACAAAGACACCCAAACAGCTGGAGGGACAAAGGGATTCAGCTTGAAGCCAGGAGCTGTGACCAAATATTATCTCACAGCTGAGTATAGAAGCATGTACCTCAGACAGCTGAGAGACCTGACAGGTCAAGGCAGGTGCAAATGGTCTCATCCAGATCTACAGAGTCCAAGGATCAAGAGAGATGAAGCAGATGTCCAGTCTCTCATGGACCTTATGGAGAATAACTGGCTCAATCCTATGTCCCCTGATGAGATAGAATTGGTTAGCCTCTCCACTGGCAACATGGCTCCACCTGATGTGACCATAGATCTCTTGAGAGCTCTTGAGAAAGGAGAAGAGGCCTACCAAGCATTCCAGCAAACAAGGTTAGATGCAGACCCACCACCTGTGAAATTCCACGACAAGATGACCAAGCAAAGTCTGAAAACATTCTCCAATGTCAGCACAAAACAAGCTCATGGAAAGAAAGCACAGGATGTGGTTCTGAAGGCAGATAGAAACCTTTTCAGTCACATGATCCTGGTGGCTGAAAGCAGGAAGGTGAATCTGAAGGATGTCCTTGCCTACCCATTGGGCCCACTACCATGGGCACTGGCAAATGCTGATGGGTCCTTACGAAAAACAAACAAGGCTGCACTTGCCAGAGAGCTTGAAAAGAATGTATCTCCTGCAGAAGACATCCCAATCCCATCTACTTCCATCATTGATGGGATGAGCCTGGTCCAAAAAATGAATGGCAACAACAAAACCTTTGCACAGGTGGCAGAGTCAGCCTTGACCCAGGTCCTCCATGAGGGAGCACAGAGTGGGAGGATTTATGTTGTTTTTGGTGTCTATCACCAGACTTCGATCAAAGATGCTGAACGACTGAACCGGGGTGGAGACATCACTCTCCAGTACAAGAATCTTGCAGGGGGACACCACGTCCAGCAGTGGAGAAGATTTCTGTGCAGTTCCTCCAACAAGACCAGTCTCATCAAGTTTCTGGTGGAAGAGTGGAAACTCCCACGATACAGAGCTATTCTGCATGGCAAGGTGTTGTACATGACCTGTGAGGAAACCTGCTACAAGTTGACAGAAGATGGGTGTGAGGAAGCAGCAGAACTGCACTCCACACATGAAGAAGCTGACACCCGTCTGCTCCTGCATGAATTGCATGCAGCAAATGCGGGCTCAAAGTCAGTTATCATCACAGCTGAGGACACTGATGTCATGGTGCTTTGTCTTGGCTTCCAGAAGGACATCACCTGTCCCATCTACCAGAAGTGTGGGACTCAGAACCGCACACGGTTTGTCGACATCACCAAACTGGCAAGTTCACTTGGAGACAGCATCTGTGACAGCCTAATTGGCTTACATGCCTTCACAGGCTGCGACACTGTCAGTGCATTCGCTGGTCGAGGGAAGCTGAATGCCCTGAAGATAGTGAGAAAGCACACTTCCTGCCAAGAGACTTTTAGTCAACTGGGACAGACATGGAATGTGAGTGATGAGCTGTTCCAGAAAATTGAGCAGTTCACCTGTCGGATGTATGTTGCTAATAGCAGCACTGCTGAGGTGAACAAACTGCGTTACCAGCTCTTCTGCACCAAAAGGGGAGAGGTTGAGTCCAGCCAGCTGCCACCATGTAGAGACTGTCTCTTTATGCATGTTCAACGAGCCTGCCTGTGGTGCCAAGCCCTACTGAGTATGGATGGACAGACGATGACGGCAAGCTGGCCATTTACTGGATGCGCTCCCCACCTGCACCAGATGTCGTCTTGGAAATGCTAACATGCAAGTGTGTGCATTCATGCAAAATGCCAAGCTGCATGTGCCTGTCAAATGGACTTCCATGCACAGACATGTGCAGGTTACAGACCTGCAGTAACCAAAAACAGCAGGATGGTCCAGAACTGGACTTTGAACTTGGGGAGTCAGATGATGAGAGAAACGAGCAGTTTGATGAATGACAGTGTGATGATTCTGATGGTATTACTGTGGTAGTAGTCTATTGATGCACAGGATGTTGATTCTGGACTTGGTTACCCAGAGCTTGATAACAATAATGTGACCATATTCACATATACCCATTACCCTACCCATTACCATTACATATACCCACTAATTATATGGGATTACATGTATCATTGACTAAGTATATGTAAATGTCAATGTTGTTTAAAATATTAAAATAGTTCATTACCTCACTATGGTATTCCTTTTTATCATGTATTTTGATTGTGTATTTAAACAAATGTATAGAGACCAGTTTGTGACCTAACTGGCTTTGGTCTAGTTCTCATTTAAGGCTCACAATCACCTCACACAATGAAATAGTATGGGTATATTATACATTTTCTGAATCTTTACAGTCCTGAGTATTCCAGTTTTTGTGTTTTGTGTCCCTGATATTCCTAGATGCCACAGGGCTAAAAGAAAGTATATAGTTTAGGCGAAAATTGCAGAAAGATGTGTGTTATTGACGGGTTGAAGAGCTCAAGTGACCTCTATATTTGTGAGAAATATCCACAACAGGGCTTGAATGAAAGCTAAGAAGGTCCCCTTTAAAATGATACCAAAGACAATATTATAGAACATTGAAAAATGTCCTGACCATGAGGCTAAACCAGGATATGCACCAGCGTCTAAAATGCAATTTAGTTTAGCGGGTGGTTAACTTCATGAGCTGATAACTGCGATACAGCTGCCACTCAGGAATGGTTATCATACCAAAATATCATCTACAGACATGGATCCTTTCAAAAATTATAAGTAAGTTTTGCCACCTTGAGTGTACCGAAATATCGTCTGGCCCATGGACTAATAGTCGAAAACTCCTCCCTGGCTATTGCGAGCTTGGCCGAGTCGAGGCGTCGGGCCCGGGCGTAAACTGGGGGGCCCACTGTGGTGATATGATGTTCCACGCCGTGCTTGGCCACCGCCGAGGAGAAGGTGGGTGTGGTGAGCTCGGGGAAATTTGCGAGCAGGCGTTGGTATGGATCCCCGGTGGAGAGTGTGTTAGCGAGGCACAGCGCTCCAGCGCCCCCAAGCGTGCAGGGGTATGACGCAAAAGAGACGGCATCAATCACGCGACAGTTTTTAACATCCACCAGCAGGTTGAAAGCACGGAGGAAATCCGCACCTAGGAGCGGGGTGGATACAGCAGCCATCACAAAGTCCCAGCCGAAATGTCGGCCGCCAAAACACACGTCCACATGTCTGATACCGTACGTCCGAATGGACGTGCCGTTGGCGGCGTCCATCTGGGGGCCGTGACTGTCGGTCATCGTGTCCACAGCTTGTGCTGGTAGTATGCTGCGTTGAGCGCCAGAGTCAACCAGCAGCCGCCGGCCCGACAAGGAGTCTCTGATGAACAACAGCTTGCAGTCACGGCCGGCCCCCATAGCCGTTAACGAGCGCCGGCCTTGGCGTTTCCCTGAACCCTGTAACTGCAGGGTTTGCGACACCGTTTTTCTTTTGCTCCAAACCTGGCATGGTAATAACAGAGCCCGTCGTCAGGTTGGCGGCGGGCTGTCACCGCAGCCGCGGTGTCCATATAGTCGTACACAGGTGGTGGTGGGGCGGTCTGGTGGGGTAGCAGGGCATGCACAAACTGTTGCCGGTTGGCCAGGAAAACCCTGTCTGCTTCAGCAGCCAGAGAACGGTAGTCCTTGGAGGCGGCGAGAGGAGAACTGACCAGTGCTGTGCGCACAGGTGCGGGGAGCTGCCTCAGAAAAATGTGTGTGAAAAGAAAGGCCGGATCAGCCGATCCCAGCACAGACAGCATTTTTTCCATTAACTCAGACGGTTTGCCGTCGCCGAGGCCATTCGGGGACAATAAACGGTCTGCCTTCTCCAGCTCCGACAGTTCAAATAGCTTCAGGAGGAATGTCTTTATAGCATCGTACTTGCCAGCAGCTGGCGGAGCTTCCAACAGTGTCATTGCTCGCGCCGTTGTCGATGCGTCTAACGCCGCCACTACGTGGAAGTACTGCGTTGCATCCTGCGTTATCCCTCTCAGCTGGAACTGGGCTTCCACATGTTGAAACCACGGCCGTGGATTATGCTGCCAAAAGTCGGGTAGCTTCACAGTAGCGGTGTAAATGCTAGCGTTAGCAATAGCCATGTTGTTAGCACCGGCGTCGTCGTTGTCAGACATACTCGTATTAGTAGTTCGATCACGTCGGGGTCACCAATGTGGAGTTAGAAAACAACGAGACAGGAGACGTGAGAGTAGACGTAGTCGAGGTAGTTTACTAGCTCCAACTTTGCATGTCATACGTTCGACAACGACACTGAACTGTGTACCGGAAGCGGAAGTGCATTATCTGACCCCCTCGCCTCGTCCCTTAAAGGTACACTGTCCTCTTTGGTGAATGTCTCTAGTTATATAGATGTGGGTCACCACAGGCTCCGTAATTTTGTTTGGTAAAAGAAGAAAAATAATTTCAGCTGCATTCACATTTGGAGGTGTGATGAGAACAAAATGGGAAAATCCAAGTGAGGGTGAATACTTGCTGAATGACGTATATCACATGTATGTCATACAAACCATACGGGGAATTATCAGCCACATAACACCACAGCCAACAGTGTGAATAGCGCGATCCTCCCACGCGTTACGTCCCCCTGGCGAAACTCCTCACCGTCAGGTGAAAAGGAGCGGCTGGCGACTCCACATGTATCAGAGGAAGCATGTGGTAGTCTGCAGCCCTCCCCAGCTCACGGCAGAGGGGCTGGATCAGCGACCGGGGTGGCTCAGAACAGTGGTGTAATTGGCCAAGTAGAATTGGGGAGGGGGTACTTGAATTTATTTCATACATGTCACACATGCATAATTTGGGAGCTGGCATGGGGACAGCGAAGTCAAATTCGGTTTATTTATATAGAGCACATTCAACACATACACTGTGCTTCACAGAACACAAGTAACTAAAACCTACTAGTAATACATGATAGACAAAAATAAGGTTACATAAAGCAGGAAGCAGCAATTGTTGCCGAGCAATTTCAGTCTTTATTACAAATAAACCTTTTTTTGTTTCTATTACTATTTCAATGATGACTATAATCGTGATGAGAAAGTGATTATCATTATTATTATAGTTGTTGTTGCTGTTGTTACTGTTGTTGTTAAAAGACTTTACTGCAAGAATAGCAACAGAAATGAGATGTTTCCTGAAACGGTTTTCATGTGACGTCAAGTCTGTCCTCATCTTCTGCCAGTGACAGCTGTCATTCAGTAGACAGAAAGAAAGAAGGAGTGAGCGCCCATGACAGCAGGTGGTCATTTTTTCTTTTTTTTTCTTTACAGACATGTGATGGTCAAACGCTTTTCCCAGCTAACCATGGGGCAAGACATAAAAGTTGAATGGCTGACTGCTTTTGATAATACCAAAATTTCAAGGAGGCCCCTCAAGATGGGTACGCCCGGGGCGATTTGTTTTACCGTTTGCTGTCTGATTTGAAACGCTTTGGTTTGTGTCAGATGGAAAAGCTATTGGGGGTTGGCAGCATGTTGTGTAACGTTCAAAACTCATTATTTGGTATGAGAGAGGAGGTTTTATGGATTGTTTCTTATAATAAGAAGGACGTTTCCGCCTCGTTATTATCGAAAGGTCAGCCAGGGCTCAATTTTATCCTTTCAGAACGCAAAAAAGGGAAGTGTCGCACACAGGAAATGTGTCAGCCATCAGGACTTTACAGTAACTACAGGGTGTCCTAAGAGTTCCCTGATACAATCTCTTATAATGAGGTGTCACAATCCAACTATTTTTGATTTGTGTGTGTGTGTGTGTGTGTGTGTGTGCGTGCGTGCGCGCGCGCACGCTAGGGGGCGGGGGTAGCATGTGTGTGTTTGTGTATATCTGCATGTCTCTCCATTTGAATGCAGTATATACTTGCCTCTTAGGCTGGTTATGAAGCCTTCTCCTTCCCCCCATATATTCTGGCTCACTGTTCTGGTTCTATGGGCCCACAAGAGCTTACAAAGTGGTAAGTGACTACTGACACCTTAAAGCTACAATCCTGAAAATGAACTGTCTTGATTGATAAATTTATTTATTTTTTACTACTTTATATGACTGGCATAGAAAGCAAATTATCAGTCACATTTGTAAAACTGGTGAAATGCATTGAGCATTAAAAGTTTTAGTCACTTGCCAGGACCTGCTGCATGAACACCTTACATCGTGTGTCAGTCCACCATGTAAACTGTGACACGAAGGACTGGATGCTTAAAATGTGTGGCTAAGTTTCACTCAAGAAAACAGCGATATAACAAACTGATACGTCAGGAAGATGACCATGGTCTTAAACCCCGAGCATCATACTGGTGGCAACGATTTTGCTTTAGGAAACATTTTGGTTTATTGGAATTTGGGATTAAAAAAAGAACCGGATTAGATAAACGGAACAGGATCCCGCGTCAGAATCAATAAAATCGAAATTAATACCCCAACCACACAGCTACTAGTGACTCTATGCATTTGGTCGCGCGCGCGTGTTCATGTACCAGGTTTTTCTATGCTAATGGGGGCCAAATGTCCCCATTAACATAGAAAAACCTGAAGCCACTTACCTTGGTGGTGACATTTGGAAAAGGGTCTATGGTTAAGGTTAAGGTTAGCTATGTGGTTATGATGGTTAAGGGCTAGGGAACGACGGTAGTCAACGAGAGGTCCCCACAGTGTAGGGTGACATGGCGTGTGTGTGTGTGTGTGTGAGAGAGAGAAACAGTCGAAATTGTGAAATATACCTTTAAGACAGGGACGTACTGTCTCGCCTAGGAGTGACGTCATTTGACCACGTCTTTGTTTCCGCCTTGAATCAGTTGAGCAACGTCCGCTCGGGCGTTGCCGAGCTCCTGTTTATTTTGCCTCTCAGCCCAACAGTAACGTTTAGGTTACGTGTGGCCTCTCTTTTGTTTATGTATGATAAAATAGTAGCCGTACAACCAGGCTTGGTGAGGTTGATGTGTCGTCAATAAACGACGAGCAAATTTGTGAAATCCCAGCACTTGTGTGGACGTGAGTTTTGCCTTCGTCTTCCACCGCCTCAGCTGAGACACGCGGACCCAAACCGTTACAGTGTGTCTAGCTCTGCTAGCGTACTACCAAGGCTCTCCACAAGGACGTGAAGTGGCCCGCCAGTTGGAAAAAGTAGCCAGTTTGGGTGTCTGTGGGCTTGCCCCCCCCCCCCCCAACAAAAACTCCTGAGAAAAATTTTGGCTGTAAAAGCCTCTCGCACATTCTAATGCCAAGTCCATCACATACACTGATCTTAATTATTGCACATTTTAATGAGTTTGCCTACCCGATTGTAAACATGTAGCGAGTTATTGTAAAGGAGAATTGGGCTTCGTGTGCGTTTCATCCCACACAGTCTGTAAATAGCTATCAATATTTAAAATCAAGCCTATTCCTGACTGATCAGAACTTCTGTAGTTAAGAATAATTAGACCTAATTTATTACTTATTTACTGACACCTTCACTTTAAGGTTTATCAAGACGTGCCACAATGATGGTTAATGTCGTACGAAAAACAAATGCACTCTTATCCAAAGAAAATAAACAAGATTATTTTAAGGGGGAGCACGTTTTCAGTCCCGTTTTATCTTCTAGCCTATGTGTTGGTTTTAATTGGTCAATAGCAAAAACTAAAGCGTTCCAGGAGATTTAAACTGTAAAATTACAGTGTGAGGCTGAGGCATAGCCTGTAGTGAGTGTTTGTAATGCGTCTTAGAGATGTCTCTGCTGTAAAATGTGCAACGTAAATAAAGATAATTCATTGATTCGCCGTGTGACGTATGCAGCGCTTTCAGTGGACTTTTTAATATCTGCTGCGTGTTCGTCAAGTTGCTGCCACCGGTGTTTTCCGAAGAAGCCCGTCTAAATGAGGATGTCCCGTCTATTCAATCAATGCAATTCTTCATGTGTTTTGTCATCAATAATTTACCTAATATTTGTCAAACACTGAAGACGACTCTCCGCTCTACTCGGAAGGACACAACCTCTCAGACGAGCGCGCACAGACACATGGGGGCATGACTGAGGCTAGTGGTCGTAATTGCACACGCCTTAGCGCATCGCAACTTGTTAATAAAAACTATTTTATTAGAATCAAAAATTAATATTGTGGCGAGCTGGCGTGAGAGAAGGAGACAAGAGGGGGGATCTCGTTTGAATGGCAGCTCCCCTGTCCCATACACCGCACGACCCCGGGAGCGCTCTTTTATTTTTGCCCCGGAAAATGGCTGCCGAAATATGGTTTCCCCCCCGACGTCACTATTAAAAACATCAGTCTTAGTCACGGTCCTACAGTCAGTCAGTCAATAAAATGGTCGTCTACCCAATCCGAGTTGAACCCCCAAACAAACAACACAACAATAACCAAAACATGAACTAAAACAACAATTTGAACATGAACGTTAACAGTCCCAGAATACCTTATGCTCCCCAGCGCAGAACTGCCGATAGTCAGAGCGACCGCCCTCTCCGGTTGCTACATAGCTCCCACCCGAAGGGTAAGTTGTGCTCGACGACCCCGTCACCCAATACATAGTCCCTCAAATGTCAAGGGCGCTGTCGCTGGCAAACAGGCTGCTTGGGGTTCACAGGAAGCGCAACTGGGGGGGGAAAGCACTGATCGGCGCATGGGGTGCTACTGTCACCCCTGGCCCCAACAACAGGTGGAGCAAGGGGGCTGTATGGGGAGAGTCTGTCCAGGTGCAGCACAACCATGCACCCCTGGCTGGGCATCCGCGCCTGGTACACCACCTCAGACAGCTGGCCCACGATCTCGCCAGGCCTCTGCCAGTGGCTGAGAAGCTTGGGGGAAATCCCCTTCTTGTGAACAGGACAATACACCTATACCTTGTCCCCTCACATGAAGGCCTGCCCAAGGCACCATGTGTCATGGGCCCTCTTCTGCCGTACCCCAGAGTTGACCTGGGCCTGACGGGTGTAGTCGTGCACCACTTGCAGGTGATCATTCAGTCCCCGGAGTTAGTCTATTTCTTTACTCCCGCCAATCTCAGGCTCAGGCAGTGCCCCAAACACCAAGTCCACCGGTGTCCAGAGTTCCCTCCAAAACATGAGGGCAGCAGGCGTGCACTGGCTGGACTCCTGGACAGCAGTCCAGTAGGAGGACCACATGACCAGGGGCAGGCGGCAGTCCCAGTCCCGCTGGTGTTGGCTGGTGAGGATGGCAAGCTGGGTGGCCGGGGTGCGGTTGAACTGTTCCACCAGCCCGTCACTTTGAGGACAGAGTGGTGTTGTCCTCGTCTTTTCCACCCCCAGCCGCTGGCAGACCTCACTGAAGACCTGGGACCCAAAGTTCCATCCCTTGTGACTGTGGGACTCTGAAGCAGGCGAACATCTCTTCCACCAGCCTCTCCACTGTCGTGGTGGTGCTCTAATCCAGCACTGCATACGCCTTTGGCCACTTTGTGAAGTAGTCCATAGCCACGAGGATGTAGCGGTTGCTGGAGTCAGTGATGGAGAAACATCCAAGGATGTCCACCTCTACTTGCTCCATTGGGGCCCCCACCAAGTACTGCTGCAGTGGAGCGTGTGAGTGCTTGCTCAGTCTCTTCTGGGCAGTGCAGGAGGCACGGCAGTGCATGTGCAGCTCCATGTCTCATCAACAGCCAGGCCAGTAGAACTGTCCCTGGGGGCAGTCGAGGGTCTTGGCGTTCCCATAGTGTCCTGCCCGCACCAAGCCATGGACGATCTGGAGAACCTGAGGACAGAGCACACGGGGCACCAATAGCTGCAAGAGGTCACTCCCTCATCCGGGAGCTTGCCACCTCTGGTACATCAACCTGCTGTGGAGCTCAAAGTTGCCCCATTGAGGGTGGTAGGCCTTTACCTCAGGCCCCAGTGCTGACACCTCTGTCCACTCAGGTTGTCATCCCATCTCCAGCCAGGCCCTCACCAGTGCCAGGTTCACATCTGCTTCCTGCTGCTGCCTCAGTTGCTGCATGGTCAATGGGAACCACCTCTCCTCATTGCTAGTGGTCTGGATGACTGCCACCATTGGTGTCATCTGGCCCCACTCCTCTTGCTGCTAGCAGTAGTGGCCCTCCAATGCCGCACAGAGGTGCCAGGAGAGCACGTCGGCATTGCCATGATGTCTCCCAGCCTGATGCTGGATTTCAAAGTCATACCCTTGAAGGGCCTCCAGCCATCGGGCCACCTGGCCCTCAGGGTGCTTAAAGTTCAGGAGCCAGGTAAATGAGGCGTGGTTGGTGTGGATGAAGAAGTGGCTGCTGTGCAAATATGGCCGGAAGTGTACTGCCAGAACTACTGCCCGCAGCTTGCGTCAAGTGATGCAGTAGTTATTTTCTGCCTGACTCAGAGTACGACTAAAGTAGGCCACAGCGTGCTCCCCATTTCTTCCTTGCTGGGGGAGGACAGCTCCGATCCCCACATTATTGGCATCAGTGTCCAAAATGAAGCATTTTTGGGCAATGGGGTAGGCCAAGACTGAGGCTTCAATGAGAGCCGCCTTGAGTCAGGTGAAGGCTGCAGCACAGGCGTTGTCCCAGTCAAATGGCTGGCCCTTGTCAGTCAAGTGGTGGAGTGGACTGGCAATGGTGGCGCAGTCCCTGACGAAATGACAGGTACTATGACGCCAGACCAAGAAAACTTTGCATATCACCGATGTTAGCAGGAGTTTGCCAGTCTCGGATGGCAGCCACCTTAGCTGGATCGGTGGCTATGCCACACTCACTCACTATGTGGCCCAAGAACTTTGTCTCCCTCTTCAGCAGGTGACACTTGACAGGGTTCAGCCACAGTTCGGCCCGACAGATGGCGGCAAGGACCTCACGCAGGTTCGACAGGGCTCCATCGAAGTTGTTGGTGTGTACCAGCAGGTCGTTGAGGTACATGACACAATGGGGTATATCCATCAGCGCCCTCTCCATCGAATGTAGCCAGTGCGTTGCAGAGCCCGAATGGCATGACGCGGAACTGCCACAGACCCTGCCCAATGGTGAAGGCGGTCTGTATGATGACTGTATGATCAAGGATCTGTCATGGCTGAGGTGATTAAAAACCTTTGAAAAACCTGTTTTATACCGCAACTGAGTGCCAGCTCAGCTGGTTTTTCACCCAAGTCTGAGCACCAGAGAAGGGGAGATATGCCTGCCGGGGATCTACACTCTACTGAGTACACTCTTCTAGTTTTTTTTGTTTTTTTTTTTTTGGTCAAATGGATCTTTGGGATTTGGAGTCATCAAACAACAATGAGATTACAAGTATCACCAAAGGTGTCAGTAAAAAAAAGAAGAAGCAATATTTAGGATTGTAGCTTTATAAATTATAAATTGCAGCTTTCAATCCATGTAAAGTGGATGTGTTTGTGTGCACAAATATTTTTGCACATCCACGGTGATAATGTCTCCCATCAGACTTTCTTGTGTTCCCCTTTTGTGCTACAACGCAGTCCATGGGTTTTCTCTATCTATTTCTTCCCATCTCAGATCTCTGTCAGGACGATGACCTGAGGAGTTCAGAGGTGAGGATCATGACCAATGTCTTTTAGCTCTGCGATTCATTTTCACACAGGAATATTCACAGCCAACATGAATTTACAAAATACCTCAAGAATGCATCTCTCTTTTTCTATCTCTTAATGTTTATCTGTCTTTTGTTCATTTTCAGCATTGGGTGGAAAGGTATTGCAGAAATTCATCAGGACAGATGGTGCTGGATGATGATTACGTCGACAACAATGGTGTAGTGCAGAGTAAAACCTGCGTCCTCTATCCAACAAATATTGTCAACTGCTCCTGGCCATTCAAATCTTTCCCAATGGATAGTCAGCTCTCTGCCTCTGTCATGTAAGCTCAGGAGCCACTGGTACTAGTTTTTCTTTTTTATCACTGTTGCCTGAAAGAGAAAACCTTAAAGATGTCAGAGTCTAAAATATCTCTCTCTCTCTCTCTCTCTCTCTCTCTCTCTCTCTCTCTCTCTCTCTCTCTCTCTCTCTCTCTCTCTCTCTCTCTCTCTCTCTCTCTCTCTCTCTCTCTCTCTCTCTCTCTCTCTCTCTCTCTCTCTCTCTCTCTCTCTCTGTGCCTTCTCAGTGTTTGTGATGGCGACAAAAGAGTCGACTTTTATGTGTCTAAGGAGGCCAGATTGTCAGAGCTAGGTTGGTTACCTACGTTGGAGATTCTGTGCCAGAATACAGTTGATTTTTTCCTGCGATCTGTGTCTGTAATCCTCTACGTGAATGTGTCTCAGCCTGATGTATGGACAATCTACACTTTCAAACACCAACCAAGTCACATAGGTAAAACCACACGACGAGCAGTGTTGCCATTGTCTGTTCAGGACAAGTTAATTGTACAAATGCCCTTCAGTGGCATCGAGTATTTGTTGGGACGTGCTTCAGTGAATGATGGTTGTATCAGATATTTGTTTTATCAAATTTGTGTGTATGTTTGTGCATGTGTGTGTGTTTTACTTAGAGGTCTTGCCTCCACCCTCTAACATCTCTGTGGTGGTCCAAGAAGGAGCTCTGTTGGTGAGCTGGAGTATCCCTCGCAGTCGTTCATCCAACAACACGGACTGCTTTGACTACCAGCTTGACATCAGTGGTCAGGTACAGATGCAGTATCTGTCGTTTCACCTGTGTGTCATTTTTACCAGTCGCCCATTTATAAGCACATTTATCGGCTAGTGTCGCCTCTGTTAAATCTAGTCTTTTGGTTTTTGTAAATCGTGTTGCCCATTCATGAGTTGTACCTCTAATTTGATTTGCATTCTATTCTGTTCCATACTGTCAACATCAGGATGGACTCAAGCATCCAAAAGGGTGTTTGAATTATACCGAGCCAAACATAGACCCAACTCGCACCTACAGCGTGAAGATAAGGGCGAAGAAGTCCGAAAGTTGCCTTGGATCTCAGCAGTGGAGTAACTGGAGTCACACTATTAGTGAGTGCTGGCTTGAAACATTGCTTCAACCAAATGCTAGCGCCCAACTGGTATCATCCTAATCCACTGGTTTATTATTTTTGGAAGCAAGAAATTAGCAGTTTATGATTTTTAAGAAACTCGATAAGGTTATCACTATTTGTGTTTGTGTTTGTGTATGTGTATGTGTGCGCATATGGATCAGCAATGGCCCCGTCTGAGTCACCCTATAAATTCAACAATATGGTGATCGTCAGTATTTCACTTGGAATACCCATGATCCTCCTGGCTGTCCTACTGCTGATCAGGCATCAGAGGTACACTCTCTCTCTCTCTCTCTCTCGCTCTCTCTCTCGCTCTCTCTCATATATGCATACATATAAACATACTTTCAATGCCTCTTTTCCCCTCTGTCATTTTTTTTCCAATTCTGTAAGAGCTTTTTCACATCTTTTTAAATTCTGTTGGCTTTCAAAGACAAAAACAGAGATGGTGAAGCTCAAATCTAAAAAATATCAGAAGTTATGTAACAAGAAAAAAAATGCAGGAAGAGACTTTTAGACGGTGGCAATTTACTATTCTCAATAAGCCTCCTCAGTCAAGTGACAGACCCCACCCATGTGTCTTTTTCACAGCTAAGCCAGGGCTAATATAAAATAAGACACCGAGACATTTTGAGGAACAACTGCTTCCTGTTGTTCCACTATCAGTGAAAAACAAATATGAAAAATTAAATTTCATACTTTTATTGTACTGTATGTCCTCGATGCACAACTGGATTCTTGGTCACAGCTCATTGTGTGTGTGTGTGTGTGTGTGTGTGTGTGTGTGTGTGTATATGTGTGTTTTTCAGGGTATCCAAGCTTCTGTTTCCTCGAATTCCTCAAGTGCCGTTGGAGTACTATCACTTCTTGAAGAAATATGACACATATCAAGTAGAAACTGTGCACAAAGTCAAAAACGGATATGCCCAGTCACCTGTTCAACCGTAAACAGTCCTCATCGCGGTGCTCGAAAAACTGGAGCTTCCAAATTTGTTGAATAAGACTGTTGCATACAACCTGCAAAACCAGTCCCTGAAATCTTTCACTTCGCATACAAACATATTTGGTAAGAGCATATGCTGTCAGGGAAACTGATGTGGCAGATAGTGGTTTCATTATCAGTCAACGATGCTTTTTTTTTTTACGGAGTCCTCGTGAAGTGCAATGCTGGTAATTTTCCAACCATTAACTTTCAGGTTGAAGCTCGGTCTGAACCTTGCTGTGTTTTGCCATGGCTGAACCCCTGCTGTTTATTGAATGCAAATAATTTTAGTTATAGATATATGCAAAAGACATAATGTATGGATAGTTTTTCTGTGATCAACTCAACTGGACTCGGTCATTGTCCTTTTCTATGGAAGGTTTGATGCATAACCAGCCCCAGCATGTGTACTAATGATGATGACATCAGCAACTGTGTGTTTTACCTATGAGTGTTACTGGTCTGTACACAAAATGCAACCCTTTATGAAGTTGTTTTTTTCTCTGTTCTGTTCTTGTCTTTTCAATCCTGCATAATCCTGTATTGCTGACATATAAATGACCTTTTATATGGACCTCCGTTCAGCTTGTTCTTCTTTTTGGGATTTCCTATAAAGCTGAACTCTGGAATTTCCCTGACTTGTCCATCCCTCCTTACAGCTAGTGCTACAAACCATGTGTAACATCAGGTCCCATCAGCTCAAACAGTCCCCACCCATGTAAAAATGGGTGGGGACCCATTAGACAAAATAGTCAAATTTTCAAGTTAAGCTTTTAGTTAAGAATAACCATGTTTATATATATATATGTATTATTTTCCTTTTTTTTGGGATTTCCCCCCCTTTTCTCCCCAATTGTACTTAGCCAATTACCCCACTCTTCCGAGCCGTCCCGGTCGCTGCTCCATCCCCTCTGCCATTCCAGGGAGGGCTGCAGACTACCACATGCCTTCTCTGAAACACACACCGAACAGGCGCCCCGACCAACCAGAGGAGGCGCTGGTGTAGCGACCGGGAAAATTAAAAAGTTTAAAAAGTTTTTAAAAAAAAGGAAGTAAAAAAACATTTTCATATCTTTTGAGTCATTGCAAACAATGCAGTTATGTGTCTTGATGCATGCTCAGTAATCCGGGTAAGGGAATCACAGCAAGTTGAATCAGTTCATCTGGACACAACGTTTATTGAGAGAGAAAGGTTTCATCACTCGTCTAAGTGACCTCTTCAGTCTCAACTGACTGCAAGTATCCCCACCCTTATAAACAATACAGGGGCGTAACGACCGAAACAACGATCAGTTTCATGTGCAAATTGCCGTGACCATTAACAACATTTACAATGAAACTTTTTTTTCCCCAATAAACTTTGTGTTCCGATGAACTGATTCAGTTTTCTATGAATGCGATGATTTCATTATATTCTAAAGTATCACTAAAATAATGTTTAATGTCGACATGCCTTGTCTGTTTCCACTGGTGATTAGCATGACCATGACTGAAGACTCAAAAGGGGAATACTGCATTGAGGAACAATACAGAGAGGATTGTTAATTATCTCGCTTCTTGACAAGTAATGACAACTTATTACTTATTTTATTGCACAAAATATCTGGTGGGTCCCGGGCCAAAAAGTATCTGCACAGTTGGGTCAAGACGTGGAATAGATTGGGAAACCCCCTGGCTTATACAATCGATCTATTTAGCGACATAGGGTAGGTATAGCTAATGTCTACCTCGTTTGATAGAGAATATCCACCCATTATCTGTACCCGCCTCATCCAATTCAGGGCTGGGGGGTGGGGGTGGGGGGGTTGGAGTCAGAAGCACTGGTCAGAAGGCACACACACACACACACACACACACACACACACACACACACACACACACACACACACACACACACACACACCATTCAAGCATACTGGTAATTTTGAAACTCCGCATCACCTAATATGCATTTCTTCAGACTGGGGGGGAACCAGATTACCCAGAGGAAACCCACCCAAAGCACAAGGGAGGACATGCAAATTCCACACAGAGGAGCCGAGCAGCCACAAAAACGTACAATCAGGGTAAATTCACACAACACATGTTCTTCTAAAATAACCCAACAATCACAGATGACATTGTTTACATGCCTGTTTGATCACATTGTGCCCTCCAGGCTGCAGACACACAGCTGCTGGTGCTGCTGAATGTGTTGTGTTCAGTCAAGCAACCAGCCAACCTATGTGCACCTGGGGGATCTCTGCATGACTCGTTAGATTCCTGCACACGCAGGGAGGAGTTTGTCCCCTGTCCCAAGTGATTTGCTCATTTTAAGACACATGCTGAAATAGTAAAAGGAACTGAAACCTTTATTTGTTACAAAGAAATCCCCCATCTGAGACCAAGGTCTCATTTGCAGTGGTACACTGCAGCAGAAATTGAAAAGAGAAATTAAACAATACGATAAAGCAAAAACAATAAATAGAAAACATGGATATAAAAAGCCTTTTGCACATTTTGGAAAGGAAAGTATATGAAGTGCAAGTGGGGTCAACAAGTCCGAGTCAACTCCAAAGATCTGTTTTCAGCATTCATCCAAAAGTAACACTATCCATTACACAGCTGATATATCTGAAATAACATTACATCATTTTTGATAAGACACGTCAAAACGTTTTGCTAATATGAACAGAAAACCCAACATTTCTCAATATTTAGTGTCCACAATTTGTCTTAATTACAGGCCAAACTGTAGCCTGTACTGTAGTCTGTTTTGCCGTCATTCTGCAAGTTTGTACAGGATCTAAATTATTCAAATTATTCCAGCACTCTTTGAGAGCATTGCAAAAGTTGTGTCATAATGTTACAGCGCGTTTAACTTTTTCCTTTTTTCAAATGCTTCCTCCGACCACTAGTGAGGTTGAGGGCTGGTGACTGTGGAAGAAAAGCCATACCAGTCAACACTCGTTGCTTTTCTTTGGAAAAATAGTTCTGGCGAAGCCTTGATGTGTTTCGTATAATTGTCTCGCTGCAGAACGACTCCTCTTCCATGCACCTTTAAGCCAGACGAGGTGGCATGCCAGTGTTGAATGTAGAAATACTTCCCTTTGGTCAGTGTGTAGTGCAAATCCTGTGCAAGTAACTGACTCTGGAAAAGGCTAAACCCAGACCCAAACCTCCCTGTTGCCACTACATTTCGATTTATGCATGGTTGCAATAAATGGCTACACAAGCCCTATGATTACAGACAAAATCTTCCCATTTTGATTGACCCAGAAACAAGAATTTCTTCCTGTCTTCGTATCCATGCTAACTGTTTCAGATTATTTTGAGATCAAGGATGTGGTGGAGATGTGCTGCTCTTTTTAAAAAAATTTTTTTTATTAAAGCTGTGAGTCCTGTTTGCAGATGCTGTCCTGTCTTGTTAACGTGTTAGCTTACGTTTGGCTTCAGATGGTCTGGTTGCTTTGGGCCCCGCTTGATTTTGCTTCGGTTTGAGAGTGAATTGATTTCTGGAAATCAGGAAATCAGACATGTGCTGCCCCTTCAGAAACCTTCGAATACTAGCATGCAGTTTGGCGACGAGACAAACCTTCAACACTCAATTTCTTTTGGGGGGGGGATCCCCCCCCTTTTTCTCTTCATTTGTATCCGGCCAATTACCCCACTCTTCCGAGCCATCCCGGTCACTGCTCCACCCCCTCTGCCTATCCAGGGAGGACTGCAGACTACCACGTCTCCTCCGATACATGTGGAGTCGCCAGCCACTTCTTTTCACCTGACAGTGAGGAGTTTCCCCAGGGTGACATAGCGCATGGGAGGATCACGCTAATCCCCCCCCCCTCAAACAGGTGCCCCAACCGACCAGAGGAGGCACTAGTGCAGCAACCAGGACACATACCCACATCCGGCTTCCCACCTGCAGACAAGGCCAATTGTGTCTGTAGGGACGCCCGACCAAGCCAGAGGTAACACGGGGACCGCTGATTCGAATCCCTGTGGCAACGGAATAGACCGTTACGCTACCCAGACGCCCCTTTCAACACTCAAGTTAACAAAGTGACATACTTCTGCACAAGTCCGCACAGAGGAAGTGTCCCTTCTCAAAGTTAGAGCGTCTGCAGTACCAACAATAATGCGAGGGACCACATGGATGATGACAGCGTCTGGCGTCAGTCACAGCCCACAGCTTTGTTGTACCAGTGTCTACGTATTGAAACATAAACTAACTACAAGTGCTCATAGTGTTTTGAGGAAATGAAAAGTGGTGTGCAAACAAAACATTGATGAGATTTCAATTTTCATCCCATCCTTTCATAAACAAACACATATTCTTTGATTTGACACATGTTTAATCAGTGTTTCATGACATAATAACAAACACCACATAGATAATAATGTTGGATAGTTTTGAGTGAATGATGAAGAAAGACAGCTCTTGGTAGCAGACACAAACTTTTTCAGCCTTACTGTTTATAGTGTACAACAACTACACAATACATAAAGCTTTACATTTCCCAGGCTCTGCACAGATCACAAGGAGATATGAGATCTTCCAAAAGAAAGATCCCTCACAGATCCAAATCCATCCATCCACCCATTATCCAAACCACTTATCCAACTTAGGGTCATGGGGATACTGGAGCCTATCCCAGCAGTCATGGGGCGGCAGGTGGGGAGACACCCTGGACAGGCTGCCAGGCCATCACAGCACCCACACACACACACACACACACACACACACACACATTCACACCTAGGGACAATTTAGTACAGCCGATTTACCTGACCTACAGGTCTTTGGACTGTGGGAGGAAACCGGAGCACCCGGAGGAAACCCACGCAGACATGGGGAGACCATGCAAACGCCACACAGAGGACGACCTGGGATGACCCCCCCCCCCAGGTTGAACAACTCCAGGGTTCGAACCCCAAGACCTTCTTGCTGTGAGGTGACTGCACTAACCACTGCACCACCATGCCGCCCCAAATCAGTGCAATGTGTGTATATATATATAATTTAAATATTTGGTAACACTTTAGTATGGGGAACATAAAAAAAACTTAATTACTAGTGAATTAGTAATGATCAAGATGTCACTTTAGTATGGGGAACATATTCTAAGTAACAAAAACTTAATTTACAGTAATTTAACACTATTAACACTTGTAGTTTTGTGTTTTGTTATGTAAGAACAGACCATATTCATTAAGTGTTAGTAAGGGAGAATAACTCTTCTTGTGGTACTACCACCTTATAAAGTCCATACTAAGCAAAACATATTGAGATGGTACTACTAATAAGCAATAATTCTGAGGTTATAGAGGGAAAACTCATAGTTAATGGCTTACTGGTTGTATAATAAGGCCATGCAGAATAAGGCATTAATGAGTACGTAATAATGACCAATTAAGAGCCAATATGTTGCTAATTTGCATGCTAATAAGCACCTAATTAATGGTGACTACATTCCCCATACTAAAGTGTTACCAAATATTTTGTTTTTGCAAATATCATTTCAACCGCCCAAAGCCTCCAAATCTTATCCTCCTTGTAAACAAGGCCACAGTCCTGAATTTGACTTCTTTTATTCCAGGCCGAACCACTGCTTTTTCCAACACACACAGAGACGCATTACAGCGCTGCCAATGACTGCTGCTTCATCAAGTCCAGCCATAGTTGGATCTGACGAGACCGGGGCGCGAACCCCGATCCCCAGTGGGCAACTGCATCGACACAAAGCCGATGCTTAGACCGCTACACCACCGCGGAGCCGTCACACAAAATATTTTTGGCGTAAAGTATGTTTGAGATTTCAATTTCATACCATCCTTTCTTAAACATACACATAATTTTTTAATTCAACACGTGCATTTGTATCACTGTTTTATGACATATTCTTGAATAACAATCACCACAGGTAAAAATGTTGCTAGTTTAAATGAATGATCAATGGATGAATTTTGATGAAATCAAAATACAACAACTACTACTACTACCACTACTACTACTACTACTACTACTACTACTACTACTGCTATAACAATAAAACTACATCAGACCGTGGGGAGTACAAATGCCACTGAGCAAACATCTCATAGGTCAGTGACAGAGGTTTTGGGTCTTCCTCTGAACTTCCTCCACCATCCTCCTTACACTTCTTCCCCTTCCTGTCAATGTACAGCAAAACACAGCAATGACCCGCAAGTCCACAAAGAAATGTATTGACAAAGAGAAACTGCAGACAGAAAATGTCCATGAGAGGATATTGGGACTTTGTATGTATGGGGGGAGTGGGGAGGTCGATGGGTGAGTGAGCGAATGAGGTACGAACCATTAGTGTCCCGCCGCGGGGGCAGATCTGTCTGTGGTCGTGTACTGTGGCAGATCACCAAACTTGTGTAGGGCTACCAGCTCCTGAAGCCGTCCTTTGTAGTTTTCCTCTGGGATAAGAGACCATGTTGCATTTAAAAACAGGGACAAGGTAGGGAAAACCTGCCTAGTGACAACTGTAGGCAGTTGTTGGTTTCAAGGAGCAATCTGTATCACAGTACCGCAAATTCTATCCCCCCCCCTTTTTCTCCCCAGTTGCACTTTTGGCCAATTACCCCACTCTTCCAAGCTGTCCCAGTCACTGCTCTACCCCCCCCCCCCCCGCCGCGTTGATCCGGGGAGGGTTGCAGACTACCACGTCTCCTCCGATACATGTGGAGTCGCCAGCTGCTTCTTTTCACCTGACAGTGAGGGGTTTCGCCAGGAGGACGTAGCGCGTGGGAGGATCACGCTATTCCCACCAGTTCCCCCTCCCCCCAAACAGGTGCCCCAACTGACTGACCAGAGGAGGCGCTAGTGCAGCAAACAGGACACATACCCATATCCGGCTTCCCACCCGCAGACACGGGTGGGAAGCCGTGCAGGGATGCTCGACCAAGCCGGAGGTAACACAGGGATCGAACCAGCAATCCCCGTGTTGGTAAACAACGGAATAGACCGCTGCACTATCCGGACGCCCAATACCGCAAATTCAAGGAGATTGTTTAGATTAATTGGATGAAGTGATTGTCAGGGTTATTGATACGGCAACTGTTCAGGGGCAACAGAGGTAAAACACTTGATTTGTATGGTGGCGCCGTAAGAAGTGTGTTTTTGGTAGTGTTTGTGGTAAGGCAGGTGTCTATCTTGGGTTAAGTGGATTAAACAACACCAAAAACCTATTTTACATCCAATTTATGTGAGTACATTTTATATTTGTCTTGTCAAAAACATATAAATAAGTAAAAAAAACAAGGTTGCATTGCTGTTTTATTGAATGCTTGCTTCCAGTTAGCTGTGTTGCAGCCTGTACACGCCATATTGACCCTCGACATAAACCAGTGATGAAGATGTTAGACAGTAGGTCCTGACTGTGGCCCAAAACTTTTACTATGCAATGCATTTCACCAGATGTTTATTTCACTCCTTCTGAGGAAGGGGTTGAATGTGTCTTTCTGGAGTGGGTGCTACCCAGTAAAGAAACCTTCCTGACCTGGAAGCTTGGTGCTCATTCCTCCCAGGAGCCCTTCCAGATGCTTCAGGGCCTCCTTGGCTGCCAGCTGTTCTGCTGTCTGCTTCCTCAGTGCCCCCACTCAAAAAGACAGGGTTGTGGTGTTATTGCTATGTTGTGTTTTGTCCTGCTATAACACTTGTTGAGAATGCCATTATATTTGCCATTTCATTTGATATGCTGAATTTCTGAATCAAATGTTTTGTCCTGCTATAACACTTGTTGAGAATGCCATTATATTTTCCATTTCATTTGATATGCTGAATTTCTGAATCAAATTGAATCAAACTATGTGTGTGTGTGTGTGTGTGTGTGTGTGTGTGTGTGTGTGTGTGTGTGTGTGTGTGTGTGTGTGTGTGTCTACGAGACAGACGGATAGACAGAACGATAGATAGAACGATAGATAGATAGATAGAATGATAGATAGGTAGATAAAATGATAGAACAATAGAACGCTAGATAGATAGATAGATAGATAGATAGATAGATAGATAGATAGATAGATAGATAGATAGATAGATAGATAGATAGATAGATAGATAGATAGATAGAAACAGACTAAAAGACAACGGAGATACGAAAACTGCCTACCTGGACTGTAGAAGGTGAATTTTCCATCAATTTTTAGAGTGCATTGGTGTTCGCCATTAGTTGTAATTCTCTCTTCTTCCTCAGGGGCTTGACATGTTGTCCGTGTGAAAAACTCAAGAACTAACTGCTTCTCTTCAGCTAGGCCCACAAGACAAGATCAAATCAAATCAAATCAATTTTATTTGTATAGCCCAATATCACAAATTACAAATTTGCAAGATCCTTTACAACAGAATTCTGTGTTGTGTGCATATGTATTTGTGTGTGTGTGTGTGTGTGTGTGTGTGTGTGTGTTCACCTACCTGTTGTAGCTGTAGGACCAAGGGACAAGTCCTTTAGTAAACTACAGTAGGCAACTTGTAGCGCCTCCTTCTGGCTGGAGGCCTCATGAGTTTTGAGCTGTTTCTTTACAGTCACCGTCACACACCCTAGGAACTGCCCATCATCTGAAAGGAAGGATTTGAAGATCCATTCCAATGATTTTAATTCAAGTTTACTGGGGGATATTAATGAAGGAGTGCAATTTTTGTTTAAACTTTTGAAGTGTCATTTGATTTGTTATAACTGTTTTAGTACAGCCTGGTAAATGGACTGCATTTATATAGCGCTTTTCAAGTCTACCGACCTCTTAAAGCGCTTTACAGTGTATGCCTCACATTCAGACACACATTCATACACTGATGCTGGAGGCTGCCATGCAAGGCGCCAACCTGTTCATCAGGAACAGTTAGGAGCTCAGGGTCTTGCTCAAGGACACTTCGATATGCTCTCTAGAGGAGCTGGGGAACGAACCGGCGAGTTCCGATTACTGGATGACCCGCTCTACCTCCTGAGCCATGCCACTTCTCAGGTAACTATGTTCACAAACCATCTGTTAAAAATACAACAAAACTGGTAAATGTAATTTTCATTGGACTTGATCTTTAACACTTGGTAAAAGTAAAAAAAAAAATTGACTCCCCTGTATGATGTAATTCATTAAACCTTTAAGGCTTTCCATGATGTAATTGCTTAGAACTCAGTAGACGATTTGACTGCAGACCAGTTTACTTGGGAAAAAAATCTATTAATTTCCATCCATCCATCCATTATCCGAACCACTTATCCTGCTCTCAGGGTCGTGGGGATGCTGGAGCCTATCCCAGCAGCCATTCAGTGGCAGGCGGGGAGACACCCTGGACAGGCCACCAGGCCATCACACAGGGCTGACACACACACACCTAGGGGCAATTCATACCTAGGGGCAATTTAGTATGGCCAGTTCACCTGACTTACATGTCTTTGGACTGTGGGAGGAAACCGGAGCACCCAGAGGAAATCCACGCAGACATGGGGAGAACGTACAAACTCCACACAAAGGATGACCCGAGACGACCCACAAGGTTGGACTACCCCGGGGCTCGAACCCAGGACCTTCTTGCTGTGAGGCGACTGTGCTAACCACTGTGCCGGCGCGCAGCCCTATCCATTGTGATATACATTATATATTATATTTTTACCGTGGACCACATAACGCCCAGCAACAGTTTCTTACCCTCTGGTATGGTAGGTGTGGCTTTGGTCTCCATGGTAACAGGGATATCAGCACATGATGGATGGGACACCTGAGTGTTTAGAAGTTGACTATTTTGCGAAATGCCAATGACTGACACCTTACTGGGGCGGTCAGTCTCATTCTCCATCTTATCCTTCTCTGATAGTGTATCCAGCACACACCCTGGCCCCTCTTTCTCTACTCCATCCCCGCTCTTATGTCTGATCCTACTTTGCGAAAGGTCAATTGTGTCTGTAAGGATGTCCGACCAAGGCGGAGGTAAAAGGGGAAACTAACCGGCGATCCCGTGTTGGAAGGCAACGGAATAGACAGCCATGCTACCCAGATTTCCCTAATCAATGTCATTTCTGTTGTGATTGTTGCTGCTCTGTTCTGTACCCTATAGGGGGTCTTTACTGCTGCTCTCCCTGCCTTAGGCTTTCCACGTATGCACGTGGAAGGGCAGAGAGGTCCCAGATCAGAGCCATACCACCAAATACAACTTACTGCAGATGGCAATAAAAGTTTCTTTTAACTAAAGTGGTCCTGACTGAACTATACAACAGGATATTTGTAATCTAATTTACAAAATCTGTGCAGTATTATTTACTACTGCACTTGTACTTTCATACATTTCTACTTATAGTTTTTTATTTGTATTCTTTTTTTTGCAATTTTAGTTTTTATACTAATTTCTGATATTTGCCTTTGATATGTAACCCTATACTTAATATCAATTTTATCTTGCTGTGCACATATGCAACATACCAAGTCAAATTCCTTGACTTGTGTTAATTGTGAAACGTAAAAGTTTACAACATATGATTTGCAACATGACTCAGTGAACAAGAGCTTTGCTTGAATGTAGACCAGGTTACCCTCACCATCTTTTCTTTCTTCCCCGCTCTGATGTTTGATCCTCTGCCTGATTTGTGTTTCTTCGCCTCTGTCCTGGTTCGCCACCCATCTTGCTCTTTCCCCTGAACTCTCCGGTGTGTCGCTGCAGTCATAACGCTCTCTCCCCAGCTTCCAGGCGTCCACAAGTTCCTTCAGGGCTCCGACATAATTTTCACCCAAAACTCTCTTTTCCTCCAGGACCCCGCCCAGCCCCTGCAGGGCTGCTGTGGCTGCCTGTTGCTGCGCCTGCTTCTTCTTCTTAGAGCCCTCTGGTGGGAGAAAAACACTAAACTGTTTCAAAGAACATTTCAAACCACCACATATATCACCATTATTCAAATAATGTATATTGAATTGCACTGTATTCTGTATTTCCATCAGTATAATCTTGGTTGGTGTTATTTCTACTCTTTGTAATCAAATCATGTGCTGGAATTGGATGCATCTATGCATCTACGCGACATTTACAGCCATTTTACGTAAAACATTTCGGTCAACACTGAATCGACCTACTGCAATGTTGTTTGTGAGATTGTTGCCGTACATACTATTAAACCAGTCAACAAAACAGTAAGTAAAGTTTTTGTGACATGACGTGGCACAACAGGGGTAAAATTTTGTAATGACGATTGTTTGAGTTTTTACCCAAATCATAAAAGGTGATTTCTCCCTTGAGATGAAGGCTGAAGAGACCACATGTATTGATTTCCTCTGGAGGTGGGACACCATGTCTCTGACAGTACTGCAGAACCTGCTCCTTATAGGAAGAACCTGGAATGATAAATGGTGGTGATACTGAGGAAAATGGTCAGAGGGGATTTCTTTAACAATATTATGAAGAGCAGCACAAGGAGCTCAGTCTCCAACCTGACGCTGAGCCGTCCAGTCCAAATACAGAGGCTATTTTCTTATAGACAGACTCTGCAGCCTTCATCGTGTCACATCCGCGGTCAGAAGACACCTTGGTGTCAAGGGCCACAGTGACACTGTAAAAGAAACAGGGGCCTGAAGAAAGCGGTGAAATCTAAGGTTAGATCACTTTGGCTTTAATTTGGAGTAAAGTGTGTGCAACCTCTTTTGTCACCGTCAACGTCAAAACACCATAAACTGTCCCCACCTTCTAAAACATCACATAAGACACTCTTTAATATCAATATCAGGAACTAACTTGTGCAATAGTATTGAGCATTGCGTGAGTTCAGGCAGGCCACAAAGACAAGCTCAGTTTACAATCCCACCGACATCAGCTGATCTCAAAGCCAGCCCAAATCAGCTGATTCCCTCCTATGCGTCCAAATGTCAAATCTTAGGCTTTCCACGTATGCACGTGGAAGGGCAGAGAGGTCCCAGATCAGAGCCATACCACCAAATACAACTTACTGCAGATGGCAAAAAAAGACTCCTTTGACTAAAGTGGTCCTGACTGAACTATACAACAGGATATTTACAATTCAATTTAAAAAAAATCAGTGTAGTATTGTTTACTACTGTACTTGTACTTTCATACATTTCTACTCATAGTTTTTTATTTGTATTTCTTTTTGAACTTTTAGTTTTATACCAATTTCTGATATTTGCCTTTGATATGTAACCCTATACTTAATTTCCACTTTTATCTTGCTGTGTACATATGCAACATACCAAGTCAAATTCCTTGTATGTGATGACACTTGGCCTATAAAAACTGGCTGTGCTTGTGTTAATTGTGAAATGTAAAAGTTTACAACATATGATTTGCAACATGACTCAGTGAACAAGAGCTTTGCTTGAATGTAGACCAGGTTACCCTCACCATCTTTTCTTTCTTCCCCGCTCTGATGTTTGATCCTCTGCCCGACTTGTGTTTCTTCGCCTCTCTCCTGGTTCGCCACCCATCTTACTTTTTCCGCTGAAGTCGCCAGTGTGTCGCTGCAGTCATAATGCTCTCTCCCCAGCTTCCAGGTGTCCACAAGTTCCTTTAGGGCTCCGACATAATTTTCACCCAAAACTTTCTTTTCCTCCAGGACCCCACTCAGCCCCTGCAGGGCTGCTTTGGCTGCCTGTTGCTGCGCCTGTTTCTTCTTCTTAGAGCCCTCTGGTGGGGAAAAAAAAACACTAAACTGTTTCGAAGAACATTTCAAACCTCCACATATCATCAGTATTCAAATAATGTATATTGCATTGCATTGCATTCTATATTTCCATCAGTATAATCTTGGTTGATGTTATTGCTACTCTTTGCACTCAAATTATGTGCTGGAATTGCATGCATCTATGCAACATTTACAGTCATTTTACGTAAAACATTTCGGTCAACACTGGCATGATCTACTGCAATGTTGAGATCTACATATTGTGTTGTTTTATATGTATTCAGGAAATGTAAACCATAATGTGCTCTGCCGTGAGTCAGTTTCTCCACAGAGATTGTTTAGCTTTCCTCTATTCTGAACACTTACAGCCAATAAACTTAACAACGAAGCATAATAGATACTCCTTTTGAAATAGGTCAAAATACGTCATAGGCTTTGCAAATAATTAAACCTCAAAATGCCATACATACTGTCAACCCAGACAACAAAACAGTGAGTAAAGTCTTAGTGACATGACGTGGCACAACAGGGGTAAAATTTTGTAATGACGATTGTTTGAGTTTTTACCCAAATCATAAAAGGTGATTTCTCCATTGAGATGAAGGCTAAAGGGATCAGATGTACTGATTTCCTCTCGAGGTGGGACACCATGTCTCTGACAGTACTGCAGAACCTGCTCCTTATAGGGAGAACCTGGAATGATAAATGGTGGCGATACTGAGGAAAATGGTCAGAGGGGATTTCTTTAACAATATTATGAAGAGCAGCACAAGGAGCTCAGTCTCCAACCTGACGCTGAGCCGTCCAGTCCAAATACAGAGGCTATTTTCTTATAGACAGACTCTGCAGCCTTCATCGTGTCACATCCGCGGTCAGAAGACACCTTGGTGTCAAGGGCCACAGTGACACTGTAAAAGAAACAGGGGCCTGAAGAAAGGGGTGAAATCTAAGGTTAGATCACTTTGGCTTTAATTTGGAGTAAAGTGTGTGCAACCTCTTTTGTCACCGTCAATGTCAAAACACCATAAACTGCCCCCACCTTCTAAAACATCACATAAGACACTCTTTAATATCAACATCAGGAACTAACTTGTGCAAAGTATTGAGCATAGCGTGAGTTCAGGCAGGCCACGAAAACAAGCTCAGTTTACAATCCCACCGACATCAGCTTTTAGCAGCTGATCTCAAAGCCAGCCCAAATCAGCTGATTCCCTCCTATGCGTCCAAATGTCAAATCTCATACAGGGCACCTTATTTAAGCTGCTTTAGCCTGCCTACCCTTCTTGCTGCCCTGCAAGCTGGTTTGCAACCCGCCTCCACCCCAACTCCTCCTTTTCATGCTGGGTCGGACTCAGACCTGACTTAATCAATGTCATTTCTGTTGTGATGGTTGCTGCTCTGTTCTGTACCCTATAGGGGGTCTTTACTGCTGCTCTCCCTGCCATAGGCTTTCCACGTATGCACGTGGAAGGGCAGAGAGGTCCCAGATCAGAGCCATACCACCAAATACAACTTACTGCAGATGGCAAAAAAAGACTCCTTTGACTAAAGTGGTCCTGACTGAACTATACAACAGGATATTTATAATTCAATTTAAAAAAAAATCAGTGTAGTATTGTTTACTACTGTACTTGTACTTTCATACATTTCTACTTATAGTTTTTTATTTGTATTCTTTTTTGAACTTTTAGTTTTATACCAATTTCTGATATTTGCCTTTGATATGTAACCCTATACTTAATTTCCACTTTTATCTTGCTGTGTACATATGCAACATACCAAGTCCAATTCCTTGTATGTGATGACACTTGGCCTATAAAAACTGGCTTGACTTGTGTTAATTGTGAAATGTAAAAGTTTACAACATATGATTTGTAACATGACTCAGTGAACAAGAGCTTTGCTTGAATGTAGACCTGGTTACCCTCACCATCTTTTCTTTCTTCCCCGCTCTGATGTTTGATCCTCTGCCTGACTTGTGTTTCTTCGCCTCTCTCCTGGTTCGCCACCCATCTTGCTCTTTCCCCTGAAGTCGCCAGTGTGTCGCTGCAGTCATAATGCTCTCTCCCCAGCTTCCAGGTGTCCACAAGTTCCTTTAGGGCTCCGACATAATTTTCACCCAAAACTTTCTTTTCCTCCAGGACCCCACTCAGCCCCTGCAGGGCTGCTTTGGCTGCCTGTTGCTGCGCCTGTTTCTTCTTCTTAGAGCCCTCTCGTGGGGAAAAAAAAACACTAAACTGTTTCGAAGAACATTTCAAACCTCCACATATCATCAGTATTCAAATAATGTATATTGCATTGCATTGCATTCTATATTTCCATCAGTATAATCTTGGTTGATGTTATTGCTACTCTTTGCACTCAAATTATGTGCTGGAATTGCATGCATCTATGCAACATTTACAGTCATTTTACGTAAAACATTTCGGTCAACACTGACATGATCTCCTGCAATGCTGAGATCTACATATTGTGTTGTTTTATATGTTTTCAGAAAATGTAAACCATAATGTGCTCCTGCCGTGAGTCAGTTTCCCTACAGAGATTGTTTAGCTTTCCTCTATTCTGAACACTTACAGCCAATAAACTTAACAATGAAGCATCATAGATACTCCTTTTGAAATAGGTCAAAATACGCCATAGGCTTTGCAAATAATTAAACCTTAAAGTGCCGTACATACTGTCAACCCAGACAACAAAACAGTGAGTAAAGTCTTAGTGACATGACGTGGCACAACAGGGGTACAATTTTGTAATGACGATTGTTTGAGTTTTTACCCAAATCATAAAAGGTGATTTCTCCATTGAGATGAAGGCTAAAGGGATCAGATGTACTGATTTCCTCTGGAGGTGGGACACCATGTCTCTGACAGTACTGCAGAACCTGCTCCTTATAGGAAGAACCTGGAATGATAAATGGTGGTGATACTGAGGAAAATGGTCAGAGGGGATTTCTTTAACAATATTATGAAGAGCAGCACAAGGAGCTCAGTCTCCAACCTGACGCTGAGCCGTCCAGTCCAAATACAGAGGCTATTTTCTTATAGACAGACTCTGCAGCCTTCATCGTGTCGCATCCGTGGTCAGAAGACACCTTGGTGTCAAGGGCCACAGTGACACTGTAAAAGAAACAGGGGCCTGAAGAAAGGGGTGAAATCTAAGGTTAGATCACTTTGGCTTTAATTTGGAGTAAAGTGTGTGCAACCTCTTTTGTCACCGTCAACGTCAAAACACCATAAACTGCTCCCACCTTCTAAAACATCACATAAGACACACTTTAATAAAAATATCAGGAACTAACTTGTGCAACAGTATTGAGCATAATGTGTGTTCAGGCAGGCCACGAAGACAAGCTCAGTTTACAACCCCACCGACATCAGCTGATAGCAGTTGATCTCAAAGCCAGCCCAAATCAGCTGATTCCCTCCTATGCGTCCAATTGTCAAATCTCATACAGGGCACCTTATTTAAGCTGCTTTAGCCTGCCTACCCTTCCTGCTGCCCTGCAAGCCAGTTTGCAATCTGCCTCCACCCCAACTCCTCCTTTTCATGCTGGATCAGACTCAGACCTGACTACTCACTGTCATTTCTTTTTTTTAATTTTGGGATTTTTCCTCACCTTTCTCCCTCCAATTGTATCCAACCAATTACCCCTCTTTCGAGCCATGCTGGTCTCTGCTTCACCCCCTCTACTGAGCTGGGGAGGGCTGCAGACTACCACATGCTTCCTCCGATACACATGGAGTCGCCAGCTGCTTCGTTTCACCTGACAGTGAGGAGTTGCGCCAGGGGGATGTAGTGTGTGGGAGGATCATGCTATTCCCCCCAGTTCCCCCTCCACCCTGAACAGGCACCCTGACTGACCAGAGGAGGTGCTAGTGCAGCAACTAGGACACATACTCAAACACACAGCCAATTGACCTTTCGCAAAGTCCCGCCCCCCTTTGTTACTGTTGCTATGCCCATCAAGCATTTCAGAACTATCCAGGAAGTAGCCGGAAAACACCAAAACATGAATGAAGAAATCAGCGCATTGTGTGGGTAAAAGTAACAGTAATAATACGTTAGCTGTATTAGCTATCAATAATAGCTAGTAGCAAGCTTAGCTTGGAGCAGACAGGTATTTTTGTTGATTTTGGATGGATTAAGCTGGCCATGGGGTCTGCTATACTGCGAAATCTATTGCCGACATTGCACTTCTTGCGTTCTGGGTTTCGGGAAGGGAAAGAAAATTACACCCTCTCCGAACTTTTCAGATATCTAGTATCCGATTTGCAGATCCCATAGGCACACCGTTTCAGCATTTTGCTGTCTGTTTGAAAGCTTGACGGACCATTGCTAAGGTAGGATTGGACAAGCACCGTTCTGGGGCGGTACTTTGCGAAAGGTCAATTGTGTCTGTAAGGATGTCCGACCAAGCCGGAGGTAAAAGGGGAATCTAACCGGCGATCCCGTGTTGGAAGGCAACGGAATAGACAGCCATGCTACCCAGATTTCCCTAATCAATGTCATTTCTGTTGTGATGGTTGCTGCTCTGTTCTGTACCCTATAGGGGGTCTTTACTGCTGCTCTCCCTGCCTTAGGCTTTCCACGTATGCACGTGGAAGGGCAGAGAGGTCCCAGATCAGAGCCATACCACCAAATACAACTTACTTCAGATGGCAATAAAAGTTTCTTTTAACTAAAGTGGTCCTGACTGAACTATACAACAGGAACTTTGTAATCTAATTTACAAAATCTGTCCAGTATTGTTTACTACTGCACATGTACTTTCATACATTTCTACTTATAGTTTTTTATTTGCATTCTTTTTTTGCAATTTTAGTTTTATACTAATTTCTGATATTTGCCTTTGATATGTAACCCTATACTTAATTTCACTTTTATCTTGCTGTGCACATATGCAACATACCAATTCAAATTCTTTGACTTGTGTTAATTGTGAAATGTAAAAGTTTACAACATATGATTTGCAACATGACTCAGTGAACAAGAGCTTTGCTTGAATGTAGACCAGGTTACCCTCACCATCTTTTCTTTCTTCCCCGCTCTGATGTTTGATCCTCTTCCTGGCTTCTGTTTCTTCATCTCTCTCCTGATTCGCCACCCATCTTGATCTTTCCCCTGAACTCTCCGGTGTGTCGCTGCAGTCATAACACTCTCTCCCCAGCTTCCAGGTGTCCACAAGTTCCTTTAGGGCTCCGACATAATTTTCACCCAAAACTCTCTTTTCCTCCAGGACCCCGCTCAGCCCCTGCAGGGCTGCTTTGGCTGCCTGTTGCTGCGCCTGCTTCTTCCTTTTAGAGCCCTCTGGTGGGGGAAAAAAAACTGAACTGTTTCTAAGAACATTTCAAACCACCAAATACAACCAGTATTCAAATAATGTATATTGAATTGTATTATATTGTATATTTCCATCAGTACAATCTTAGATGATGTTATTTCTACTCTTTGCACTCAAATGATGTGCTGGAATTGTATGCATCTATGCAACATTCACAGCCATTTTAGGTAAAACATTTTGGTCAATACTGGCTATGTCTACTGCAATGTTGAGATCTACGTGTTGTGTTGTTTTGTCTTCATGCATGCTCAATAATTTAGGTAGGATAATCAAAGAAGGTTGAATCAGCTCATGTGGATACAATGTTTATTGACAGATACATTTCATCACTCATCTAAGTGACCTCTCCAGTCTAAACTGACTGCAGATACCCCCACCCCTTGTAAACAATACAGGGGCATAACGAGTGAAACCAAGGATCGGTTTCATTCGTAAATATGGGTGTGACCATTAACTAGAGTTTCAGTGGCCATGTGTACTATTCAGAGAGAATGTGGGAATGTTTGCAATCACAGCAAGTTGAAATATTTTCTAAGAAAATAAATGAATAGAAGAAAAACTATATATAGGAAAGCAATAACAGATGATAATAATAATTTTTTCCTTTTATTTACATTCTTAATGTAAATTTCATTTGCGTTCTTACTGTAAAGTAAGTAAAGTATGTCGCAAAGTGTGTTGGGACACCTTGGTGTGATAATGCACTTTAAATGAACTCAGAATTGACAGCATTGTAAGATGGCGACAGATGTACTCTTAGCCCCCGGTTCAGGGATGGTTGTTCCCTCTTAACACGGGTGGCCTCTTTGACCCCCCCCCCCCGTTCAAACTAGCGTTCCTCCCTATCAAGGATGCACATCCTCATCTTGAAAGACTGGCCACTGTGGGGCGTCTGGGTGGCATGGCGGTCTATTGCTTTGCCTACGGCTTGGTCGGGCATCCCTACAGACACAATTGGCCTGTCTGCGGGTAGGAAGCCGGATGTGGGTATGTGTCCTGGTCGCTACACTAGTGCCTTCTCTGATAGGTCGGGGTGCCTGTTCGGGGGGGGGGGCTGGGGGGGCTGGGGGGAATAGCATGATCCTCCCACGCGCTGTCCCCCTAGCGAAACTCCTCACTGTCAGGTGAAAAGAAGCGGCTGGCAACGCCACATGTTTCGGTGGAGACATGTGGCAGTCCGCACCCTTTCCTGGAAGGACAGAGGGGGTGGAGCAGTGACAGCTTGGAAGAGTGGGGTAATTTGCCGGATACAATTGGGGAGAAAAAGTGGGAAAAAATCCACAAAAAAAAAGTTAAAAAAAAAGTGACCACTGGCCTGTAGATGGCTGTAGACTGTGGAGTCCTGGCCTGACATGTTAGCTCGTCCGTGTTGTGCCATCCTCTTGGCCAGTGTCTGTTTGGTTTCCCCAATGTACAAGTCACGGCAATCCCCTTGCACTTAACAGCGTACACTATATTGCTGTGATTGTGCCGCGGGACCCGATCCTTGTACACTGTTAAGTGCCAGGAAGATTTCTGTGACTTGTACATTGGGGAAACCAAACAGACACTGGCCAAGAGGATGGCGCAACACAAAGAGCTAACGCATCAGGCCAGGACTCCGCAGTCTACAGCCATCTACAGGCCAGTGGCCATTCTTTAAAGGATGAGGATGTGCACATCCTTGATAAGGAGGAACGCTGGCTTGAATGGGGAGTCAAAGAGGTCATCTATGTGAAGAGGGAATGATCATCCCTGAACCGGGGGGGGCTAAGGGTATATTTGTCACCACTTTACAATGCTGTGATTGCAAACATTTCCAAGTCCTCTGTGAATAGCACACATGGCCATTGCAACTTTAATTAATGGCCACGCCCATATTTGCATATGAAACTAGTCGTTGGTTTCGGTGTTTATGCAACTGTATTGTTTATGAGTGCGGATACCTGCAGTTAGTTTAGGCTGAAGAGGTCATTTAGATGAGTGATGAAATGTATCTGTCAATAAACAATGTTTCCAGATGAACTGATTCGACTTTCTTTGATATTGTTGCTGTATTGTTTTCAGAAAATATAAACCATAATGTCCTCCTGCCATGAGTCAGTTTCCCCACAGAGACTGTTTAGGGTTCCTCTATTCTGAACTTACAGCCAATAAACTTAACAACAAAGCATAGACTTTGCAAATAATTAAACTTCAAAATGCCGTACATACTGTCAACCCAGTCAACAAACAGTGAATAAAGTTTCTGTGACATGACGTGACATGACATGGTTAATATTTTGTAATGACGACTGTTTGAGCTTTTACCCAAATCATAAAAGGTGATTTCTCCGTTGAGATGAAGGCTGAAGACACCACGTCTATTGATTTTCTCTGGAGGTGGGACGCCATGTCTCTGACAGTACTGCAGAACCTGCTCCTTATAGGAAGAACCTGGAATGATAAATGGCGGTGATACTGAGGAAAATGGTCAGAGGAGATTTCTTTAACAATATTATGAAGAGCAGCACATGGAGCTCAGTCTCCAACCTGACGCTGAGCCGTCCAGTCCAAATACAGAGGCTATTTTCTTATAGACAGACTCCACAGCCTCCACCTTGTCACATCCACGGTCAGAGGACACCTCGGTGTGAAGGGCCACAGTGACACTGTAAAAGAAACAGGGGCCTGAAGAAAGGGGTGAAATCTAAGGTTAGACCACCTGCTGTATTTTTGAGTAAGTTGTAGTGTGATGTAAAGGTACCATTGGAGCTGGTGAAGTGGTACCTGCTTCTGTAGCACTTTGTGACTGGGCAATATTGTCCTCTCCATCCCCTTGATCACTGGTTATCTCTGCAGACAGCTGCTGAAGGGCTTCTTTTGCAACGTCTTGGTGAGCTAGTATTTTAGATCTACAAATCTGATGCCCTGTGAATATCTGATTATTAACTCTCACCTTGCCCCGGAACCCTGGTGAACACACATATGCAGGGGTCAGAGGTCATTTGATTAACATTCACATCCTACGGCTTGTTGCAAAACATTTTGACAAATTTCTATTTTAGTCCATCCTGTATTTCGTCACGGGACTTAAAGTGACATTTACTTCTTAAATCATATAGTGGGTTATAATTTGAGTACCACCTCATGGACCCACCACACGCAGGGATGAGCATTGGGGTAGGGTGTAATGCAGGCCGGGCGGCAGGCAAAGGCAGGGACTGGGGCGTGCTGCCTTCCAGCATCGCACATTGGTCCTCGGGATGTGGAATGTCACCACTCTGGCAGTGAAGGAGCCTGAGCTGGTGCGGGAGGTGGAGCGGTACCAACTAGATTATAGTTGGGCTCACCTCCACACATAGCATGGGCTCTGGTTCCAAACTCCTGGAGAGGGGCTGGACTCATTACTTTTCTGGAGTTGGCCAAGGTGACAGGTGCTGGGCGGGTGTGGGGATACCCACAAGTCCCCGGTTGAGTGTTGCCATGTTGGAGTTCTCCCCGGGGGATGAGAGTGTCGCCTCTATATGACTGCGAGTCGCTGGGGAGAAGGCTCTGACTGTTGTGTGTGTTTATGCACCGAATAGCAGTTTGGAGTATCCGGCCTTCTTGGAGTCTCTGTGGTGGTGTCCTGGATAGGGCCCTGCCTCGGGACTCTGTAGTTCTGTTGGGGGACTTCAACACTCATGTGGGCAACGATGGAGAAACCTGGAGTGGCATGATTGGGAGGAATGGCCTCCCTGAGCTGAACCCAGACGGTGCCTTGTTATTGGACTTCTGTGTGAGTCATGGATTGGTCATAATAAACATCATGTTCAAACATGATGTTTACATGTACTTGGTACCAGAACACCTTAGGCCGAAGCTCGATGATAGACTTTGTGGTCGTATCATCGGATCTGCGGCCATATGTTTTAGACACTTGGGTGAAGAGAGGAGCAGAGCTGTCAACTGATCACCACCTGGTGGTAAGTTGGATCAGATGGCGGGGAAGGCTACCGGACAGTCCTGGCAAACCCAAATGTGTAGTGAGGGTGAACTGGGAACGTCTGGCAGAGGCCCCTGTCCGTGAGGTCTTCAACTCCCACCCCCGGAAGAAGTTCTCATGTTTCCTGAGGGAGGCTGGGGACATGGGGTCTGAGTGGGCCATGTTAAAAGCCTCTATTGCAGATGCGGCAGGCATGAGCTGTGGTCATAAGGTCATCGGTGCCTGTTGAGGCGGCAACCCAAGACCCAGCTGGTGGACACTGGTGGTGAAGGAAGCTGTCAGGCTGAAGAAGGAGGCCTTTTGGGCTTGGTTGGCCCAGGGGTCTCCTGAAGTAGCAGACAGGTACTGGGAGGTCAGAAGGGCTGCGGCTTTGGCGGTCGTGGAAGCAAAAACTCGGGTGTGGGAGTAGTTCAGCAAGGCTATGGAGGAGGACTTTCAGTTGGCCTCAAGGAAGTTCTGGCAAACCATCCGGCGACTCAGGAAGGGGAAGCAGGGCTTGACTCAGGCTGTTCAGCAGGGGAGGGGAACTGTGAACCTGGACTGGGGATGTTGTTGAGCGGTGGAAAGAACACTTTGAGGAGCTCCTGAACTCGGGTAACACATCCTCAGTGGAGGAGGTAGAGTCTGAAGACTCAGGGGAAGCCCCACCCATATCCCTGGCAGAGGTCTCTGAGGTAGTTAAGAAGCTCCTCGGTGGCAAGGCACCGGGTGTGGATGAGATTTGCCCTGAGATGCTGAAGGCTCTTTACATTGTTGGGCTGTCTTGGTTGACACACCTCTTCAGTGTCGTGTGGAGGTTGGTGACAGTACCTGTGGAATGGCAGACTGGGGTGGTGGTTCCAATATTTAAAAAAGGGGACCAGAGGGTGTGTTCTAATTATCGGGGCATCACATTGCTCAGCCTCCCTTAGAAATTCTACCCTAGGGTCCTGGAAAAGGAGGCTCTGACCGATTGTCGAACCTTGGATCCAGGAGAAACAATAAGGATTCCATCCTGGCCGTGGAACAACGGACCAACTCTTTACCTTTGCGGAAGTGCTGAGGGGGACATGGGAGTTTGACCAGCCAGTCTACATGTGCTTTGTGGACTTGGAGAAGGTTTACGACCATGTACCCCGGGACATTCTGTGGGGGGTACAGTGAGAGTATGGGGTACCGGGGCAGTTGCTACAAGCCATCTGGTCCTTGTATAACCAAAGTGAGAGTTGTGTCCGCATTCTCAGCACAAAGTCAAACACGTTTTCGGTGGGTGTCAGACTCTGCCAAGGTTGTCCCTTGTCTCTGATTCTGTTTGGGATATTCATGGACAGGATCTCAAGGCGCAGCCAAGGTGAGGAGTGTGTCCATTTTGGGAACCTCAGAACTGCATCTTTGCTTTTCGCAGATGATGTAGTTTTGTTGGCTTCATCAGAACGTGACCTCCAGCATGCACTGGGGTGGTTTGCAGCTGAGTGTGAAATGGCTGGGATGAGAGTCAGCACCCCCAAGTCTGAGGTCATGGTTCTCTATCGGAAAATGGTGGATTGCTCCCTCTGGGTTGGGGATGAGTTGTTGCCTCAAGTGAAGGAGTTCAAGTATCTCAGGGTCTTGTTCACGAGTGAGAGTAGGACGGAGCAGGAGATTGACAGGTGGATTGGTGCAGCATCAGCAGTAATGTGGACATTGTACCGGACCGTTGTGGTGAAGAGGGAGCTGAGCCGGATGGCAAAGCTCTCAATTTACCAGTCAATCTTTGTTCCAATCCTCACCTATGGTCATGAGCTTTGGGTAGTGACCGAAAGGGTGAGATCGTGGATACAAGCAGCTGAAATGAGTTTCCTCCATAGGGTGTCTGGGCTCAGCCTTAGAGATAGGGTGAGGAGCTCAGACATCCGCAGGGAGCTCGGAGTAGAGCCGCTGCTCCTTCACGTCAAAAGGAGCTAGTTGAGGTGGTTTGGGCATCTGATCAGGATACCTCCTGGGCACCTTCCTTTGGAGGTTTTCCGGGCACGGCCAACTGGGGGGAGATCCCGGGGTAGACCCAGAACTCGCTGGAGGGACTACATGTCCAGTCTGGCCTGGGAACGCCCTGTGATCCCCCAGGAGTAGCTGGAGGGTGTTGCTGGGGAGAGGGACAGCTGGAGTGCCCTACTTAGCTTACTGCCACCACGACCCTACCCCGTAGAAGCAGCTGAAGATGAATGAATAAATGAATGAATAATTTGAATCCTTTGATAGTCTGTAGTAACTGCAGTCCTTGTCATTTTGATAGTGAAGGGGTTTTAATTCTGGAAAATGCAATGACTGTACAGAAACATTAGCCCTGCATCTTTTTTGCAGGGAACCCTGGTATATTGTCAGAGGCTAATACACAAGATGATGTTATCCTCTGTATCTAATACAATGACAATGATGCCCTATCTTTAGTACAGTGATATGGAAGCTATGTTCCACGAAGATACGATGAACTGAGTTAATTTGACATATTTGCATTGATTGAAAACACAAAATACTCTCATACTTGCTTCTCTGTGCATGTGTAATAGTCACCTGTAGGCTCACGGATCTCTGAGAAGGAAGGTTCAGGCCATCCCCATTTCCTGGCTTCCTCCAAAAGATGATTTTTATGCATTTTGGTGCTCATGTAGTCCGAATCTGAAAAACACAGAAAAAGACTAGTACTACCAGCTCTCAGTTTTTCCACCCACAACCTTCTACAACAGTCTGTGGAAGCAAGGTCGCCCACCACATGAGTCACACACAACTCCAATTCATCAATCATTTAGTATTTCTTTGAATAGGCTCCATTCTGCTATTGCTGTAGTGTAAAGTTTCTTTAAAAGTTTTGCTATTGCACCAATACTGGTTCTTAGCCAGTTTGGTCTATTGTGGTTACAACACCATACCAACATCCAATGTTTTTTCAACTGAATGCTCTGTAGGTGTAGGTGTGCCTCAATAAAATGCAAGTGCGCACAAACACCAGCATACTGCAAACTGCTGCCAGCACCCTTTCAAAGTTGGCCAAATACAGGTACTGGTCCGCTGCTATCATCTGCGCACCAAACTGATCTGTAAACGAACAATCCGAAATAACACACCATACTTTGGCAGTAATGGGGGAGAAATGCTCTTCTCTTACCCAGGTTGGGGGTCTGTTTTTCTAGTTCTTCCACTCTGCCCGTCAGTGAGTTGATCTGCTGTCCCTGCTGCTCCTGCACCTCCATCAGCCTCTCCCATTGGGGCAGGAGCCTCTCACGCAGGTCCTTGTTCCTTTCTAGGAACACCCTCACACATTGCAGCTCCTCCAACTAAAGACGAGTGTGCACGCACGCACGCACGCACACACAGACACACACAGACACACACAGACACACACAGACACACACACACACACACACACACACACAAAATACAGGTGGTTTAGTTTCTCATCATCCAACTGATCAAGCCACATATAGGCTTGTTTGTCTTCATCCACACACACAAAAAACACACAAACAAAATCAGGATGATCAAAAAATATGAATCTGCACAGGCTCTGTACCCTGTTGAATACATTAAGTTGTGTCTTACGGTAAGCCTGTTTTCACTGCTCGCTTCATGGAGTTCAAACAGGAACTCCATCTTTTCCTTCATTATCTGCAACTCCATGTCGAGTAAGTGGTTGGCATCGCGAGGTTTGATGGGGTGGGTCGAAGCAGAGTGTAATACAAGTCCAACTTCATCACTTAAAATCAGGCTGAAGTCTAGATTCTGGAGCTGAGGATTGACAAAGTCTTAAACAAAAAATCCTTTTGTTTCATCCCATAACTCAAAATCACACACTCTTTGGGCCATTTAGAAACTGTTTTCCAACATGGCCTTAAAGCTACAGTAATTAAGTTTGTCTCTTTGTCCAATTTATTGACACCAGTGATGATTAGAGGTAACAGCAGTGGCGTTTTTGCGATCAGAGTCCCACAGATCCATTCAAAATGTGACTCTGGTGGGCAGCACCTTCTCAACGGCAAAAAAACAAAAACAAAACATGATTGACACCTGAATTTTAGCTTTTTTTTTTTTTATAATCTGTTGGTAACGTTCTTCCAGGAACATGGTCTGCCGCATCAGCTTTTTAGCTATAGCAATTGAGCTTTTCGTTCAATTGCGCTGCTTTCCTCTTTCACATTTGGTTGCTGTAGTGATTTACCAAATCATTTTTTTTCCCAGGAGAGTATGAAAGTATTCATCAAAATGATCGAGTGTATTAGCTATTGTCTTATATGCGAGTATCAAAATGGACATTTGTTTGCATGTAAATCATCAGGATTTTAGCTTTAAAGACCTGGACTCAGTTTGGGTAAATTAGGCATCAACATAGTGTATAACATTGTATGATATACAACAAAAAAAGATTTATAACATGCTATTTCCACACCAAAATATCAAACTGATGATAATAATAAATGAATGACATTCACTATATTGTAGTGCAAACAATATGTTTGGCACTGTGTCTGATTCTTCTCCTGCAAAAATACACCAAGTGCAATGCACAACAAAGTACAGGAGTTTACTCATGAAGAGCAACGCAGAGACACACACCTCCTCGATCCTCATGGACAGGTTATTGAACTCTGGGGAGTGTCTTTCGAGTGCTCTACCCAGATTTTTAATCTGTTGCAGGAACTCCTCTAACTGCTCCAGACTCACGCTGAAGTCTGCAGAATGCATGACCTGGTTCCTGACAAAGGTCACCTACAGGCACAGGGGGAACGACATAAAAGTCAGGACACACACCATACAGCAGGACACACTCATCTATTTCTTCACTCATCTCTTGAAAAATGAAACTCTTCACTCTTGAGCTGAATCCCCTGAACAGCAGTGGTGGGCTGTCAGGGCCATCTCTGCTGGCCCTGTCAAAATCAAAATCCTAATGTAGTTTTCATAGCCAAATTGAAGTGTGCCTGAAATGTGTCTGAATTCATTTACTTGTTTTCTCATGGGGCTGAGCAGGGATTCCCATACCAGAATGTCATCTAAATGCATCCCAGCTCTTTGAGCCAGCACTACTGGTATTGCTAGCCTTTCCTTGAAGCTGAAAACTGATTACAACTTTGAGTGGCCGTGTCATCACCCAATCAAATGTCGATGTGTGGTGAAGAACGCCCCAGGGGCCCTGCGATGTAATGGTGCTAGCCCCCGGTGTCATGATCAACTTTCAGCTTGAGCCTTCGGTGGGTTGTGAGCAAACTAAAACTGCTTTCACATTGGCCAAAAAACCCTGCTAACATCCGCCTTTTCACATTGACCAAAGGCAGACATTAGCAGGGTTTTTGTGGGGTTTTTTGGCCAGTGTGAAAGGGGTATAAGCTACGTGCTGATGGAAAACACAATGACTGCCACATTCACAGCTACTAACGATCTTGTTGTCAATCTTCTTCATGTTTTTTTGTGAATCTGGGAGGATTGTCTGCATTTTTTGTGTGTGTGTGTGTGTGTGTGTGTGTGTGTGTGTGTGTGTGTGTGTGTGTGTGTGTGTGTGTGTGTGTGTGGAGTTTTTTCTCTCTTCTCTCCAGTGGTATCTGGCCAATTACCCCATTCTTCCGAGTTGTCCCGGTCACTGCTCCACCCCCTCTGCTGTTCCGGGGGGGGGGGGCTGTAGACTATCACATGCCTCCTCCGATACATGTGGAGTCGCTAGCCACTTCTTTCCACCTGACAGTGAGGAGTTTCACCAGGAGGACGTAGCAAGTGGGAGGATCACGCTATTCCTCCCAGTCCCCCCCCCAAACAGGTGCAGAGGAGGCGCTAGTGCAGCGACCAGGACACATCCCCCATCCGGCTTCCCACCTGCTGTCACGGCCAAGTTTGTCTGTAGGGACACCCGACCAAGCCGGCGGTAACACAGGGACTCGATCCAGCGATCTCCATGCTGGTAGGCATGTCTGCATTTTTTACACATTCTCCCCAACGGACTAAATTGCTGGATGAATTTCATTAGAGAAAGCTGTCATGAGTCTCTCAACTTTAACTCAAGGTGGGTGTGCACATTTTTCGTGTTGAATCGAAGGCAGTGCCCTGATAATATTGTGGCTACACTTCATTGAATTTGTTGAGGTTGCGTGAGTGAACACTAAATCAACCGTGGAAACTTGCTGTTTTTGTGCCTTGAGCTGTACGGGTGCAATCCGGTTGCTGAGTGACATAATAAAAGATCTTCTAATGGTGAAGCTGCAATAGCTGCTATAGTGCACAATGGTTTGCGTGTGCGTTGTGGTTGTTGAAGATCAGCTGTCTTGTTGGTGATGATGCAGAAATACATATAGTGCATGATAATGTATTTTGTATATGGCTGTGTTGGCTGTATCGGCATCCATATGAGAAATTTGTGTGTGTGTGTGTGTGGGGGGGGGGTGCAGTTTGTCACTGAAGGCCCTGACTGAAACAACATGGTACGCCACTGCTGAACGGATAACATCATCTCTCAGTTTACCATGCAAGGCTTAACTGTATGGATTGTTAAACACAAAACTTTTACCTTTGTAAGAAGATTCATCTGCACGTATTGCTCAAAATGTTTGCAAAATGACATAAGATTGAGGAAGGCGGAGATATCAAAGTCCTTTCCTAACCGTTGTGTCTTCTTGCCTTTGGGCATGTACACCTGAAATGAAAGCAGTTCTCAATGGATTATTATGATTAATAAAGGTCTAGAGAAAAAAACAACAACAACAACATGTGATGCATATCAATAATGCAGCTCGGAGGCTGTGGTCAAATACCTTAGCCACTTCCCATTTCTCTTTGGGCCACAGCTTAGGTGTACAGTTATTCCAATACACCAGCGCACCTTTAGAGGTGTGGTTAGCCCAGATCTCATCTCTCCAAGGAGCACACACTTTACACTGAAGAGGGGGAATCTGAAATCAGCCACAAAATAAAAGAATCAAACTAGGTCCAAAAAGGTTTGGGTCTTTTCTGCTATAGAGCCTCAAAACATGTAATGAATACTCAGAGCTTTTTCAGTTTGCTTTGCACGTGGTGCATTTAAGCCACAACATTATTAAAATTGAAAATAGATATATAGAAAGGATTCAATCAGAACATAAAATTCAAAGGATTCAACCAGGAGTTGTGGTTAGAAAATGAGAGTGAAGTCTAATTTAATGATGGAATCATTAGATTACAAAGTTTAGAAAATAGAGCATGAATAATAATCCGTGAATGACATGCTCTTCTCTAGCATGTCACAGCATACATTTTTCCTTCTACTATGAGCTACTTGCACCCACTGTTCCCAATTAGACAGTTTTGTCACCGCATTTAGTGTCTTTTCAGAAGCCCTTGTCAACGTACCTCCTCAAAAGTGACTGGTGGCAGAGCTAGCATCTATTTCTGATCTTTAGGAGACTGTTTGGGTTGACACCAATACATTCAGCAACAAAAGTGAAGTTGACGCATGTAACACAGGCCTATCCTGTTCTGCTCTTCTGCTCTCCACCTGTTCTAATGAGAGTCAAATCTAAGAGGGGGCTGCTGTGAGCAGGGCTGTGGGCAGAGCAACTTTCCACACCGCTGCATAGATTGAAAAAGTGAAATATTATTATGTGGTGAAAAATAAGGTGGGCAGGGATAAGACAAAAAAAGTTTTTAAAATGCTTGATTCAATTTATGTTAAGATAATATGTTAGACTGGCTTCTGGAGTTTCTTTAAAATACACTGGCTAATGGTTTTGGTCTCACTCCCTCCGATGCCTGGCTGGATATGCTTCCGGTAAAAACGTAAATAGTTGTTTATCATGATGGCGTCTAATTTTTGTAAACACTTTCGTCATCCGATTTTTCTCTCTGCCAATGTAGCACTTAGTAACGGCATATGCAAATTGCTACGCCCATAAGAAATGACGTCATCTAGCAGGTAGCGGTGTGGTGGCGAACTCTGTTTCCCCGTCGAGATCTGTTTCCCCCTAGCCAGAGTTCGACACAACACCGGGACGCTTGATTTAACCTCAACCTAACCTCAACCTCAACCTAACCCTAACCTAACGTTTACCTTTACCCAATCATAACCGATAGCGGACCCGTTTCCGTGTAACGCCTTCGCCCGGCTAGGGGGTAAGTCTTGATGGGGAAACAGTTTTTGATACCACACGCCCGAGTCCTTTGAGACAGCATTCTGGCTTCATTTTGTGGTTCTTGCTCTATTCAAGTCTATGAATGGCTGTGTCTTAAATAGTTGTGTGCTCACGATACAGTTTCAACCGGAATAAATGCCTCTGGCTGGAAGGCAATTCTGTGGTTCTGTGTTGATACAGTTAAATTACATTCAGTATCGTCTTACCGACAAACAACTGATTAAAAGTGTGGTTTCAGCAAAGGAAACCATTTTCAACCGCTGACTAGAAAACAAGTATACTTAAATGTGAGAAAAAAATTCAATATACAAATAATATCAAAATGGATGCTCATCTACTCATTTCTCATCAAATGCTATCTCTTTAAATGTCACTTGTACTAACAAATTGAAAAACTACAAAAAAAAAACTCATCGCTTTTTGTTGTTGTTGTTAACCAGCCAGGTTGCCAGAACTCAGAAAACATTTGTTGACAAGAAAAAATACGGTTAAAAAATATGGAATCTTTTCTTTGAATAGCTATCAATAACTCCCATAATGGAACCCCCCCCCCCCAGGAAAATGATACATTTTCTTTGCCATAAAAAGATTTCGGTGGAGACGGACCCAGCGGGTTTATATTATTTTTTTCCTATTGCAATTTTACCCTTTAGAATGCTTTTCTATTGGAATCAGAAGAGAACTACAAGGAATGGATGGCTGTTTTGACAAAGCAGATCTAGGTTTCGTTTCCTCCCCTGCCCCTTAAATTAGTTGCACAGGAACTGACGGTGTGCGCTGTGCACCCCCGGATTTCACCAACGCAGCCGTGGTCATCAAACCGACTCCAATCACCTGATTACGCCTGGGTGCCCACTTTCCAAAGTTGCAGTTATTGGAACACTCTTGTCCCTTCAGTTGGATTTTATCGCGCAGAGCCCGGTGGAAAGTTTCGGTTTCGTTTTCCAGGAAGCTTCCCAGGCGTGTCTTCAGGTGGGCTAGAGCCAAGGTGGTTTTGATCCAGTTCTTATAACCGTCATCCTGAAACCTCCGAAAGGGATCCGTGGCGATGATAGTACTATCCATCTTTCCAGAGCGTGAATGGATTTCTGTTATTTCGCCGAGTGACCGATGACGACTTCACACAACACTGTAAACACCGCCGAAGAGCCGCTGCGGCGTCTGACTTGCCGGGGCAAAACTCTCTCCGGTACATCAGAAAGGGCAATACGTATCCATCCTAACATCCACCCACCCCGAAATCGACACTCCCAAATTTATTAAGGATACCGTCGCAACAACAGTATACTCCAAATCTGGTGCAAATGCAGCACTCCACTCCACACGTTCAAGCGTCACAAGCCCATGACGACACAGGATTCACAGGCGGCGCCAAGGAGGGGTTTAGGGGTGCTGTAGGGGTGCCCCAGATACCCATAGCACCCCCCTAAGCTAGCAGCCCCAAGAAATTTCTGTGGTGTATTTTTAATTCTTAATGTGGGAATACTATAATTTATAATATGAAAAATGAATAAACACATTAATAAAACAGACCGATTATTTTTAGACCAAAAAAAACAACATAAAAGCCAACACAGGGGATCTGATTTGGCCAATGGACGCAATACGCATTGAAATTTTAACCTTATTTCCACTTCCTGTTAGCCAGAGCACAATTTTTTGGCAATTTGTTTTGTTATGAAGATATCGAATAGTAGCTACGTGCATGATTTTTTGCCCCCTCCTCTGTTGCCTATTATACATTTGGTACATTTGGTGGTTGAGGCACAAATTCTGACTCCTTATAGTTATCTCTATGCGACGCTCATTCATATATAACATTAGGTCGATGGAACAGAATACTGTAGCTTCATTAGTCGAGGTGTTGGTAACTGGCAGCATGTGTTTGTGATCTTAGAACGCAGGCAGGCTTGTGAGCCTTACTTCTACGTATATCCCCTGAGCTGAATATCTCGCCTTGAATGACATTGTAACTGTGGAGGAGCGGGTACTGCGTATGTAATTGTGTCGCGGGTGCTGCAGTATTGAACTGTGGCGACTGGCATATTATTGGGAAACCCTGAATTTCTGAGCACCCTCACTGAAAAGTCGAGCAACTCCATAGCACCAGCAAAAGGAAAAACTCTGGCGCCACCAGTGCGAGGTGTTATAACACTACTTTGATTTTCATACATATATATATATATATATATATATATATATATAATTTTTTTTTGTAACGACCATGGATGACTAGACTCGCAAGCCCTTGGCCAGTGTTACTCTTTACGCGGCTCGCGAGACTTTGTTTTGCACCTCATATAGATCCACTGATAACAATAAGAACATAGCTATAACTTACTTCTACAGGTTCCGTTTGTGTCCTGTTTTAGCACATTGAAATGAATTATCCAGCAGATGGCAGCATACTGAGGAAGCTTGAGGACCCACACTGGATATTACAGCTGACACTCCTCACTGACATAACATCCCAGCTGAATTCCCTTAACCTCCAACTCCAAAGAAAAGGGAAGCACCCAGGTAATATGCTAAGAGCAGTCACTGCTTTCCAGCACAAGATCACCACTGTCTTCATGCCCGACAGAGAATTTCTTCACTCTCCCAATCTAAGAGCCTGCACAACTGCTAACCCTGATCTACTGCAACATTTTGACTGTGATGAATTTGAAGGCATATGGGAGGAAATAAGAAATGGATTTGAAAGGAGATTTCGAGATGTTGTGGGGTATAGGGAGCTTTTCAATTTCATTGAGAACCCTTTTAATGTGTCATTGTCAAGCCTTACACCTGCACTGAAAAACCTTTGTCCAGACCTGGCTGTAATACAGAGTGAGATTACTGAGCTGCAGGTCAACGATGTACTGAAAACTGAGCTCAGATCAGGCGTTGCTTATTTCTGGAGCATGGTCCCAGCCTCGGATTATCCACATTTAAAGCTTTGTGTGCAGAAGGTAATGAGCTTTTTTTGTGAGCACTTACTCATATGAGGCAACGTTTTCTATAATGAGCATTGTCAAAAGAAAACATAGAAGTAGGCTTACACACGTGCATCTTGATTGTTTGACTAGCATTGCAACCACTAACTACAAGTTTTGCATGGAGAAAGTCAAGGGACAGCTAAAACATATGAGAGCCTCAACATATTGATGTTATGTATTTTGCATGGAGAAAGTCAAGGGACAGTTAAAACACATGAGAGCCTCAACACATTGATACAAATATAACAGAGAAAAATACTTTTTTCATCTCTATTGTTAGCCAATATATACATTTTTGTGAAATTTTTTTTCATGTTAATAATGCTTATGTATAATTGTATATGTACGTGCATACATAAGATGGGTTCCACTCCCAGCCTTGCAAACAAGTATACATTTTAGTAATGCAATGTAATTACTAATTGAGAATAAAAAGAGATGTAAGGATGGAAAGCATGGTACTATATATTTTTTAAACATACACAAAGATGGTAAATATCTTGAGAGTGATGATTAAAAAAAAAACACCCGAGTTATATCTGCAATCTCTTGCTCTTTGAGGAATGGTCTTACTCATAAGTGGCTCTCCTAAGAAAATTAGTGAGTACCACTGTGGTCTTGGCTAACGGGTCAGACCCTTTAGTTGACTGGTTAGCACAGACCAAGGGCGACCCGGGTTCGCTTCCCGGCTGCGGCGGAATCCCAGCTGGCCCCCGAATTCACTACATTGGTGTCACAAGTGGGATAGTGAGACTGTGAGGCCATCTGAAGTGCGTGCGCCCAGAGGCATGAGGGAGCTGATCTCCGTGCTTCCCAAAAGAGGGGGGTAGTGTAACGACCATGGATGACTAGACTCGCTAGCCCTTAGCTAACGGCTCAGACCCTTTAGTCGACTGGTTAACATAGTCTCCCGTGGTGCGGGAGACACGGGTTCACGTCTCAGTTGTGGCGGTTCCCGGGCTAACCCCCGAATTCGCTACATTGGTATCAAAAGTGGGACGGTGAGACCGTAAGGCCATCGGGAGCGTGAGCACCCAGAGGTGTGAGGGAGCTGATATGCTGAAGTGCAGGGACACGCATGCCGAAAGAGGGAGGTAGTGTAACGAACATGGATGACTAGACTCGCTAGCCCTTGGCTAACGGGTAGGACCCTTTAGTTGACTGATTAGCACAGTCGCTCCGGGTTCGCTTCCCGGCTGCAGCGGAATCCCGGCTGCCCCCTGAATTCGCTAACGACCCTTAAAAACATGAGTATTCAGTATTACAGAAGATTTGGAAAAAGTAATGAATGAAATGGGCCATGATAACCTTTCAATATCGGTTCAGCTCCTGTCCGAGTACAGACATGTTCACAGTCATATCACCATGAAAGAGAGTCGTGTGGGGTCATTTAGATAGGGCCAGGTGGAACCCACTTGAATTGTGGCCTTCCTCTTGGCAATACATTAATCAGGTCGATAGGTCAGCAGTCTGACAACATTTGCCATGTTATATGAAACCCGTCATCATTACCTTTTACTGAATATTTCCACAGTAAGGGTTCTTTTTGTTTCTTATTTAATTTAAGAAAACTATTCACCAACATTAAACAGATCCATTTTCTGATAAACGTCTAAGTAATGTCCACTGTATTGTCCATAAAACACACACACACACACACACACACACACACACACACACACACACACACACACACACACACACACACACACACACACACACACACACACACACACACACACACAGCAAAATGCATTTCCGGCCCTATAGCCCCAGCTTATCTGCTTGGTATGGACTATACATTATTATATGTACCATTCTCTGCACGCTTAATAAAACAGAGTGAAGAAAGTTGTGGTCATCAAAACAATTCTATCAAATCCATTTACATGCCCTACACATACCAATGCAGAAAATTTCAGCCCGTCTCTTATCCCGTCCTTTCCCTTACTCTTCATTCCTCCCCCTCACATTTTGTAGAGGGAAACTATCAACATTTAAACAAAAAGTTTCTGAGGAAATAAACCCTTCAAACCTGCCTATTCAGTTTGTGTTGGAATGTGAAGGGTTAAATGAAACAAGCCCCTTTGTCTCCCTATCAGAATTTTTGTGCCCCTGCAGTTCCTGGGGGGGGGGGTGCTATGCTTTCACCTCTGTGATTGGTGGTCCAGCTATAATTTTACAGAGGTCCAAGCAATTTTCAAATGACAGCCAAAGTAATCAATGATATTTTCCCTCTAAATGGGTGGGCTTTGTTATTGCTAACTTCATCACAAGTTCTGCCTGCTGCGGGGAAACACAAATCACAAGCTAGTGGAAAAAAAACCATAGATAAAATAGCTAGCTAGCCTGTTGGTTCACCCTTCAAACATGCCTATTCAGTTTGTGTTGGAATGTAAAGGATTAAATGAAACAAGCCCTTTTTGTCTCCCTATCAGAGTTTTTGTGCCTCTGCAGTTGCTGGGAAAAAATGCTATGCTTTCTGCTCTGTGATTGGTGGTCCAGCTATAATTTTACAGAGGTCCAAGCAATGAGAGTATTTTCAAATGACAACAAAATTAATCAATCATATCTTCCCTCTAAATGGGTGGGCTTTGTTATTGCTAACTTTATGACAAGTGCTGCCCGTTGGCCGGAAACACAAATCACAAGCTAGCGGAAAAAAACAACACAGATAAAACAGCATCTAGCTAGCTTGTTGGTTCACGATGGAAGCTGCGAGTAACGTTACCGCTAGTGAGAACATTGTTGCGAATTTGTTATCTATGCCGTTTTCAAGATTAACTTTGAATAAAAAGTTGGGAGTTAATTGGCAAAAGAAGGGCTTAACTTGGTAAGTCATTTAAAATCTAACAGGCCGCCGTGCCAACTGATTTTATTCTGGCCACTGCTGACAGTTTTGTATATGTTAAGGTTTATTTGGGAAAACGGTCATTATAAAGAATTACCGGTCAATCTGTAAATTTACCAACTCAGCAGTCATTATGCACATTTACCATAACATATATTTAATAGGCTGCTGTGCAAATCAAATAATGTTATTTATTAATAATATTGCTTGTTTGTGGTGATGGGTTCCCAAAATGCCATGATCACGGTTCACTGTCCATGGTTCTGAAGTGGCTGTCACTAATGGTTGCTTGGTTGTGTGTGCACTGTCTTGATGTGTAAGCTAACATGGAATGTTGTTGGTTTTGTGTGGTAGGAAGGAGTGGCTGTCATGCGTTTTGTACCCTGGCCAATTGTCACCATGTTCTGCTGAAGTGCACACACAGCTTGGGTGATGATGCGATTATCTCTAAAGAGGATTTATTTTTTGCTTTAGAAATTAGCTGTTTTTTGTTTCGGTGATAACTCTCAATCTCTCCATGCTGTTTGCTCACTGCATATAGCTAAGGCTGGAATAGTGCCTCAATTTTTGTTTCAGAGCTGGGACTGTCATAGGTAACTTTTGTAGTATTATAGGAGAGGACACAGTAAGCCAGGCTGGTAGTTTGTTTTTCTCCCTGATGAGGGAAGGCGGGGGGGGGGGGGGGGTCAGAGGGCCAAGGTGTAAGAGTCATGGTTTGGGCTAAAGGCCCCCAAGCCACAGGGATACACAGCTGTCAAACATTTCTCTCCTACTTCTCCTCAACCCTTTCTTCCGCTTCTCCTCATAGTCTGGTCTCCGCTGAGCTGATGGCTTGAAGCTCTGTAGAGAACAGCTCCCCCAGGTCTCTGTTGGCCTGCAGGAAAGCACTCAGCCTCAGTAACTGCTCTGTGTCCTGAGAGAGGAAAAAGAGACAGCGGCAAAGAGGAAAATTCAATGGAAGTCATATAACATGGCTCTTGTTTTGTAAGTCAATATGTGTGTGTGTATTTAGATATGTTTCAGTTCTTCACACCCGTGTCTCTGTATCATCCAGCAGCTCATCCAGCTTCTCTCTTAGCAACTCAACTTCCCATTGGCTGATTGAGTTGGCACTGGCCTCCCAATCTCTGACAGAGTCTGATTCAAATCCGTCCAGGGGGGTTGCGTCGACGCGGTCCAACCCAGAGATACATATTGACCAATCAGCTGTCAGCATCTGTAGAAACACGTGCGAGCACATGCACACAACACGCACACAAGAGTGAATTCACTTAACGTGAAAATAAGTCTGATAAATGCCACATGTTCACCTCAGGTTCAAGTTGTTGGCCACATTCTCAGGCTAGCATCACACCTCGTTTTGTTTTATGTTTCTGTAGTACAGAGATGTTGCCTCATAGCATTATAGATTTCAGCAGTCATCATAGCCTGGCAAGGGTATGAATCCTTTTTTGGATGGGATGAAATCATATTCATACCAAATAGCCGCAAATAATAAACATGTCTTGTTACCGAGAGAAAAGTATGAAATAACTGATTTTTGATGGGAATGTAATAAACTAAGCTTTGTGTGGTCATGTTGTGATTACAAGCTGCTTCGGCTACTTCTTGACATTGGGCCTTCATCATATCCGCTCACTTAAATGTTCGCTGGTGCGGGTGGCAATAAACAATGTTTTAATGGAGCGTTTTGGATGTTTTTTTCCTTCAGTCTGAGCCAAATTGAGAAGGACTGTATTCAGAAATAGGTAGACATTACTACTTGTTCACTCAGTCACTAACAGTGCTGTTTTCAGCTGGTCTGCCCACCCCTTGGACCTCCACATCTGACGGAGACTGGGGAGGCATCAGAAGAGCTGCGACTGCAGCAAGTGGTGCGTGTACTCCTTGGCAAATTCTTCAGTTTTATTTCTGCTTCAAGTTGGTTTTGCTTATCTCCCCCCAACCAGCCACGATTAAATAATATTGATTCCATTCTCTACATAAACCTTACATAAAACTTTTATTTACATGGAGCCAGAACCAGATTTGTTGGAGATATTTGGTTATAGGACACGATTGCCTAAAGCCTAGGTCTAAAAGGCAATTTAAGCCTAGCTTTGATATAAATTCCTGTGTAAGACAAAATTATTTAGCAGTTTAAAAACACATTTCCCCTTCATGGGTATCTTCTTCATTAGTATTCTTGGTATTAGGGATATTTTAGACATAATCATATATTCACATTGAGGCATAGCCAACTTACCCACGGGGATAATTAAATTTTTATCTAATCTAACGTTAATCAAATAGCCCAGTACACACTCTTATGCTTCATCGGAGAACCCCTTGTTTCTATTAATTTCTATGAACTCAAAAGCAATCTCGTGGATCTCCTCCTTGTTCATAAGGAAACCCCTCCATGCTGGAGAAGTGATGGTTTCAGAGAGCTCTGTCTAGTCCTTCTACCCCTCCCTGTCAAAATCCTTCATTTTGGGAAGGTGAGTGTCTTTGGTTTCTTCCCGGTATCCACCAACACTCCCATATGTATGTGTGTGTGTATATATATATAGATAGATAGATAGATAGATAGATAGATAGATAGATAGATAGATAGATAGATAGATAGATAGATAGATAGATAGATAGATAGATAGATAGATAGGTAGTGTTTTTTTTTCTAAAACCGTCAATGGTGTTTTATATATATAGACAGATAGATAGATAGATGATAGATATATAGAGATATATAGAGACGTATATAGATGTTTATAGGCTCCAGCGTCCCGCGACCCTGAGAGCAGGATAAGCGGTTTAGATAATGGATGGATGGATATGTATATGAAAATAAATAAATAAACAAATAAATAAACAAATAAATAAATATGTGTGTGTGTGTGTGTGTGTGTGTGTGTGTGTATATATATTGCACTCTGACCACTTTTTCCTAGTCGGTAAACTTCCTTCCTGTGTCTCCTGTTCTAAAGCTTTCTCATTCTCCCTCAGATTAAACATAGCCAGGTTAAAAAAAAAAACTGCATGTATTTCCATTTTCATATGCAAACCTAAACTGACCACCAACAGCACCACTCTCTCAGTAATATTAATAACGACACCCATGGGTGGCACTAGGGGGCATGAGCAATGGGGAAGCTAATTTCCTAGGATGGTCACAAGACAATATTAGCTTAACCCAACAACTAGACTGGCACTCACAAATAAGAAAGTCCTCTTCTTGCTAAAATATGACTCAATGAACCTTACTCAACTGTGAGCATTTGACTCACAATTAAAATCACATTTCCTCTTGCGCCTACAAGTTTTTATCACTGGTGTCATCAAAATGATGCCTAGTCCACATGTCCACGGGTATTTTTGAAAACATAGCTGTTTCTATGCATTTTGGTGTTTCGTCCGTACACAAATGGCATTTTAGGGCACTAAAATGGAGATTTATTCACAACACCTTCTAAAGTGCAGATTTTTAAAAACGCCGGTTTCTGTGTTTCCGTGTGTACATGTAATGAGATGGGGCTGCAGAACAATTCCATTCACACAGATCAACATCCATTCATCCTGAGATCAACTTGCCTTTACCAGTCATAAATGTTTGTTTTGTTATTGTGTTATTTCATTCCTAAACAGGATCCTCTTCTGCTGGTCACCCCCCCCCCCTGATGCACACACACACACACACACACACACACACACACACACACACACACACACACACACACACACACCTCGGTTATTTCTTGGGCAGCTGTTGCCAGCTCCGACACATGGCACAGCTGCTGCAGCAGGTTCTTCAGGCTGTTCTGGTAACGTCTCATCCACTCGTTGTCCACATGCAAATCACAAGAATGCATCAACTCATTCCTACACCGGATCACCTAAAGTATAAGCGCACACACAAAGATTAGATTGATGATTAAAATTATAAAAATAGCTATCATGTATTTTGAGTCTTTATGTTAAGACACCAGTTTTTGCAACAATTCAAAACTGAAACCTTTTTAGTAGTAGAGTGCTGGTTGTAGAACAGTAAAGGGTTGAAAACTCTGAACTGTTGGTATGGGTTGACACTTGTTTGTCATTTTGGTGTTTGTGCGTTACCTCTCTAACCAGCCTGGGATCTGTGGCGTTAAAGTGATCACAGTAGTTCATCAGGTTGAGTAGGGCTGAAGCATCGCACTGAGCAAAGCCCTTCACCTTCATCAGACCCCGAGGCATATAGGCCTGTGGAGAGGGAGCAAGAGAGAAAGAAAGGGATGGAGGCGAGGGAGAGAGAGAGAGAAAGAGAGAGACTAGAGCTGAGCAAAGATAAGAACTCTCCTACCAACCATCCTGTTCCACTAACACATACTAACCACTTTAGAGGCACAAGACCAGGTCCAAACTACACAACATTCGGCTTCAACAAATTCCCTCAAACCTTAGAGCAGGGAGAGGAAGGTGAGCGCGGGCGTTAGCATGAACGAGGTGGATGATTTACTTTGCCATGATGATTTTACTTTTGTCAATATTCTTTGATGTCTTTGGAGGAAAAATTAGAAGTGAAGAGATGGGGGACCCACAGTCGAAACAATGTTCAAATAACACAAAAGGACAAATGATAAAATCGCAAGTTTGTGTTACTTTTTTTCAACGAAAGGACTGGCTGACGGCAAGTGTAGCTAAGAAGTCGCTTTTCCGCTTCCTCATGCTTGGAGGAGACACGGCTTGGACCCAACAAGAAATCATGGATTTGACACATTTAGCCAATAAAATTAGGAAATGTGTGAGTGTATTTGGGGGAGAGAGAGAGATACAGAGTTTTTTTTGGCATCAGGCCATTCTTGTGGGTACTTCTCTATAGTGCAGCTGCACTTGTTATATATCCGTGAAGACATTTCGCCTCTCATCCAGCTTGGTCTAGTCAGTTCCCAAGCTAGTCTAGCTTGGTCTAGTCAGAAAGGCACGAACTGATGAATCCTCTTGGATGAGAGGCAAAACGTCTTCATGGATATATATACCAAGTCCAGTTGCACTCGATTCAATTCCTTTGGATAACCATGACCTGGATGAATGAGAACATTCACAGACACTTCTCTATAGTGTTGTTATGGAGCACTTGCAAGGCATAGTGTTGTTGCTGTAACTTGGTATCTCAGATATGATGCTGCTGTTGCTGAACTATTGATGGATATAATGCATTTATTAGCCCACCCACCCAAAATCTCCACCAGCCATCACTGCTGGTGATACTATGGTTTAGGAAAGTCGAAATGCTTCATACGGCGTTATAACATTCAGCCCGGCTGTTATAAACAGGTTACCTTAGCGAGTTCCCAGTGGTTGTGACTCCAGGAAGGGGGGATGCAGTTTCCCCAGTTCACAGTAGCATCAGGCTGTCTGTGGTGTCTTAATATCACTCTGCTCCACTCAGAGCAGATAGGACATAACGAAGTCAGCTGAACACACACACACACACACACACACACACACACACACACACACACACACACACACACACACACACACACACACACACACACACACACATATAAATGAGGGCAACAATCTAAAAAGCCAAAACCAGTTGTTTGTTAGACCTACCAACCTACAAACCAAAGTATGACAAGCATCAGAGACAGTTCTCTCTCTTAACTTAAACAATCAATCGCAATCTGATTTCAGAAACCAAACTCCTTCGAGACGGAGCATTTGATCGATCTTACTCTGTCCCCTTTCGAAGAGCAAAAGCGTTGACACGGTTGTCGCAGACGCCTGTTGTGATTGACCACGTCTCTGTGAAAAGACCTCATCTCCACATCGGTGTAAGGATGCAGGCCATCCTTCAGTAGGCGGAGGCAATGACCGGCTTTCACCCAGTTCACATATCCGCCGTCCCTCAGACGGACCCTCAACTCATCGTGAACCATCTCGATTTGTCAACCTTAAAATGTCCACGGGTCAAGTCCCCAGAGTTTCCGCATTTGTTTTCGAGTTTAGCTCCACCCGCAAAGTGATAGGAAGAAACGTCTTCTCGTCTTTGGTTGGTTATTTTTTTTCCCCTCACCCGCACTCCGGGAAGACCTGCCCATACTCTGCGTCTGATTGGCTAACCCTTACCCAGTACTAGCCAATCAGATGCAGAATAAGGCGGGTCTTCGCGGTTGCGGGAAAAATAAGGCGTCTTTGGTGCAGCTTAATGGCCACACGATAGCGCCATCAGCACAGAGAATGAATTGGATGGTTTGTTTAATGCCATCTCAACGCCTCTATTTCTCTCGCGAATTCAAATTCAGATTCAACAGGGCTTTATTGGCATGGGAAACATACGTTTACATTGCCAAAGCAAGTGTGAAATAAAACAACTAGTCTACTTACAATAAGTAGAGAGCTACTAGATAAAGAAATGTGTAAACATTGCAACATAGTAGTCAAGTATATAAATGAAAATAGGCAAATTCAACTTAAAAATACTAACAAAAGAATTGTGAATTTGCTGTTAAAAAGTACGTGTGTGTGTGTGTGTGTGTGTGTGTGTGTGTGTGTGTGTGTGTGTGTGTGTGTGTGTGTGTGTGTGTGTGATACAGATAAAATTAGAAAAACGTGGACATTGTGGTTAAAAAATATAAATACGAAGAACTGTGTAAACACTGCCATTTTTTAAAGAAATGTATTTAAAGGAATCTATGTGTCCAGGGTGTCTCCCTGCCTGCCGCCCAATGACTGCTGGGACAGGCTCCAGCATCCCCGCGACCCCCAAGAGCAGGATAAGCAGTCCGGCTGATGGATGGTTGGATGTTCTGTGTGTACAGTATGTCTATGTACAGAGATCGGTACAGTGCAAATGGTCAGTGCAGGAATGCACTGATGATTGACAGTCTTCACAGTGGTTGTATTCCATCGGCCGACCTTTTGTGGTCACGGCAGCTCATTGCATTTTGCTGCTGTGTCTGCACATTGTTATATTTCACCTAGCAAATATGGAAGTTCTTTGTTATTAGTTATGTTTTCAAAATATGTTTGGGTGTCTGTAACCCTGTGGGTTGTGCAACTTGGTTTCCACCGCCTGCTGTGTGCAGTGGGTGCACAGCCTGTCTTGTCTGGGGAGCCAGGCCTGCCTGTGGCGGCCTGCCTGTGGCGGCCTGGCTCCACGGCGAGCACATGCTCACTGAGTCTGTACATGGTGACAGATCGCCTTCATTCTGGATCGGTCCTCAGTGCTCAGGTATTCTTTTGGGGGCTGAATAGTGTTCCAGTTTGCTCTGGTTTTTGATTGATTCTTTCAAATGTGTCAAATGGTTTTTCTTTTTGCTTTTATTATAATTTGGTTTAGTCTAATGGGGTTTGTCTCTGGGGGCTCTGCTTGTGTTTGTGAGTCCCAGAGCGTTCTGTAGGTGAGGGCTTTGATATGGTGCATGTCAGGGGTCACTTACTTTCAGCTGATTATAGAATGTAAATGCTCTGTTTTGAATGTTGATAATTAGTGGGTATCGTCCTAGTTCTGCTCTGCATGCATTATTTGGTGTTTTCCGTTAGACGCGGAGAATGGATTTGCAGAATACCACATGCAGGGTCTCAATTTGGTGTTTGTCCCATTTTGCCCAATCTCTCTCTCTCTCTCTCTCTCTCTCTCTCTCTCTCTCTCTCTCTCTCTCTCTCTCTCTCTCTCTCTCTCTCTCTCTCTCTCTCTCTCTCCTCTCTCTCTCTCTCTCTCTCTCTCTCTCTCTCTCTCTTTCTGTGTGTGTGTGTGTGTGTGTGTGTGTGTGTGTGTGTGTGTGTGTGTGTGTGTGTGTGTGTGTGTACTGCAGGGAAACACAGGTGAGAAGGTGAGTGTGAATGCTCTTTGTGACTAACTTAACCCCTGAACAGGACAAAGTGTTTAAAAATGGGTCTGAAGAAACAAGTCTGGAACAGTCAAAGGATTCAAATTGTAATATATCACACAACCAAGAGCAATT